>NW_006920413.1:566675-645598 GCF_000344685.1 Gloeophyllum trabeum ATCC 11539 | reverse complement strand
GGCTGCATGGGGGAAGGATCTCAGAAACTTCCTACCTCGTGCTAGGCGTGTCGCTAGAGGGCTCGAGACCGCGTCGAGTGTTGTATTGTCATTGCCCCCCCTTCTCACACTTGACGCAGCGGCGGCTTCACCGGCCATGTAGATTCACAATCAGTTGTGATAACTTTCGTGCATACTCTCTGTATTTTATCACGCAATAATTCGCCTGGTTTTACTTGATGTGTCCGCTCAGTTATATTTCATCAGTGTGAGCGGCATGCAAGGTAGGAGCGGCAAAGGGGCGCCGCCTGTTGCCGCTGAGTGGCGCCGCCTGTTGCCGCTGAGTGGCGCCACCTGTTGCCGCCGGCGGCCCACTCAATATCGATTGAAAGCCATATATGACATATTGTTCACAGGCTGAAGTGGATTCTGATGCGTGAATCTGGTAAATTATATCACAAGTACCCATATGCTGAGCCATATTTGGAATACTGTGTTGCGTACACTCTCGTTATATACTTAAGTTATAACTCTCGGGTGGTAACCGTCCCCATATATGTTATATGTCATCACATATAACATGGAGAGAAAGGTTGCCTACGGGCAGATATATTCCCCTTAACGGCAGCTAATGTCATATTTGATATTCCTTACTGTCTATTGCTGGACTAAACAATCTCAAAATGAGTATTACATATTGCTTTGGCTGTATATTACTTCTTACGGTTTGACATTCACGACCGGGTTCAGGTCAGCATCATATATTGAGTTGTCCGATGTGTTATAAGGGAGGCATTTAATCGGTCGCCTTTGGGAGACTAGTAACTGGCGGCTATCTAAGCCGACGTCTCACCTTTTATGGTCGTTTTGTGGTTGTTTGGCTTTGGAGCACCTTGTACAGCAGGAATTTTAAGTGCATCTATCGTTCTGCAATCAGCTGTCAGACCGCCACCGAGCTCGGACTAGTACTAGTACTTGCTACGGGGGCCGCAATGGCACAACTTCTAGTTAACGACGAATCCGAGTTGATGATGAGCGACGAGATAGTACACCTGAAGGCTTTTACATAAGAGAAAAGCATTGTTTCCAGGGCCGAAGTCTATATATTGCACGTGCCACTAATATCGTGTCAACAGTTTCATGATACAGGTTTGCGCGGGTCAGGTATTGTGGTCCTCGGCCGATTGGGTCATATGAGCAAAGACATGCTAATGCAGACTAAGTATATCTTCCCCCAGTTCTCAAAATCTTCTCTGGAATAAGCCTCTGCTTCGTCGAGGATCTGTGTATCTGGATCATTTGTGACATCTCGACACTGAAAGCGGCAAGACAGACTTCATAGACAGTTTGGCGGTTTGTACTTGGAAAGGTGGGACCAACGCAAAATCACTCTCCTGCCTTAGACTCCAATCTGGGTCCTGGGGACACTTGAGTTCTCGATCCTGTGGGCGTAATTCACCAGTAATGTCTGACTAACACACATTGCGATACTGAAGCAAATAGAAGTGTTACGTGCTCGTGTTCTGCCCTGTTCACGAGCGGCGATGACCACAGTTTATTGCATCGACGGTATTGGATATAGACTGACCCAGTGCTTACCGTTATGTTCATAGATTTCGGGATCATATTGCCTGACTTGTCACCTGTCCCTGTAGTTGTTTCCCGCAAAATTATGTTTGTCGGAGTACCATCCGTTTATCATATGATAGTGGACTGGCTCGTGTGCTGAGCCGTGATAGGCTACGAGCATAGTCGGGACACTTCGTAGCACCCGGGACGCAACCGGAATAACTCGGACCTGTTCCAAACGGTCCTCATGCTATATGTGCGATGTGTGATGGTCTGGTAACTGAACACCATGGCCGCGCCCTGCCATGTCAACGAATCTGCCGTGACTCAGGTCATCCATGCCACGGGTATGCAAGTTATCGGAGTAGGCGTTGGGCGGCCTCCGAGACGCTCGTCAGTGCATGGAGGCAGTCCCAAGCTGTTGGGCCTTACGTTTTCCTAATAGTGAACAAGCTCGGGTACAAGACCTTCCATATGTCGGAGCTCCCAAAGGACATTGACAGACTGGAGCATGGACGGATATATATAAGAGTAGAGTAATTCGCGAGTAAATACAAGAGATGCGTCCTCACCTATGGCCAGAGGTCGACGATGGAACGGTCACGCGAGCGGACTGGGATGCCTCATACCAGGACTTTACAGCCTCAACAGACCTCCCGAGTGCGATGTTCCCTCGCGAGTATCCCCCATGCACTTGATTCAGCTGAAGAACTGACACACTTTCGTCGACGTTTCGCCGCATAGGCGAATTGTTCGGGGCCCATCCGTCTGCGAAATTCATACGCACAGTCAGGCCTACGGAAAATTGGTACCAGAGCACACTCTACATAATCTACGGCACAGGGACCTTCCCGATGTACCACTTGTCCAAATTGCTGCACCCGCGCTCACAGCAGATCAAAGCTATTTCGAGGCGAATATGGGATAACTTCTTCCGCGGCCGCTTCGTTAGCGACGGCAGACAGATATATGAAGAACACAACCAGCTCTGCCGGGATATAATCCCCAAAGAGCAACTGCTTGAATTCAGCGTCGAGCAAGGATGGGACCCTCTCTGTCTATTACTGGGACGGCCTATCCCTGTGAGCAGGGGTATAATTTCGTGATCCCGAAGTTCACATCCACCTTCACCTCTGTAGGACGCTCCGTTCCCCTTCTCGAATAAAGGAAAGGAAATGGCAGGCGACGCTCTGGAAGCGATTTATTACATACTACGTGGTTCCTGTAGTCGGGGTGGTGGCATTAGGCACCACGATAGCACTAGACCGCAGACGTCGCGACGCTGTCCTCAGTACTAGTGTTGTAAAGGGAGGGGGCTTGCTGAAAGAAAACTCACCAACAAGATTCTCTGTTTCTCGTCCGTCCCACGTTCGAGGCAAATCTATTACAGCGCGACAAGAGTGTCATTCAGCAGGGAAGTAGAGCACGAAGAGTCGTGGACCGCGCGAGTTGCAAGTGAAATCGGTCAGATGTTCCGACAAAACCAACCCACATTCTGAACGGCCGGTGGACTGCCAAAGGAATATATCAGGTAATAACAGTTATTACAAGACATGGAGGCCGTACTCCCAAAAGGCTTGATGTAATGGGTATCGGGCGGCTTCAAACAGTCTGTGATGAAAACCTGAATGACCCAAGGAATCATCATTCCGTCTGCTAGCCCACGCCGAAGCGTCCACAACAAAGCCAGCGCAATGAAGGCAAGACCCTCCTACGCTTTTTTCTTTTTCTTGGCATGTTTCGATTCCGAAGTACCGGCATTCTCCTCCTTTCTTTTCCTCTTCTCTGTCCTCTCGTTCTCCTTCTCCATCTTGGAAGCTTGGGCTTCCTCGGCCTGCCTCTGAGCAGCTGCATCTCCCATTTTACCTAGCTTGGCGAACGGATCGTCATCCTCGTCACTGTCTTCCCCGTCGTCCGTGCCTGCTTCGTCTTCGAGGTCGACATCTTCGGCTGCGACATCGGCATCCTCCGTTGCTGCTTGCGCTGACGACGCGTTCGCAGGTATATGTTCCGGAGAGAAAGGATCTGGTTGAATTGACCCAATCAGGGACAGCATGTTGTTTGCGACAGTAAGCCTGTACCAGCAGCATGAGTGCGTGCTGCAATACATAAGAGACGGACTGCACCACACACCCGATGACTGTGAATTCGAGCTGTCGATCAGGACCGCCCAGCCGGTCACCAGTAACCTTATGAACCCATCTCCCTCCTCCTTCTATCTCATGGGTATCTTCACCCTTGGCATTGTCACCCTCATTCATTGCATCGTCCCCATCTTCGCGGACGGCGTGGGGACCGAACTCGGGATCGTTCTCCGCAGGCCCGTACTCGAACTCCCAGTGATCCGTCGGTATGTGATGACGAGGTATTGAAACGTTGAACGTGCGATGCACGAGTAAAGATACGTGATCGGGCGAACAGAGGTTGACTCTGCCCACTACACAGAATAAGGCGTCATGCAAGAGAACATCAAGACAAGACTCACGGAGTTTCATTCCGACACTTGGGCTCCAGACGGTTGCATCGAAGTCTATTGGACACACAGCGTACGGACAGTCTGCTTTGATGGAAGCTTTTCGGTCGAGGAATTGTAGATTTGAGTGTACGAGGACAACTCCCTGCAGCGCCGGCACATATCTAGCAGACGGCTTCGAGTTCCACCATACGTACAATTCAGGACATGCCATGCGGGTCGCACATACCTCATAACCATGGAATCCAACATTTCCTCCACGCCCGCCCGAGGATCACTGGCGAATACAGGCGGTATAGACACCACCATTGACGCCCGGACGACTCTGAACTGGCCATCGCTGTCCCTGGTCCTGCCCTTGTCGTTCTTCTTCTGTTTTTTGTCCTTGCCCTCTTTACGGGACTTTTTTGCTCGCGGTTCCTCAGCGTCAAGCCCGGCTGCCAACGACTTCTTCCGCTTTTTGGCTTGAGTATCGGCTAGTAAAGACATTTCAGAACAGTTCCCGAGCAGCTCTACACGCTTCCGGCAGCGGCGGGGACACAAACGACAGATGTCAGGAGGCGTAGAACGTCGCGTACAGTGACGCCGTATCAGGTATGTCAAGTCCAATGTTATTATTGCGGAAAAGCGCAAAAATTGGTCCTATTCTCACGGTCAGTAAAGGTAAGTCTTCCGGCGGCACTCAGGTTATGTTCAGCGACTTCAGCTTCAGCTTACGCCCTACTCCGACTACCCCACAGGTCCATGGTACGTGCTTGACTGCTGGTGATTGTACAGTGAGGCTAATGACGCTAACTCTGCCCATAGTCTGCCCCGAAAATCTTGATCAACATCGTCTTGACTGGATCACGAATATTCGGCAAGGCATTGTATGAAGCCGGAAAGCAGGCTGTCAAAAGTACGTTCACCAGTGGGAGACATTGGTACCTTGTCCTAACTGTGGTTATTTGTTCTTACGCAGATGCTAAGACGCGACCACCAGGGGCTATAGGCGCGGATGTCGCGGGTGTGGGTAACGCGACCTCAGGATCTATCACGGACAAATTGACACGAGAGCACCGAATGACTTTGGACGAAGCGCATCTGATTCTGAATGTCAAACGCGGCGAGACGATGGAAGCTGTTAAAAGCGTACGTTCGAGCTCACGATCGACCCCGTAGATACCGAACTGACTTGACCCAAAGCATTACGAGCACCTGTTCAAAGCTAACTCGCCTCCGCCACCACCTGAATCACCTCGTACAGGCGGGAAAGCCCCACCAATTTACCACTCTCATTACCTGCAATCAAAAGTTGTTCGCGCACTAGAACGAATACAAGCAGAAGCGGATGCCGCTACAAAGGTTGGCGAGCTAGAGGTTGGGCAGGGCGGCCCGAAACAGCAACAGCCTCCACCCCCATCAGAGAAGTCATGACGGAGCGCATGATGATATGGAGGGAGGAGACCTTGCGGTTATGTGCATAGAGCAAGGATGGACTTTATTGTATCGATATTATAATTCTGCTTATTTACCCCACTTACGCACAGTTTCCCCTACTCAATCGAGCCCATCTGGATTGCTCATCCTCGGGTTCTGACGGCGCCTTGGTCTCAATATCCAGGTCTTTCCAGGTATCCCTGAGGACAGCTTTCATTACTGCGAGGGGACAGAAGCAGGCAAAGTCTGAGATCCAGTGCAAAAGCTGCCGGCGCATTTATTACAGATTTCTTGTGTTGCGCTTGGTGATTGCGAAGTTGTGTCAGACCCGAAGAAACGTCTAAGCGGCCGTGATGATGTTCGAGTGAGTCGGTTCCTGTATATCTTGCGTGGCGTTCTATAACAATTGCTATATATCAGGTCATCCATCGTCTGGCTGGTATATTGCATTTCCACGCTGCACGACGTCATACAGGGTTGCGGCTGCACTGAACGTCAGTGTATAACCACCCAACACCCCGTCTGATCAACGAAACCTCAAGCTCCCTACTAATCATGGCCCCCCTCCCCCTGAATCCCTATTTCCTTTCGTCATATCGATAGTATTCCAAGAGCAGTATATATCCCGGTCGGTAAATTCATTCCCTGCGTATAGCGACCATATCCATACTGACTGTCGTTTGTCCAATAGGTCCTACCGCCAGGCCGCACTGCCTTCCAGTGTCTGATATCGTTCTAACGGATCACTTATCGAAGTTCTAGGTACTTGTCGAGGAACCCTAATGAAGTGAGAACCATCTTCCGCCGCGTAATGACGCTCCAGCCCACGGCCAGGAACGAACGTCCATAGCCGGCTTCTGCCACGACCGTTGGGCTTCAAACTCCATTGATATGCTGAACGCAGGGAAGTCAAGGTCATCTTCAATTGGCCCCTTCAGCCCGACTACGTTCAATTAAAGTGCCGGTGTGCGCGGACGCTCTGTTCACGTCTCTTGCTGGCAACGTTTCCTATAGCAGCAAAACCTGTTGATCTCTCACAACTACTCATCGTTGTGCGCATACACAGGGGGTACGCGGACGTCGGTTTAGATTGGAATTCCATGTGGGCTTTTGGCGATTTCCCACCACGGTCTGTATGCAGACGTTAGTCACCCACCTCGAGGTTACTGGGCATATTGCAGCAGTTCGATAGGGACGAGACTATCTACGCATGGAACGCTTTCTGAGGGCTACAAAGAGCCATTTTGCATTCTAGGAAACGAGGTTTCCATACGTCGTTAGCACCGGGAAAGCGTGAGAGGGGAAGACATAAATTGCCAGCCACGCGGTGGCGGCGCCGAAGGGGGACAAACAGAGAGACAAACACGGACGCGGCGGACACCTTACAGGGTTGTTTGCGCGGCTGTCGTCGTCGTCGTCCCTGCTCTCTTCAACCTTCGAGATACCCTTTGTTCTGCTAGAAAGGCCCTGTCGTGCCCATGGCACCCTCCCCACCGTCCACCGACACGCCCGGCACGAACGCAAGTACTAATGGAAAACCGTCGTCAGCGGTGCATAACCTTTTCCAGCGCAAGTCGACGAAGAAGGGGAAGGAGACAGCGGCGAAGGCTGAGGCCGGCCAGCAGACTCCGGACGTGCCTGCGGGTGAGCAGGGTTTGACAACCACTGAGCAAGCTACCACGTCCAGCGCAGCCGGGGCTGCTGCACCCGCCCCTTCAGCTGGTGGTGATGTCCAGGAGGGGGCCAGCGCGACGGGGGACAGGGATAATCCTTCTGGGAGCGCCGGTGAGGGCGCAGAAGGGCAGGACCCTAATTTACTTTCGTCACGAATACCGCAGGACCAGTCTTCCTCTTCTTCCCCTGCTTTAGAGACGGCGGAGCCGCCCACTTCTTCAACTTTGCCAGTGCCGGAGGCGAGCGCGCAGACCCAGGCAGAGGAGCTCGACAAGGATAAAGGTTCCGCCAATACTGTCTCGACTCCTTCGCAAGCTCACGCTCCTTCTCGCCGTCAAGCGACTACGTCGGAAGGCGCCCAGTCTTCCACCCTCGTTGAGAAGACCAGTGCAGCACCCAAGTCTTCGAACAACTCAAAGGCTGCGAGCACGAAGTCCAAGCGGTCGTTCCTGTCCAAGCTCGTCCGCGTGCTTCTACCATGTGTACCCACCTCGAAGGTGCATGAAATCGATACAGGCGACGCCCAGCCTGCAGCATCTACACAAGGTGCAGCGGCGCAGGAGAAGGAGCCCGCACCTGGCGAGGCGGGCCAGGAAAATGAAAAGGTGCCAAAGACCGAAGCGCCCGAGCCTGCGCCAGCGACTACTTCAGAAGCCCCTTCTGGTCAGCCAGCGCCACCAGAGCCCTTGATCATAACACCTCCAACACCTCCCGAAGACCCTGCTGTCATAGTGCCTCCAACGCCTACGAAGCTGTTACCTGAGGCGGAGACTGAAGGCGTGACATCGGGGGCGGTACAGCCACCAGGCTCGACTGGGGAGGAAAGTCCTGCCAGGACTCACCAGCATGATGAGGGTGACGAGTCTGACAGGACGAGCTTCACGGAGGAGGAGGAGGGCGAAGACCCTAATGCTATAGAGGAGGTCGAGGACGAGGAGGACAGGCTTATCCTCCAAGGAGGAGCCGGGATTCCGACGGGTCCTGTGAGTGATGAGCGTATGTGTTCTTCTATGGGCTTGAATGACCATATCGTTTTAGGATGGTCTGCCGAGACCTTTGCTGCCCCCTATCGCGCCACAGCATGTTGGTCGGAAATGTCTGGTACTCGATCTTGACGAAACACTAGTGCATAGTAGCTTCAAGGTTGGTTTTGCCGTCTACGATCATATGATCTGAAGCACATTCTAATCATCCCTGGTCTGCACAGTCAATACAGCAAGCAGACTATGTCGTGCCCGTTGAGATCGAGTACCACTGGCATAATGTATATGTCATCAAACGACCTGGCGTTGATAACTTCCTCAAGAAGATGGGTGAAATCTACGAAGTTGTTGTCTTCACTGCGAGTTTGAGCAAGGTATGCTAGTACCTAACTTACGTACAATGCCCTGGAATGACTGGTTCTGCTCCAGTATGCGGATCCTGTCCTGGACAAGCTCGACATACATCGTGTGGTTACTCATCGACTGTTCAGAGAGAGCTGCTACAACCACAGGGGTAACTACGTCAAGGTACGTGGCACTTAATGGCATGGTAGTGACAAATGTCGACCTCTACTCGTATTTGTAGGATCTCTCGCAACTCGGTCGACCAATAGCCGATACCATCATCCTCGACAACTCCCCTGCGTCGTACATTTTCCATCCCAATAATGCCGTTCCTGTTTCGTCCTGGTTTAACGACCCTCATGACACCGAACTCACGGATCTCTGTCCCTTCCTCGCTGACCTCGGAACTGTGGACGACGTTCGGGGTGTCTTGGATGGGGGCTTATAGACTTGATGAAGATCCCGGTTTTCACCCATCCCTGTCTGTTCTCCGCTGTCGTCAACACACTTGCGATGCCCGCCGGAAGCAGGCGAGCAAAAATTGCTGGTCCGTCTCTCCTTGCTGCGCGCTGCAAGTTTCCGTAGTCACGTTTCTTTTCCCCTCTCGTTTCAACCTGGTTTGTTGGTCTCTCACGCAGTCATCCCCACATTATACCCCCGCATCAAGTCAGTATAGCAGCAGATAGCTATTCGTGTTTCCCAGTCCTGCAAACTTTTCTCCTACAATCGTCGTCGCGTTTGGACAACACACGTCCTCGTCCCCACCTTCATTTGTCTGTATCCTATTCCTGTTCTACTCCGTTCAATCAAGTGATCGATGCAATCCATAGCTATACAAGCCTTCTATTACCCTTCTCGTTTTATTCTGTTTGATGTGCGTCGTCCTGTCCCGCTCTGCTTTGCTGCCAATGGGACCGCTTATGTTCGGCTCTCTTCCTTCATGCAGGGATTTCCATTCAAATGCCAAGGCTATGTTTCGGCTTGTCCCCTGTCGCCCCTACCATCTCATATATGTCCACGATTCGGTACGACCAACAATGATGAACGCCAGTTTCCAAAATCCACGGCCGTCTTTAATATCTTTCTATACGTCATGACTTCCGGACTCTATGAACGCTTGTAGTATATAGGCCAGTCTTATCCATTTCACGATTTCAAAACGATATCCTTTGCAAGGACGTCCATATCTGTGTACCGGTTCTCATGAGCCCTCACGCTGACCTCGCCATGATAGCGAAAATGCGGAACCGGGTGACCTGTAAGTTGCCGCGACGAATGCGCAGTCCTCCATTGCATGGCGTAAAATGGGGTATGCGGCATGACATAGTAGACCATATGACGGAAGCATTCATTCGCGCCTACTGTGCAGCGGAATGTGTTATTGGAATTCGTTGTCATTCTCGTCGTAAATATATATAGTACTGGATGTATGAATCACCCCTCTTCTTATTTAACAACACAGCAATGCCCTTCAGAACAGCACTTGACTACCCCCTTGTAACACTTACAGACCCGACCCTACAACGCGCTAGGCTCATTCTTGTCCTCCATCCCCGACTTCTCCCCTGAGGGCTCCTCGTCGTCCCATGGGCTAAACTTTGGCTTCCGCCCAAGGGGCAAGGCAGGGAACCAAGACCGTCGGGGCATGCCGGCGGGAATCCCGTCCATCAACGGCGCTTTCGGGAACTGGGAGGCAACACCGTGAACATGCGGGGGAGAGGGTGGGAGCGTGCCAACGTCAGCCAGGCTAGGTAGGCGCTCCAAACTCGTGTTCGTCGAACCCCCCAGAGCCCGTTGCAACGCCTCCCTCTCCTCCGGGGAAGGGGCGAACGCACGGATTGACATGGACGAGAACAGCGAGTTCCCGGTGAGGGGCGTGGCAGGCATGCCACTGGACACAAGGCCGGACGGACTGAGAGGATCAAAGTTGAAGGAGGCAGGCGGGGTGGGAAGGGCGCCCGCCGGAGAGGGCCTCGATCCTATGGGGCCGAATGACTTCTTCCTCCCGAAATTGAATGCCTTCGCATCAGGGTTCAAACCCTTCTTCGGTTGATCCTTGGATGTCACCGAGAACCAGCGGCGAGGCGCAGACGGCCGGTCAGTCTGCTGCTGTGCCTCGCTCTCAGGCTGCCAATCAGACGAGGGATCAGTCCGGGATCGACTTGGGAAAGGTATGTCGAGATGCTCTGAGCCCGGCTGGATAGGCAGGTAACGCTCTCTGGGGGGCGGGCGAACCTCGAACGGATCGTGTTCGTCAGAGTAAGCACCGCCGGTGAGTGAAGTAGGCGACGTCGTGAGGCCGCCATACGAAGCGCGCTGCATTGGTGCCCACTCCCGATCCAAATAAGCGTCAGTGTTGTCAGAAACAGGTATGTTGTCAGCGGAGGTTTCGATGGACTGCACCAAGCTATTGGGGATTAGAGTTGCAGACCCGGGCGAGATGGAAAGTGCCGGCGACGGTAAGTCAGCGTCGAACGGCGCAAAACTCGTCTGGTGGTGGGGCTGAGTCAAGGAAGCGATATCATCGTCAAAGATGGAGTATCCCTTCGCGCGCAGCGCAAGCTGGTTCGAGTTGTCGGACGACGAAGTGAGATTGGAGATCCCGGCAAGACTCAACCTTGCAGGCTTAGAGCTATCCGAATCGGCAGAGCCCTGGCTGTGCTCCGAGCTCCCCTGGTCGTGTCGGACTTCCGGCGACGGATGCGCGACGCTGGGTGGTTGAGGTACATCGTATTCCCCTGCACCTGGGACCGGGGCTTCCTGGGGACCGCAATAGATGGGTGGCCATGGCGCGGGCTCGGGCTCCATGTTGACGACATGAAGCGGAATGAACGTCCGGTCCTGCTTCCTGATCTCCGCCTGGTCCTTCGCGCGCTGCAGCCGCTCCTTCTCCTGCGCAATCATCTCTTCCAGCTCCTTCGTCCGCGCGTTGAGTGCGGCAATCACATCCTCCGCCACCTTGATCTCCTTCTTCTTCCCCTCCAGCGTCTCCCCGGCCTCTTTCTCCATCTCCACCACGCTCTGCCTACTCTTCACGATAGCCTCCTCATCCGCCACCATGCGCGCCTGCAAGCCCGCTATCTCCTTGTCCAAGTACGACACACGCTGGATAGCACTCTGCCGCGACGCTTGAGCAGCGCGCAGCCGTTTCTCAGCCTCACGCTTGCTGCTGTCAGCCGTGCGCTTCAGGTCCTCGAGATGCTTCGTGCGGGACTTGAGCTCGGTCTTCGACACATCCTCCTGCCTCTTCCTCTCCCTATGCTCGTCGAGGTCAGCCTGGAGCGCAGCGTGCGACTGCGACGCGCTGTTCTGCAGGTCCGCGAGCTGGCCCTTCGCCTCGTCGACGGCGGCCTTGGATGACTCGATCTGCCTGAGGATGTCAGCGATCGCGGGGGACTGGTCGAATATTGCTAGGCTGGATGGATTGCTGGAGAGAATCCGGACGGGACCTTGTTCTGAGGGAACTGCGGGTTGATAGGACTGGATGCATTGTTGGACGGGCGTGCGATCACCGTTGGTCTGTCGATAGTCCGGGTTATGCAGCGGCAAAGAAGCAGACTTGGGCAGAGGCGGCGGAGTCGAGCTGCGCGCGGGGAGCTGAGCGGATCGTTCGCGTTGTCTGAGCCGAGGGGGTGACCGAGGGGGCGGTGGACTCGTAGCATACGGTAGACCTTGAAGGTAACATGTATGTGTATCGTAGTAAAGCGATCGTAAATATGAAACCCTTACCAGCATACTGATCCGACGGATCTGAAGCTTTGATGTCGAATAAACCCGAGCGACACCCTTCTTCGTCCTTGGTGGCGACGAGCGTGTCATGCCACCAGGATTCGATAGTGCCTCCGCGCCACCACCTACCGAATGCCCCGATGAACCAAGTGTCCCAGACTGCGGATCCGCTGAAGTCTTCGGAGCGACTGCTTCGCTCGTTCACCGCATTGGCAGGCTTGGTACCGAGGGGAACTACAGCTGCGACAGTTAGGATACCGAAGTTGTGGAAAACGTGCTTGGGAGTGCGGAGGGAGACTTTGGCACCGGTGGAGAAGACTACGGGAGACGTTTCGACCCCTTGCTGGCGGCGAGTGGCAGATTTGCGGCGCGACAAAGTGTAGTGAACGCCGACATTGTCTTGCGCATCGAATCGATCATCATCGCTGCTGTCGTTGAGACGACTGAGGTGCTGGCGGAATGATTGTTCAGTGAGGTAAGTCCTGAAGGAACTTTCGGACGGGTTGGTCAAGTACGCTGGCGATCAAACGAGACATGTTAGCATGCAGCCATTGTGTCAGAGTGACGGATGGAACTTCGAAAATGGAGTACCGTGGGCACATATATGAAGCGTATAAAGTGGAAATGAAAGAGATTGAAGCCGAGATAACTCACCAAGCAAGAGTAAGACGATCAATGACACGGTGGCGAAAAACATAGACCTGATTTCGACCTGACCTGGGATAACATAGGACGACCAGTCGGCGAGCGGTTTGTGGTGCGAAAAGAGGACGCCCAGGCCGCCGAACGAGATGCCCATGAGAAACAAACCGACAGAGTCGAAGGAGGCCGATTTGCGGGATGCAGGCTGGCCTCGAGGCGGTAAATCGTGGCCGGCGTTTGCAGCCTGCGTCGACAGATTTGCGAGGGGACGACACTCGAGCGTCCCCAGGCAGAAAAGCAGCAGAAATACAGGAAACAGTGAGGACAGCGAGCGGCGGGTGCAGGAAACAGAAAACAGAAAGGCGCTAATTAGTGCAGACGTCGAGGCTAAGTAAACCCTCGCCGACGCCCCGTTCCGCACGCCCGGGCGTTCTCATCATTCTCGGTCACGCGCCGCCGAACCCTGCCGGGCGGTGCAGCTTCCTCCGGCGACTGACTCGGCCTGCCTAAACCTTTCCGGTATGTTTTTTTTATTTCTCTGGCAGCGTACGCCCTCGTTATCGTCGACAAAATCTTCTCATCGATGTATTTTCTGCAGCAATTTTCGCGGTACTCGACGCCGGAGGCGGATTGAGCCTCTGATCCCGGTTGGTCCCTTCACCGCCCGCATACCTTCGCTTGGCGGTATTGGCCTAATTATAGCTGTACAGGTAAATAATCAGATGTAAATCCGAACCCACTCGGGTGATGAGGCAGGTAAACCCGCGGCTGCTCCAGCCAAATGACATACGCGGCCACACGCAGGAATAGTCAGAATACATGCGGGGTGCGTACATGCCCGGGTTCGTTGGTTCTAGTCATCCTGACTCCATGTTCGTGTACAGCTCTAATCCAGCCCACACTTCGAAAGAAGTCTGGTCGGAGCATTGACCATCGCTTATCGGCGCACGATAGGACTCACTCGGTGGTAACGTGAACGTATCCAGTGGCACCAATTCAAACTTGGAGGTGCTTCGCTGAACGTGTTGATCCCCGGCGATGCGCTGATTCCAATCTCGAGTGCAAGATAATCTCCTGCATCCGCATATCGGTCAGATGACAATGCTGGCATCTTGGACGGTACCTACACCGACCAGGGCAGAGGGCTTTGTGTAAGCATTTTCCAATCCCCGAACTCCTCTATCCATCCGTGCTTTCATGAACTATATCATCAGGAAGTGATGCCTCAGTTCATGCAAGCACGGTAGCGATGCAGATATATCCATATCCACGACCTCGCTCTCATCACGTCCCATTACTTGCTGGTCCGAGCCTCGAACTTAGGATTTCGGGCGTCTCGCATGCTGCGACCGCGCGTATCTGATTCCTTCGAGGGGCATGCACATACACAGACATCATGATACGTATATTATGCTCCACGATGCACTCAGGCAGCCACAAAATATATATGTAGGGCAAGTGCCAACCAATCCACAGTGTAACACGGGCGAAGGCGGCTTAATAACCCGCTCATTAAAACTGCACCCAGTTAAGTATTCCCACAAGTACCAAGCATGCCGAATAGGCGCCCACCATGTAACCTGACGAAAATCCTCAGTCTCTCGCTCATCCTCAGATTAGGGGAACAAGGAAACACGCACTACCGATGGTGAACCCATCTTGGACACTCCTCGAGAAATGCGACCACAGAACCGCCACCACCAAACTCGACATAATCGGTACGAGAATAGCAAAGGCGATCCGGACAGGGTCCCACCGCTCCAGGAACATAACGCCGTGCTTGCTATCCATCGTCAGGTACTGCATAAACTCGCTCTTCCCACGCAGAGCCTGCGGGTGCCGGAAATAATACCGGATCCGCAGGCTCTTGTAGATAGCGGATGCGCTCGAGGTTACAGCGGTGAAGTGCATCTGGGGATAGACGTAGTTGACATCCGCCTACTGTCTGTATGAGAACAGCGATCAAGAGCAAAGGGGAGATCGCTGACCCATACTAACACCATGGAACTGCTCGCAGGACCTCCAAGGTGAGTAAATACTGTGCAATATATCCACCTGTACTGACCTAAACGTCTTGAGCGATAAAACCCTCCTCCACGACCGCAGCTTATTATACGCCCGCCGGAGCTCCCGAAGCAGGCGCTCATCATCCCAGCTCGGCTTGACGATGATAGACGTATGTTTGGCACCTCGATACGCCTTGAGCTCGAAAAACGACCAGCGAGGAGTCCATGTCTCCTCTGGCTTGAAGTGTACGGTCCGGCCCCCTATGCCTGCAGCCGCGGGTGCGCTCGTGTAGGGATGCCAGGGAGTGCCCGGCATGAACATCTCTGGGGCCGCGTATGGATAATATTGGGACCACGTGTATGGCTCCGTGACGGACAAGACGCTCGGGATGGGACCGTCTTGCACCTGCGTACTGCGTGGACTGGGCAGTACACCACCCGAGAGCATGGGCGTAGGCGGGTTGAAGATAGAATAACCTTGGATCGGGCTCATAGTCAGAGGGAGCGTGTTGGCGTTGCTCTGAGCGCCGCCGATCGAAGGTCCTGCGCCAGCTGCAGGAGCTGGGTCAGCGGCACCTAGGCTCCTGCGCGCTCGCGCCCTTGCTAAAGACGCATCCTGGTTTGCATTCCCTTCTTGGTGGTGGCCGAGGGACCCCGCGGGTGCACCACTCGCACCCGTAGGTGCGGGCGGGCTCAAGATCCTGTAGTTCTGGTAAGGAGTGGCATGCGAAGTGACCGTATCGCTCGGACTCCAGCCACTGGGGCCCGGGAGCGGCGCGCCTGTTCGCGCTTCGATCTTCTTGAGCTTCACTAGAGCCTCCATGAGCTCGTGTTTCACGCTAGCCAGCGCATTCTGGGTCGCGTCCACCTCGCTTCGCAGGGCGAATTCGCCTGCGTTGTTTCAGCCCGAGACCTCTCCCTTCGATGGGATAAACATACCGAGCTGGTATTCGAATCGCCCGAACATTTCATCGGTGCTCGCACCTTCGTAGTGGTCTCTCACGAACGCATCTCCAGAATCTCCGGCGGGCAACCCGGGAGTCGGTGGCTGCACGTCGACCGAGGGGGGAGGACTATCGGCGTTGCCATACCTTGTAGTTTGACCAGGAGGGAACGGAATGAAACCCGTCAGCGGCAAGGCGCTGCCAGAAGCATGCTGATTATCCGCCATAGGGTTGTACGACGGGGCCAGAGGCCCCCTCTCGAGTGGCGCTTGACGATTTATAAACACCCGCTACACAGCCTATCGATGGCAGTGGAAAGATAAACATCGGCGGAACGCCCAAAGCTGCCAACATGCGGTGAAGAATCACATCATCGTTTGTCGCTGTGGGCGCACCTTGCGATGGACAATGGCTGGCATCACTACAGGTGACTCGAATGTCTCATAGTGCACAATGAACGTCAGGATGAGCTTCGCGGCCGACAAAGCAATATTTACTTACCGAAGGGGTTAACTTTGTGGTGCATGGGCGAGAAGAGCCCCAGAATACGGATTTATGAGTGGTAGTGGAGATCCACCATTTACCGCGTAGCATGACATCTTATGGCTACGGGCCGTCGACTTGTAACCGTCCCTGTATAGCAAGTCGCAGTCCAGTCTAACTTCAGAGACGGGGATGTGATAGTTTGACACAACAGACACCCGTAATCTACCTTATCCCTGTTATAAGTTGTCGAGTGTGTTAGGCAGATCTAGAGCATAGGTCTAAAGTTTACCTTTACTTGAATCAAGGTCGACGGTGTGTTCACGAACCTACAACTTGAAGTTGTTAACCCTAGCTCCACGTGAATTCGGGTTTAGCTCGCGTTGCGCTTTAGGCAACGGTGTTACCTTTCTCGTGAATGTTACGAATTGAGTACCTGCTACTATCTGAGTCTCGAAGGAGGCGCATATACCCAGGGAGTCACCTGCATGAAGCGTGCCGATCCACGTCGAAAGCCTAAGAATCATCAACGAGAGCACGCTGGAAGGTCACTGAGTTTGCAGACATAATTTACTGCAATGACAAGAGTGGAACATCACAAGAAAGAACTTGAATGCGAAGAATGCTGATGCCAGAAGGGAATAATAATACACATTGAGAGCCACCAACGGAGTGGAGGATGGATGGAACACAGTCATGCATGAAGCTTCAAGACGGAGCGGCACAGGTCGTAACCACGACCAGTATACACGCAGGAAGACAGGACAAGGCCCAAATGCAGTCAGTCCTACTCCTTCCTCTCTGCACCCTCTCCAGCCGGAGCATTGACAGGCTGTCCGCCTTCGGACCCTGGCGGTGGAGGGCCCTGTATTCCAGGGTTACCGTTAGGGTTGTTCTGGCTGAGTGACGCCAGCGTAGCGCGCAGGGCCGCATTCTCGATCCGGAGCTGGTCTACTAGAGCGCGACACTCTTCCCAGCGCCTGTTCGCCTCGTCGGCTGAGGCGAGGGCCGCATCTAGTAGCTGCGAGCGCTGCTCTAGTGCCTTCACATGTCTACCGGCAGACGAAGACGTATTCTTAAAAATAGAAAAAAAGCGGTGAAAGGAAGTACCACTCACGCATCCCTCCGCTCCCTGAACGCTCTCTGGGCCTTCCGATTCTGCTCTGCCCTCTTACTCTGGCTCAATGACCTTCCGTTCCCCTCGCCCCCACTCCCCGCCCCGCCGTTCGGACTCTGGCTGCCCGCCGGCTGGCCGTTCTGCTGGGGCGGCGGGGGCCCGGGAATGACCATCTGGATTTGCTGAGGCGGCGGGTACTCCATTGGCATGCCCGGCGGGGGCGCGCCATACTGGTACGGCGGCATGTGCGGGTGGTGCACGAGTGCGTGCGGCGGGGGGAGGAGGTGCGGTGGGGGCGGGTGCGCATGAGGATGCGGCGGCGGCGGGACCATATGCGGCGGGGGGTGCTGCCCCGGCGGCGGTGGCTGATGTGGTTGACCCTGGGGCTGGGGCTGGGGCTGAGGCTGAGGGGGCGGCGGCACGGGCGGGCCCTGGTTGGCTTTCGCGTCCGGCGGGGTCTTTCGTTTCCGCGACGTTCGGGCTGGCGCGGCGGGGGTCACGGCGGGTGGGTCGTCACGCAGCCTCAGTGTGCTTTGCATGCTTTGTTGTGTCGGAGGCGGGCCTGGCTGTGGCGCTGATCCATTCGGATTCGGATTGCTGCTGCCATCCTGAGCTTGCTGAGACTGCTCCGGCGCTGGCTGCTGCTGCTGCCCTTGTGCGTGCTGCGCGGGCAGAGGCTGGTTCGACTGCTGCTGCTGCTGCTGTTGTTGTTGTTGTTGGAAGGGAGGCTGAGCATGGGCCAACATCTCGCAGCGGACGGATTAGTCAGGCTGAGTAAGACTTAAGTAAGAGGGGAACAACGGTAAAAGCCTGAGGGATCGTGGGAGGTACCAATTATATGTGGGAGGAATACGTAAGCGTGCCGTCATGCCGGGAAGGCTGACTCAGCAAGCGAGCAAATCTGATTGGACATATCCCGTGCTGGCGTTGAGTCAGTCGAGGTACGAGGTATGTCTTGCCAGTCTTGATCTTCCCCACGGTCTGCTATTCAAAGCTCATCTTGCCTATGGGCCACTTAGCACAGCGATTCATGATCGCGGAGCAAAGAATCTAATGGTGCCGTGATAGACACGAGTAAGTTGTCTCGCTGCGAGGTCTAAACACCCTCCTGAAAATAGGTAGGTAGATGAACCATAGAAGCTTGCGAATATAATATCTGGATCGGCGAAACGCGTACGGTTTGTCACCCGTAAGTGCAGGGGCCGAACCATTGGGAAGACACAAAAAGCGTCGTAATGCTCGCCATATCGTAGCCTGAAGGACATCTAACACGAGTCGCACAACTGGAATACGTACCCCGCTGAGGCCCGTCAGAAAATGAAAGGGAAGAGCCGATACGGGACACGCGCCGCCCACTCGTCCCACTGCGCGCCAAACTGCTCTCTCAGCGTCCGGTCCTCCACCACCGTCCTCTGCGCAATAAACCCAACCGTCCACACCGCGTTCAACGCCACCGCCGCCGAGAACACCTGCCCCGCCCTCGTGTGCGCGACCCCGCATTCCCAGAACCACGACCCCGGCCCGAAGAACACGAAGTTCACGCCGACGAACGTGAGGAGCCCCGCGGTGTACGACGGATGGCGCACGAACGAGTACGGCCCCTCCGTGACGAGCCGGTGGTCCTTGCGGATCGCGAGCTCGAAGGTGAAGAGCTTCCCGAGCGTGCGGAAGCACGCGCCCCGAAGGTATGTGCCGAAGAGCGCAAGCGCGGTGCCCGCGAACAACGCGGGCGTGAGCGTGAGCGCGCCGGCGGGGGCGGCACCCGAGGGGAGGAGCGTGGAGAGGACGCGCTGCGAGAGCGGGTGCGCGGGGAACTTGTGCGCGAGGATGAGCGCGGTCTCGCACAGGCCTCCGGCCCAGAAGGCAGCCTGGACCGGAAATTCTCAGTAAGTACTGTGAGGTACGAGACGGGTGCGGCGCCGGCACGTACCTTGAGGGACATAGGCCAGAGCATGATTATCTTGGTCAGCTTGATTTCGGGAGTCTTGTATCGTTCGCGTTCTTCATCGGGGGGAGGGGGATTAGGTGGAGTAAGCGAATAATGTATCCCAAATGCGGACAGGAGGACCAGGGGAGCTCGGAGGAGCGACATTGTAAGCAAATTGCGTTTTGTGGGATGCACAATGCATAGTCGGATGCTGAGCTTTTATGTCGGGTGATGACTACAGCGCGTTAGCGTCAACGACCCGTTGTAACCTAGCCGAGGCTGTTTCACCTCGCACGGCCAGAACGTACAAGCGAGAGAAGCAATGCGCCTGTGCCCACATTACCTACAGAGAGACGGGATGTGATCATCTGACGTGCGAGAACGCAGCGGGCAGCGGGTCTTTCCCGGACGTTTATCCACGAGAACCTCAGAACAGATTCTAGTACAAACTTTAGAATGGAGTCTAGGGACGTGATAAGCTGTTTGATAAGAGGTGTATGGTGTAGACTACAGCGGCCACGCTAGGCTCGTAACCACCCTCTACAATAGATTGAAGCAAAAGCAGCATTGTTTATGCTATCAATTGCGATACGACAGGGTGGTCGCGAGCTACGGCCTCTGTGGGACTCGGGAGTAAGGTTAAAATCGCTATATTTGGATCTCCTGATGCTTGCTGGTGGTTATTCGGGTTAGGGGTAGGTCAGTCTTCGGAAGCGAAACAGGCTGCGGGGGCACGATACTGTAGCTCTCTGGCACACAATGAAGATCAAATATCAAATATCACGGCTCAAAGCGCGAGCTCCATCCATCTATTCCGTTACTCAATCAACACTAGTAGTAGAGTATAAAGATAAAGAGACAAGATAGACATACGAATAAACAGAGAACTGTATCCCTAGGCCTGATACTGCGCCTCCTAAGTAAGACTTAGTAGACGAGCAACTGTCTACTGTATCCCCCTCGTTACTGTGAGTCATGTTGCAGCATTTTATTCCACGTTGCTTCATTGAGTCTTGCTGCTGGGAGGAACGACCGGAGCAGCGCCGAGCTTCTGGACAAAGTCCATCCCGAGGGCCTTGCGACGCTGGCGCATCATGTGGATGTTCATAACATACAATCCTGCACACGAGAACAAGAACGAAAAATCAGCGTCCATCTCATCTTGAAGAAGCACCATCCTTACCTGGCCACCAAATAACAGATAACGCCGCCCGCACTCAGTCTTCGATCCCTCAGCGGCCCCAAAGCATCTGCTGCACCCACTGGCCGCTGATGGGATTGCTCTTTAGGAGCGTCGCGTACACGCAGAAATTGTGTAGCGGAGGTACATGAGCCAGTACGGGATGGTGAACGCTTTCCGGAGAATATCCGGATACTCGATGAACCTCGAAAGACGGACTACGATTCCTCGAACCTGGATCCACGAAAGGTATACGCTGTGTCACAGGTAAGCGCTGGGACCGGTACCGACGCAACGGAACGACAAAGAGGCGTCCGAAGGGAGCGCACTCCATAGTTTGAAAATCTCGAACACTAGCCGCACAAAACGCACCCTCTGGAGCACCTCAGAAAATGAAAGGGAACAGCCGATACGGGACACGGGCCGCCCACTCATCCCACTGCGCGCCAAACTGCTCTCTCAACGTGCGGTCCTCCACCACGGTCCTGCGCCCCACAAACCCGACCGTCCACACCAAGTTCACCGCCATCGCGGCGAGGAACACCTGCCCGGCCTTCGTGTGCGCGAGCCCAGACTCCCAGAACCACGACCCGGGCCCAAGGAGGCACAGGTTCGCGCCGGTGAACGCGAGGACGCCCGCGGTGTACGACGGGTGGCGCACGACGGAGTAGGGCCCCTCGGTGACGAGCCGGTGGTCCTTGCGGATCGCGAGCTCGAAGGTGAAGAGCTTGCCCAGTACCCGGAAGCACCGGTGCCGCAGGTACGTGCCGAAGAGCGTGAGCGCGGTGCCCGCAAGGAAGGCCGGCGTCAGGATGAGCGCGCCTGCGGCGGCGGAGTCCGAGGGGAGGAGCGTGGAGAGCACGCTCTGAGAGAGTGGGTGCGCGGGGAAGTTGTGCGCGAGGATGAGCACGGTTTCGCAGAGCGCTCCGGTCCAGAGGGCGGCCTGGAACGGCGGGCTGGTCAGTAGGAAGTGGGGTCACATGGGACGGCAGGTGCGCACTTTCATGAGCATAGGCCAGAGCACGACCAACTTGCTAATCTTGACTTCGGCAGTCTTGTAGCGTGCGCGCTCTTCATTTGGAGGAGTCGGGTTAGGCGCCGTAAGCGAATAATGTATCCCAGACACGGTCAGGAGGAGCAGGGGAGCTCGAAGGAGCGACATCGTAGGCAGACTGGGTTTTGCAAGACGTGCGACGCATCGTCGGGTGCCGGGCTTTTATGTCAGTTGATGACTACAGCGCATTAGCGTCAACGACCATTGTAAGCTAACCGAGTCCGTTTGACCCTGCATGGGCCAGAACATCGAAGCGGGAGAAGCGTTGCAGCAGTGCACACATTACCTCCAGATGGACTGGACGCGATCATCTGACGTCCGAGGAACGCAGCTGGCAGGGGCCTTTCCTTCCGGAACGCACGTTCATCCACAGGAACGCCAGAGGAAATTCTCCCATAAACGTCGAATTCGGAATGCTGTCCAAGGGTATGATAAGCAGAGCGGTATAGCGTACACTACAGCGGCCACTCGGGGTACGGCCGTTGAACAAGAGTCAAAATCGCTATATTTGAATCCATTGAACTGATGTCTGTCGGCGGTCATTTGGGTTAGGGGTAGGTGACTCCGCGGAAGCATCATACTAATAGGCGTGGACGATAGCATCTGCTCACTGGCATGCAATGAAGATCGCAAGTCACATCACAGTGCAAAGGGGTTCATCCTTCTATTCCGTTAGTCATCCGATACTAGAAGAGTATAAAGATAAAGAGACCATATAGGTATACGAATAAACAAAAAACCGTTCCCTACTCGTTACTGTAAGTCATTAGCACGAACATATCGCAGCATTTATCGCATTTTGGTTCATTGAGTCTTGTTTTTGGGAGGGACGGCCGGAGCGGCGCCCAGCTTCTGGCCACCCGTCCCGAGGACCTTGCGACGCTGGCGCATCATGTGGGTGTACATAACATACAACCCTGCACACGAGAAGAAGAACCGGAAAATCAGTATCCATCGCACAACTCTCATATTGACCAGATACCACACTCACCCGGCCACCAAATGACGAACAACGCCGCCCGCACCCAGTCCTCGACACCCCACCGGCCCCAAAGCATCTGCTGCACCCACGCGCCGCTGATGGGGTTGCTCTTCGGGAGCGTCGCGTACATGCAGAAGGCCTCGCTGCCCGCGCCCGTCGGGTAGAGCACGTAGAACGTCGTGTAGCGGAGGTAGGTGAGCCAGTACGGGATGGTGACCTTGAACGGGGCTGGGGAAGTGGGGGAGGAGAGGAGGGACAGGGCGTAGTAGGAGTACCGAATTATCTCGGTGGATGCCCAGGAGAGGAGCATCGTGGCGTAGAAGGGGGAGGTGCGGGCCTGCAGGAGCGGGCTCAGCGAGGTGCCACCAAACGAGCAGAAACAAGACAAAAGTGAGGCGCACCTCCTCAAATCGTTCAGCAATGCCCCATACGAGTATCAGCCTACTGGCAACCTGAACCGCGGTCGTCGGGAGCGCGCTCTTCACCCATCCCAGCAGCACATGCACGACCTCGAGCACGGCAAAACTCTGCACGACCGCCGTGACCAAACCCGCACTCTGGTACAGAGTATGGCTCCTCCGCAGGTACGGCTCAAGGAAAGGGAGTTTGGCGAGGACAAAGGCTTCGATGGTGGATGTAGGGGGCGCCGCGGGTGCGGCGGACTTGAGAATAGGCAGGGAAGAGAATAGACGGGCAAAGTAGGAACTTGTTTTGGGTGCTGTGGGCACCGCAGAAGGCGTTGAGGGATATGGGGACGTAAGGAGATGCGATACGGTCGTATACAGCACTAAAGACCATCCCACCGCCGACAGAACATTATACAGCGTCATATACGCGTATAGCACCGGCGACTGCGTTGACTCAGTAGCGGGGAATGCGAAGGCATTGTTTTGCTTTTTAGCGGCGGATGTTGACCTCGTCGGTGGCGCCATGGTCGAAAGTATCACAGAGCGGTTTTGCCACAACGTCGTCAAGTTGCAAGTGTGGCCGAATCCGGGGCGATCGATGGAGGCTCCCCGGGGTCCTCCCCGTGGCATTTAAAGGCCACAAGCATTTCCCAAGACACGGAAACAATGGCAGGAGATATACATTTAATCTGTCTCGTATACAGGTACTACGCTAAAAAAGTAACATGACACGGCACTAGAAACATAGCAGTGTTCATCCAACAGATGGAACAACAAAGCAAGAACTGACCAATAACTATAATGGGAGTAAATGACCAACGCAAGATGTAGAAAATAAGATCATGCAGCCCCAGAAGCCACAGACGGTGCCATCGACGCGTGACGCTGCCGCTCCCACAACTTATCCTTTGCACGCACTTCGATATTATCAAAGGGTGCAGCTTGCGACAGCTTGACGCAGTCTCGCGTCCCGAGCACCAGCAGCTCGAAGAAGAACGAAGCCGCTGCCCGACGGGAAGCCTACGACATATCTTTAGCAAAACAGATCAACATGGAAACGACAACACGCTTACCTTGTGAGACATCTGTCGGAAACTGAGCACCTTCTCCTGTTGCTCCTCATCATCGGGCTGGAGCTCCCTCCTAATAATCGACAATGCCTTGACCGTGTTCCGGCTGTACCCTTTACCATCATGTTCAGCTGGCTCCGCTTCCTTCTCTTGCGACTGAGACTGAGACCGCGAATCGAACATAGCGATGGGGCAGTCCGCATCCGCATATGTCTCGTCACCCTCGCCCTCCACCGCCGGAGTCGAGAGCCGGGACAACCGCGTCAGCTCGGAGGGTGCAGCGGACTTGGAGCGCGCTCGGACAAGATCCACGTCCGCCTGGGCCAGGTCCCCAATTTCTGGTATGGGCATCTGGAAATCATCCATACCAAGCGTGTTGTCCCCCAGGTCGAAGTTGAGGTCGCCGGGGCCTACGCTACCGCGCAAGGCTTCGCTTCCCAGAGCCACGCTTGGGGCAAGACTCTCCGCTCTCCGCGCCTGCTCCACTTCATCCTCACCCGCGACGCTCCCCTCCTCCAGCCTCGCCTTCTTACTGGGCCCCTTCTCCGGCGATGCCTGGCGGCGCTTGGGGCCCACCCCGTGCTGCTGCACCGGCCTCAAAAACAGTTCTGCCAGCTCGGGCGCCATCCCCGGCGGCGCCGCGCAGAAGAACGTGCCGTTCGGCGTTACCTTCGTCGGCAGGAAGTGCGCGATCGGGTCCTCGCGGATCTCAAGCAGGCGCATCACGAGCGGGGAGGCGGGGAGGAAGTGCTGCTCCGTGAGGATGCCGCTGACGTCCTTGGCTTGCTGCGAGCCCAGCCCGGCGTTGCGTCCGCGGCCGACGCGCGCGCCGGGTCCGTCAGCTAGCTCGGTGACCGAGTCGATGATTTGTTTCTTCTCCTTTGGCTTTCGCTTAGCCTTGCCTGTTAGTCCTTGCGCCTCTGCGGCGGCGGCCCCGGCTGTGATCTCCATGTCTGGAGGCGGGGTCATGGGAGGCTCGGACAGTGGGGACGCTATTATTTACATCAGTATCGTTGATACAATCAATGAGCGATAGCTCATTAACTCACTTATTGACCTAGTATATCCAGGCGTTTTCTCCCGGTCGCTCTGCGGCTGCTCAGCCTCCATAGTCACATCAGCAGCCCCCGTCGCCCCAGGCCCATCCCCGAAGTCAAGACCGAGGTCAATATCCATGCCACCAAGATCAGGCCCAAAATCCATATCCACATCCGCGCCAAACGGATCCTGGGACCTGCTCCTCTGCGACAGCACGTCCATATCCAAGTCAGTGTTCGCCTTGCCCGCCAGCCGTGAGTCCAGCGACTCCCGTGGGGCGCGCGGGGGTGCGGCATCACGCCCCATCTCGACGCTCATGCTGTCGTCCGGGCCGAAGTCGAGCCCGAGGTCGACCTCGAAGTCCTGGGACCCGATCCCGTCGGAGGGCCCGAGGTCCCAGCCGTACCCGCCACCGTCATCAAGGTTGAACTCGAAGCCGTCGGCGTTGGCGAGGGTGATGTCGGCTTCGCGCGCGACGTACTGGCCTTGTGGCTGCGGCATTTGTTCATCAAAGTCCATGTCCCTGGGATGCGCGTGATGAAGGGCGGGGAAGAGGGGGAGAGAAGGGGACGTACCAGTTGATGTCGGGGAGCAGCATGTCCAGGTCAATGTCTCCGCCTTGGAGGGTGATGGCGGTGCTCTTAACGTTGAGTTGGTCCTCTAGCATGTCGACTAGGCCAGGGCGGAAAGCCTGCGAGGGTTAGGCTACACCCACGTTAAAACTGAACGTCCGGACATACCATCTTGATCTTGAGAAGCGCCTCATTACAGTCATCCAGCAGATATTTCGCCTTCCGACTGTATATCCGGACCACACCAAGCAACAACTGTCCACTCAATCTCAGAGCCATGACCTCCACCTCCTGCCCGACAATCGCCTCTAACGAGCGCCTTTGAGCACCCCCTTTAGCTAAGGAGAGTAAGACGTACCGACGGACTCCTCGATATCAGTTTGTAACGTCTGAGCTTTCGTGAGTTTGCGCTCCATGTGTGCCGCCAGCCATACTTTGGCCAGCGGCCCTCTACGAGTGAGGATAGCCTCTGAATAGAACTATTGGCGGTTAATTCTGAGTCCAACTGCAGCCGACAACTACTCACCATGCTGAGGGGTATATACAAGAAGATCTAACGCGTCGCGCGCGTTTGTGGCAAACCAACGGAGAGGTTTCAGGCGGAGGGCTGGGTGTCACTGTAACGCTGAACGGACTTCCCGATTGCGGTCACGCGTCACCCTTGCTTTTCCGGTTTCGACCTCTGTGCTAAGTCCAGTGTTATGTTGGCGTCGTGCTCGCGCAATGTCATAACGAACGCGCAGCGTAGTCTGACAGGGAGTGCGAAACAAAGTCTTAAGTGCGTCTCTAAAGGTGCGAGACACGCTAGGTCACGTCGGACTTACAGTTCTGACGGGTTCGCTAGATGCGCTGAAAAGCAGACGGCATGCATCAGTAGCCGCTGCACTTCGAGCGGTGCCCGAGCATGAGGTACACAGCCCAAATCGCTACGGCCCCTCTAATACAAAACAAGGGCGAATGTCCCTGCTCCCGCCCGGGCCTGTTACAGTCGCCACATGTAATCTAACGATGTCCAGATTCGCGGACGAGGGGCGAGCGGCGAACGCTTTCCGCCTGTGCGGGGACATGAAGGAACGGGGTGTTATGCCGAACCTACAAACATACGAGCTCCTCCTCCGTTCGCTCGTGAACGAGGCGTGGGTGGTGGAAGCATTCGCTGTGTTTGAGGATATGCTGGCGCTGGGTATCCGGCCCAGCGTGGATACGTATAATACTCTGATGCGCGTGAGCTGTTCCGGTTTCACTTCAATACACCGCTTCTGATAATTCTAACAGATAAACCGTTTGGAAGACCCTTTGGTGTCGTTACATATCCTAGACATGCTTAAAGACGCAGGCCTGGCTCCGGACACGGAGACTTATGGGATTCTCATAGACCGGTATCTTACGGCCAATAACATAGAGATGTGCTTGGAGCTGTATGCACAGGCGGAGGCACAGGGTGTCCCTCTAAACGTCGCCATAGAGGAGAAACTCATCCGTGTCGCTGCCGATTTGGGCTTCCCCCGGTTAGCATGCCAGTTAGCGGAGCAATTCGAAGCGCGATCTGTCCGCTCGCTGGACATCGTGACATGGATGAAGTGTCTGACATCTTCGTCCGGGCAGCTCTACGTGAGTAGTCCCGCGCGTCCTCAAAGTGTTGTGCTGACCTCTAGGTAGGTCGACGGCGTCGCTCAGTGCTGGGAAAGGGTTGTCGATCGCCTCAACGTGCTTCCCGATGAAGGTCTCTGCGTCGAAGTCCTCCACACCGCTGGGCGGAGTCACCTTCCAGAGCTCGCCGCGTCTGTCATCCGCACGCTCAAATCCCTAGGCGCAACCCTGCGCGAATACCACTTCGCACCGCTCGTCGAAGCGCTCTGCGGTGCCCAGCGTATCAAGGAAGCCGTGCTAACGATTGAACTCATGCGCGAAAATAACGTAGAGCCGACCTTGCAGACCATCGACCCGCTCTCGCAGTGGGCCCGTGGCACGCTCGACGGCATCGACGTTATGTGGACGGCCCTGGACGAGCTACACGAGGAAGGCAAGACCGTGGACGTCATGGTCGTGAACGCTTTGATCAAAGCCGCAGTTGAACTCGGTGAACTGCAGCGTGCGGTTGGGGTCTTCCAGGCTATGCCATCCCTAGGCATCAAGCCGGACCGGACGACATTCGAGGAGCTGCTGGCCGGATGCATAGTGCTCCGCCATCGTGAGCTGGGCGACCGTCTACTAGCGCAGATGAAGGAGCTGCATATCAAACCCAAGGCGCGGACGTACACGCGCCTGATCGAGCTGTGCCTGACGCAGGAGACGTACGAGGACGCATTCTTCTACCTCGAGGAGATGAAGGCGCAGGGGATCAAGCCCGGCGTGGAGGTCTACAACGCCATCGTGCGCAAGTGCGTGGAGAACAACGACTCGCGGTACAAGATCGCGCTCGAGGAGATGAAGGAGTGCGGATATGAGGTGTCGAGGCAGCTGCAGCGGTTCATCTCGAGCGGCGGCCAGGTGCACGAGGGACAAAGGGCAAGAACTCACTTAGAGAACGAGTGGTTGGCGCTCCTGGCGAAGCGGAAAGAAGCGGAGGCTATTGCGGCTGCCCAGGTAGAGACGGATGAGCTGTTACGGCAAGTTGTTCCTCCACTGGAGGAGGAACAGTCCAGTACATCTCAAACGGAGGCTCAGAAGCCTGCTGCATCTCGTGTCGAGCCTGAGCAGTCTGCGGGGCCCCAGTCTGAACCGCTGAAGGCCGCTTCATAGCATATTGAAAAACCGTCTACCTACGCGGTCCCGCTGCAAATCGAGGGGTTCCCGGATGGGTCTCGCAGTAGTTGATGTTTGCTATCGCGCATATTATATACTAATACTTTACCTCGTCATCACTTGGTAGAGCGTGCTAATACGAGTGGACGTGCATCTACATTGCAGTTGCCCACGGTACTTGCTTACGCAAAGAAACTTACGAAAGATGGCTGCTGTGTAACCTTGTGGACTTGGTGCATGAAATCGTTCAGGATGCCTGTAGGATGCATGCAGGACAGACTCTGTCTGCGACCGTTTAAAGCTATGGTGGACGAACTATGCAATGCCTCACTTGCCCTCTGAGGGACCTTCATTCATCCCCTCGTAGTCGAACTACCGTTATACCATCCCCTAGTCAACAGCGCCACAGGTTACTGCGTCGATGCCGAGCGTATCGAACTCACAACGTTTACCTGCTCGACAATGGCTTCCGACGGCCTCAGCAGCTGCAGCGGGTCAGTCGCCGGGAATTTGTGGATTCGCTATGTTACTGACATTTGCAATCTCCTAGCGCGGACGGTGACGATGCGGAACAGATCATGGAGGACTTTCGAGTCGCGGACTGTCGCCGAAATCAAGGAGCAGGCGAAGCAGCAGGCGTACAGGGTTGCACGACCAGTTACTGCCATTGGACTAATCCACTCGGCTCGTAGCTGCGTCGCTTCGGCGCGTGTCACGAGAGACCTGAGGAGCGCTCTGAGTGATTACACTATAAAGCCGCAAGCTATATGCAGATGTTCGTAGAGTCTGCAGAGTTCCGGCAGGAAGCTTACCATGGGCGGGAGGGGGTCCTGCTCGAGGAGTTGATGGACTTCCATCAGGCGCGTCCTACGACCGGTCGGCTTGCCGAGCGTGTATTCATGATTTCGGTAGCATGAAGGAATCGCTCTCAAGGAGGAGATGCAGAAAGTAGAGGCAAAGTTACTCGAGCTCGAGCGGTCGTCAGTTGGGTATGTCCTAAGTATTGCACCTTGGCCGTCTCCCCAATGATTGGTGTTAGGGAGGGGGCACTGCGCTCAACGGCACGAGGCAGGAGGAGAACCTCCCCGTCCCAATGCCTGAAGCGAATATAGCAAACCGTGTCCCCGTCCTGCGAAACACCGGTCTGAGCGACAATACTAACCCTATCACTGACCAGCGCCTGCTGCGCGAAGCCCCGGTACATTGCCCTGCGCCCCTCACTCGCCAATACCCAAGCTCTGCTGCATATATGTCATTCTCGGGCGACTCGCAATACGTGTTCAGCAACCCCTGGAGCCCCGGCCCGCCGCCTCCTGCTTCTCCCACTGTCCCGCCAAACCCGTATTCGAACGACAATACTGCCCCCATCACCGACCAGCGCCTCTTGCGCGACGCCCCGGTACTTTCTACTACCCCTACGCCATCGGTCGGATCCTTGCCAAATATCCGCGATGCGCCCCTTATTTCGACGACTCCCCAGCTCTCCTCCAGCTCCAGCTCCCCGAGCCCCGGCCCGCCGTCTCCTGCCTCTTCGATATTCTCCTCTCGCTCCTATATCGGCCTTGCCCACTCGGAGTCGCACAAGCCTCGCCCGCCATCGATCAACTGGATACGCCGCACATGAACTCGATCGACCCGAGGACACTGCATGAGTACCTGTCACAGGTGAGGGATGCGAAGATCGCGCAGCTCACGGCCGACGTTGCGAGCCTGGAGAAGATGGATAAAGAGTGCGTCTTTCCACTTAATTCGTTTTCTCACCTGCGCAGATTCTGACTCTCCGTCTCATGACCCAAACCGGACCCCTAACTTAATCTTGAACGCAGGCCCTACTGGAATAAGAAGAACACATCACCTGCGGGATCTGCGTGACGAAGATGTGGTCGCCCAACACGTGAGGCTCCCCCGATCTCTATCATGCCAATCTGACCCCGCGGCGGCCAGCCTCCCCAACTGCGGGCACACCTTCTGTCAGCCCTGTCTCAAAGTGGTTGAACTCCACCCTCCACCGCGACGGGGACCGCGACTACGAGGGATACCCCCCTCCGCTGTCGCCGAACTATCCGTGTCCCGTCTGCCGCGCGCCCGTAAAGAGCCGGCCGGTGGAGGTGTATGCGCTGAAGAATGTTGCGCAGACGCTGGGGAAGGCGATGGGGGAGACGTGTCCGCGGGAGGTGCTCCCGCCGAGGGGGCGCGGGAGGGAGTGGGATGCGTTCTTCCCTCCTCAGTGGCGTTGATGGGCCCGAGGCAGGGTAGGTTGGCGCGATTTGGATGTGACTGCAGTTTGGTGGCGGTGTCTTATGTTTTTTGTTGCTGTTTCTTTAGGAACGATGTGGTCAAAGGGCAACTAGGCTGCGCCAATTCCTTTCGGCCCGTTGAGATGTTTGGTACCAAACGAGGTATTATAGGTGCAGTGTAGACTTCCGTAGGAAATGCTTTACGCCCACTTCACGTCCCAATGTAGATTGAAGTGTGGGACTCTTAAGGCCATCATTGCTATGGTGGCTCGCGTTGATCATGATGATGTCTACATTAATCTGATATATACCCGCTAAAACCTCTATATATGTTATCCAGTCGTCTGCTACTGCAGAGTATACAAAAACTCAATTTTCAACGTGTTACTCCACATTCGCAGTACGGTTTCGGGGTATGCCCTGCTTCCCAAACCTAGGGCGCTGGGTTGGGGCTTGACCCATTTGTATGCAGTGTTCATTCGATGGACCGAGCGGTTACGATTGTGGGTGGTGATATCTTAGAGCTTGCGAGTGTACCAATTCATGGCAATGGATGATTGAGAAATCTACAACGGGGTGGCTGAGGCGACCCACGAACCACGACACTTGCCATTTTTGGCCATTCAGAGCGTCTCGGTACTTTCGAGTCCTGACTCCTGACGGGTCGACAACACTTGCTTGACCTCAGGTCACTCAGGCTTACGCAGACGCCCTTAGCTCCCTCACAGAATCCACATAACTAGGCAGCCACAGTCTACCAGCACCGTATGCAAGAGACACCTCTCGCGCTACCATGGAAGCCCCGCCCAAACCAAAATCCCCCACCAAAACCGCCATGTCACCCGCCCTCCCCCTCCTCGCCTTCTTCTTCTTCTCCGCGCTCTTCTCCTTCACGCTCTTCACGCGCCCGTTCGTAGACGACGGCCCGTACAAGCCCCTCCGCGCCCGCCATGCGTACTGGTTACGTCCCCCTCTTTCTCGCGGCAGCGGCTCACGCGGCTGGTGCAAGGTTCCGGCTGAACCAGACGTACGTGGGGCGCGACTTTCTGGACGGGTGGACGTGGGAGACGGCGGACGACCCGACGCATGGGCGGGTGAATTATGTGGATATGCACACCGCGCTCAGCCAGAACTTGACGTACGGTCAGTGCGCCTCGTCGCTGGGAGTGCTGTTCGAGATGGCTGATTGGAGTGTGTACGTGCAGCTTCGAGCACTAAGTTCGTGATGCGTGCGGACGATTTCAGCGTCGTGCCCCCGAACCAGCGGGGGCGGAGCAGCGTCCGCATCTCGTCCAACCGCGCGTTCGACGAGTCGCTCATCGTCCTCGACCTCGCGCACATGCCTGAAGGCTGCAGCACCTGGCCGGCGTTCTGGACGCTCAGCCAGAAAGGCCCGTGGCCGCACGGAGGGGAGATCGACATCGTCGAGGGTCAGTAGACCTGTGGTAACAAGGAATGACTGCAGGATACTGATGCGCAGGCGCAGGTGTGAACCTCGGCACGCAGAACCTCGCGTCCCTACACACGACGCCGGACTGCAACATGCCCCAGCAACGGCTCCAATCCGGGTGAGCCCGTCCTCTTCTCTCTCTTTTCCCCCCGAAACAATCCACTTACCTCTACAACGAACAGCCAGACGACGTCAACGGTGTGTGACGCCTCGGTGAACTACAACCAGGGCTGCGGCGTCTCCTTCTCCAAGCCCGCGAGCTTCGGGCGGCCGTTCAACCAGCAGGGCGGCGGCTACTTTGCGATGGCGCGCACCAAGGCCGACGGCGTGCGCGTCTGGTTCTGGGCACGCGGCGACCGGAACACGCCGCAAGCGATCTCGAACCCCGACGCGCTGTCCGTGCCCGCGCTCTCCCGCCGGCGGTCGAGGTCAAACGCGCGCGGAAAGATGGCGGTCCTCGCGGACGTGGTGGGTATCGTCGCCGCGGACACGGTGGGCCCGGACGAGAGCTGGGGCGCGCCCGAGGCGGCGTTCCCGACCGCGGCGGACAAATGCGGGTATGAGACGCATTTCGACGCGCACCGGATGGTGTTTGACTTGACGTTCTGCGTGAGTGTGCTGCTCGTCTTGTGGGTGGGATGGGGAGGCTGATGGTTTTTCGTTCGTGCAGGGAGATTGGGCGGGGAGCGCGTGGCCGGCGACGTGCGGGCCGTTGAATTGCGTGGACTGTGAGTGTTGGCTCGTCTGTTAGTGTCAAGTGAGGGTCATACTGAGCGTTCTCGCTGCAGACGTGAACAACAACCCGAAGGGCTTCTCGGACGCGTACTGGGAGGTCAACGCCGTGCGCGTCTACACGCCGTACTGATCGCGTCGGACGCTATCTCCGTTGCGCGTCTTATCTATGTACATTGTGCATACGTCGTTTCTTCCCCTCGTCGTGGCGGCAGGGTCGTCGTATGGCCCGGAGTCCGTTGTGCTAGATCTAGTGTACCTGGTTTGTAATTGTAGAGTAGATTCCGGTACCTGGTGTGCTGTGTAATGTGTAATGTGCGCAGCTTCGAGCTGCACGCATGTATCTCTGGATCGGGGTTTGTGTGGTCTTGTGCCGCGGTATCGAGCTATAAACAAACGGGCGCGGTGGGATCTCAGGTTGATATGATCTCGTATGTTGTTGTTGTTTCTTCTGCATTGACTTTGCGGATCTGTGCTAGAGCTTGGAAGCTTGTGCGTCGCGTTCCTGATGATTTCTCGGAGTTCTGGCTTCAGACAGTGGGCAACGAGGCAATCTTATCAGCCTATACATAGGCCTTGGGGCGAGTTGGTCCGAGTGCCCGAGAGCAGGACGACCTCCGATGTTTGCGGCGGGGACTTTTACTCGGAAATAGGTTTGGTGTAGCTTAGACTGGCGGGCGGCATATCGTGTCAGCTTGGCAGGTCGACGTTTCACTTGTGACGGTGGGCTCGTCGGCGCGTGCCCCGACGCGCCTGCGCACATCGTCAAGGCCATTTGTGCGGGTATCCACCGTCCCATGCGACGGGGAACGTTGCTTCGATGACGCGCCAGACATTCTTCTTCCTTGCCTCGACGCTTCTTCCGGTGCGCCTCTGTCTGAGCACGCTGGGCGCGCTAAGTATAGCAGGCCCCGCGTGCACTCGATAGCGGTCTGTTTGGATGGATGCCGACGCCGGACGGTGTGTTTGAGCCACTCGGGGGGCGGTCCACGCACAGGTCCCACACTTCCCACGGTAAGCTTGGGTTTATCGCACCGCGTGGCAGTGGATCGTCCACCATACGGACAGTTCATCCCGGGCTTGAAAGTGTTTCAAAGTTGGTCCTTCGAGCAGAGGCCAGGCTTCATTCGCGAGCTTATCGGCATCAAGGCGAGCGCTCTCACGGATTTTTATGGCTCGCCGACTGCGAACAGCCCGTGTCATGTGAAGCATTTCGGGTTCGCAGCCGGCGTCCATACTGCCATCTGCACGCTGCTGGCTGGGACCTTACCGCGCTGGAATAGTCCATATTGCCAAATCGCCCATCCTTGTTTGGTCCAGGTATGATGGGGCTATGTAAACCTTCACCCCGCCCTCAAATATCCCGATAGCCAACAGGCCCCGCACCCGCTCCTCCCTCTTCTCTCCCAGCCACCACCGCTGCCCGCGTCTGCCGCCATGTCCGACGCCGTAGCTGAGAAGGGTTACAACAGCGAGGACGGCTCCACCGCCGACGAGCTCCTCGAGCGCCCCCGCGGCCTCAAGGGGCTCTACTACAACCCCTACACCCAGGTCTGCATGCTCGGCTTCGTGTGCTTCATGTGCCCGGGCATGTTCAACGCCCTCAACGGCCTCGGCGGCGGAGGCCAAATCGATCCGACCACCAGCGCAAACTCCAACTCGACGCTCTACGCGACGTTCGCGGTCTTTTCGTTCTTTGGCGGGTGCGTTACCGGCGGGCTTGGCTCCCGTGTCGTGTGCGCGGCTTACCTCGGATGCCTAGATCCATTAATAACAAGATCGGTGCTCGCTGGACGCTGTTCATCGGTACCATGGGCTATGCCCTCAACACCGGCTCTTACCTGTACGTGCACTCCCAGAATCAATCAAGGACTACTATCGCTTATCTGCTCGACGCAGGGCCTACAACATCCACCCTGACGCAGGCGGCTTCGTCATCGCTGCTGGTGCGATTTGCGGTATCTGCGCCGGTCTGCTGTGGACCGCGCAGGGCTCGCTCATGTTGGCATACCCCACGGAGATGCAGAAGGGTCAGTTCATTGGTATCTTCTGGGCCATCTTCAACATGGGCGCCGTCATTGGCGACGCGGTGTCGTTCGGGCAGAACTACCACTCCTCGGTGCGTCTCCCCGCAGTGCATCCCGCTCTGCCGCTCGTCACATGCTGATTCGCCTGTTGCAGGCCGGCAGCGTGAACAACGGCACGTACATCGCCTTCCTGGTCCTGAACGTCATTGGCGTGACCATCCCGCTGTTCATGGCGAACCCGAACAAGATGATCCGCTCGGACGGGACGCGCGTGACGAAGGTCCGCCACCCGTCGTGGAAGACGGAGATCATCGGCCTGTGGGTCGCGCTGCGCACGGACCCGTTCATCATCCTGCTCTTCCCCATGTTCTTCGCGAGCAACTGGTTCTACACCTGGCGTGAGCGTCCCTTTCGCATGTTTCCTGCCCGCGCGTGCTGAAGGGGTTGTGCAGAGTTCAACGACTACAACGGCGCGCTGTTCAACATCCGCACGCGCTCGCTCAACTCGTTCGTGTACTACCTCGCGCAGATCTTTGGGTCCGTCGCGATCGGGCTCCTGCTCGACCGCCAGCGCCTCACGCGCCGCTTCCGCGCGTACGCGGGCTGGGCCATCCTCCTCGTCTTCGTCTTCGTCGTGCACATCTGGGCGTACTTCTACCAAAAGTGCGTTGACCCCCCCCCCCGCGTGTGGTGGTGTGGGAAGCTAATGTGTTTGCAGGGACTACACGCGCGCGGACCTCGCGAACGGGCTGCCGCTGATCGACTTTTCGGACTCGAAGTACCCGAGCCGGATCTGGCTGTACATCTTCTGCGGCCTGCTCGACGCGATGTGGCAGACGACTGTGTACTGGCTCATGGGCGCCATGTCGAACGACCCCGCCAAGCTCGCGTACTTCACCGGCTTCTGTGGGTCCCGCTTCTATCACCGTGGATTTTGACCAGCTGACTGATTTGTGTGTGTATGCAGACAAGGCGCTGCAGAGCGCGGGTGCGGCTGGTATCTGGCGCGGCGACGGCGTGAAGCTCCCGTACATGAACATCTTCATCTCCACCTGGGTGCTCCTCGTCGCCGGCCTCTTCTTCGCGCTGCCCATGATCCAGATGCGCGTCAAGGAGCACACCGATATCGCCGACGAAACGATGTGAGTCCCCCGTCTGCCTCGTTCCGTCCTTCTGCATGGCTGATATCCGATCCCACACTACCAGCGCTCGGATGGACGACGAGGGGCACATCCGGCCCGTCCTGGAGAAGGAGGCGTTGCCCGCCGCATGATCATAGACCGAACTCGGGCTGCACGCATGCATTGGACTGCTTGGACTTGGTTGTCCCGTCCACCCCTCAGTTTCCTCACGGGCTGTACTAGTTATGCACATTGTCGATTTGGGCTTACGATATAATATACGATGTCTCGGGTAGTAGTCCGTGTATCACTACTGTCACTAGACTATCGGAGAATGTATGTCACGACGTTTCGTACGATTCGGTAACGTATAAATAATGGGTTGTCGATGGTTGGTATGTTGTGGAATAGAGCGCGTACAGTGTAATTCAACATCGAAGGGAGGAGGAGAACATCTGGATTAGGAAGTCATGATCACGTGACCCTGACGCGTTCAAGTTCTCGATCGCGTCTCGCTCACTTACGAACAACCATCTGTCCACGAACTGTGGCGTCAGTAAAACGCCTGTACCTATTATGTTTCCGCGAGGGCCCCGATTTGTGCCGGAGAAAGGTGGGTGTGCCGTGCTCTGGTGTCTCTTGAGCCTTCGTTCTGACGCTCATTTGAAGTGCCTGACGTCCCTGGTCCCGGGGCGTATAACCCCAATCTAGGTGCATACAAACTGGTTTGGGGTGCCTATCTTGTGGCTGACTTGTTGGCAGAGATTACTGAGGCGTATAAACGCGGAGCGTTTCTTGAGAAGACGGACCGATTCGATAAAGACAAGCCGTCTGGCGTTCCTGGTAGAGTCACGCATGCAGGTACTGGGCGGAAGATCGTGCTTATACATGATGGACAGGGCCAGGGGCGTATGCTACTGAGAAGACGACGGGCTCGAAGCAGCCTGCGAATGGAGTGAAGAACGCAACGCAGGTTGACAAGTATGCCACACTCCAACGCAAGCTCGAGCATCTCGAGGGTGTACATGCAGATTCCAAGAAGGCAGTGAGTGCTCCTATCATCCCTATTGCCTGCCGTATCGAAGTGTACCATGAATGAGAGTAGCATCAAGCAGAGGTAGAGCGACTCAAGCTGGAGCTCAGTCGATGTCAGAAGACGAACGCGGAGCAGAGCGAGAGGCTCGACAAGCTGAAGAAGCAGAACGACGCCCTCGACGCCCGACTGCAGGAATCCAAGAAATCCCAAGCAAGCCAGCAGTCCGAGATCAAAGACCTCCGCGCGAAGCTGCGCGTGGCCGAACACGAGCGCAACCAGCTCACCGCGAAGCAGGGGGACGCCAGCGAGGCGCAAAAGGCACTGCACGTGCTGGAGACGCGGAGGAAGGACGAGGTGCGCCAGCGGGACAGGACGATCGCGGACCTGGAGCGTAGTCTGTCCATGGAGAGGAAGAAGCGGGAGGCGGCGGAGGCGAAGGCGCAGGAGGCGAAGAGCAAGGTCGACGCGCGTATCGACGAAGTGCGCGCGCAGGTGTCGAAACTGCAGGACGAGCTGAATCTCGCGCAGTCGGAGTGCCTGCAGAAGGATGCGGCGCTGGGCGAGGCTGAAGACGAACAGGAGAACCTGTGCCAGAGGTTAGAGCAGACGACGCTGCTGTTGTCCCGCGTCGCGGCGGAGTATGGGCGGCTGGCGTCGTCGACCGTGCACCGATCTGAGCACGACAAGCTGAAGCACGAACACGCGTCACTGCAGATCCGCGCCGCGCGCCTGGAGCGCAAGCTTGCGAATTCGGAGGCGCAAGTGGTTGAACTCGCCAACTTGGTTCGGTATACGAAGGAAAACAACATGTTCCTCTCGACGTACCTCCGGGATATCGAAAAGGAGGCTGCCCTGTATGCGCAGCTGCTGCAAGAGTGGAACTCATCCTCACGTTGTCCGATATCGGATGAACGACTGGAGGACGACGTTCGGGCCGCTGTCTTCGCCCTACAGGACGATGAGAAGGAGGCACTTCGCATCTGCTCGGCGACAGACAGGCACTTCTGCGACCTGTACAAGGAGATGGTGCACGACCTTGTCGAGGCATTCTCTACTTCGGACAGCGATCTCGCCGAACAGCGAGCGGCAACTCAGCAGCTGCAGACCCAGCTCTCTGCCGCCACCGAAGCCCGAGGACGACTTGATACCGAGCTGGACGCGCTCCGTAAAGAACACGCCATGGCGCAGGAGGATGTAACCCGCCTGAAGACCTGTCTCGATGAGCTCAGGGCGAGCGAAGAGGCAGCACAACAGGAGCTCGAGAAAAGGGGGGCGGAGATGAAAGCCAAGATCGCAGAGACGGAGAAGCGCGTCTCGGTGGAGAAAGAAGCGGCCCAGCGGCTCGCGGTCGCGTTGCAGCAGGCTCAGTTAGCGGAGCAGGCGCTGCAGGCCGAGGTCGAGCAGTCAGTCTTGCACTTCCCTTCCTGGATTTTTTTTTCATGGCGTTACTGACTTGCAGCCTTTACGTGCAGGATGTCCTCGGAGCTGGCACAAGCCGAGCAGTATCAGGAGGCGTACGACCAGCTTCTCGAAGAGGCAGGGGCGCTGGTCGCGCGGAACCAACTCGCGGAGGAGGAGGCGGACCGCCTCAGCCGGTTCAATGCTGAGATACTTGGCCATAGGAACCCTGCGCAGAGGATTATGTACGTAGACCGGATACGGAGGGAGTTGGCGGAGACGAAGCAGGTATGTTTCGTCCGATGTTATGTGCTTCGGCTCGGCATGGGTATTGTACTCACCCATTTGCTATAACAGAAATTGCTCCTGTCTACCCGGGACCACGAAGCCGCCATGGCTGACAACGAGGACCTGCGCAACGAGCTTGACATGTACAAATCCGTTATGGTACCTATCGACGCTAAACCGCGGACGGCGATTACACGGGTCGGGCGCGCGCCGCTGGCGTCGCAGAATATGAACGTCAACGCGAAGCGCTTGATGGTGCAGTCGCAGAAGGGTGGAAAGGCAGGAGGGAAGATGGGAAGCTCCGGTGAGGTGGAGTGGGTGAGGGAAGGGGATATGACAATCGATGAGCTGATGTAGATTGCCATGGGTGGACACATCGCTGGTGTTATTTTATTCGGTGTTCATCTATCGTATATATACCACACCCTGTTTGGTTGTATTGTACAGACTACTTGGTCGTTTGGAGCAGAGTTCGTGAGTGGAGCCCTTACCACAGCCGAAGCCTTACAGTTGCGACTAGGAAATATGCGTTTCGACATGCGAGGTTGATGAGCCTATATTCGGAACATCGGACTGGTGTCCGCAACCGGCGGGTTGTTCATCGATTGTTATCACTCTGCCGTTGGGCCAGACCGGTGTGCGAATTCAAGGTACGACGCCGAATGGGCATCGTAAGGATGTGGCAATTCCTCAGAAGCACATCTATGGCCTATAGAAGAGACTTGATGAAAGCGTCCGAGCATCTCTACATCAGCAACAGCTTTCTTGGAGATTAGTCGAGGGCGCTCACTCCGAAGCACACCTCATCCTCCACCGGTAGCAGGTGTGGCGTCGTCTGCGAGCAGCGCCAGGCGGTCCTTCTCGCGCTTCGGTAGTTCGTCTATGTCAAGTGACACGGTCCCAAAGAGCTCCATCTCGAGCTCCTTGAGCTGCGCGAGGAAGCCAGGATTGGGCGAGATCTGCGGGCGGACCTGGATGATCTGCTTCAAAGCAGCTTTAAGCGTCATGCCGCGGCGCTTCATCAGGTACGCCGCGACTACCATGGGCGAGCGCGAGATGCCCGCCGAGCAGTGGATTAATATCTTTCCGGCGCCGTTCTTGGATTGGAGGGCCGAGTCGATAATCGTGCAAGCGCTGTCGCAGACCTTGGTGATGGAGGAGGAGGGCGAGTCGGAGAGGGAAATGCGGTGGTAGGTGACACCGTCGAGTTTTTGGGAAGGGCTGGAGCCGACGCTGAGGACGTGGGTTATGGAGTGCGAGGAGAGGAAGGGCTGGGAGGAGGCTGCTGAGCAGGGGCCGAGGTACAGTGAGGGGAGGACGAGGGAAACTGGAGGCTGCGATGCGGATTTCCTGCCCATATTTTCTTCCCTGCTGTGTTTCTACTGCTAGTACTTATGGGAGCCTCTATGAAGGGCAGGCATCGGGGGAGGGAGGAACCGAGTCAGGATGCGATTACTGCGAAGTTCCAGTACCACTCCGCGGCCAAGTCCCAGCCAATCAGAACGGGCGCAGTCGGCAGACCGAACTCCGCGCCACACCTCTGACCCGCGACGCTCTATCAAGCAGGACCCGAGAGCACAGAGTCTATCCACGCTGCCGCAATCAATGGACTGGGATAATCCTCATCATGACGATTTCATAGTGGTTTCTCGCGAAACTGGATTTGGAGGATATGAAGCGCTCAAGCCGAAAGGCGCAGACATCCCTGTACGTCCGTGTCCTTGGTATATTGTCGACCTAACGTATCCTTCATGTTTGTTTTCTATGATTGGCGATACAGAATACTCAGTTCTTCCGCAAAGCCATCTCCCCGGGCAATCGCGCGGAGTTGGAAGATGCGTAGGTCTTCGTTTGGATCAGTGTTTCTTGGTACTCGGGTCGCTCACGTACCTGTCCTTAAGGTTGGCCTTGCAGGAGAATAAACTGGCAAATGTGACATTTGGCACGGTCTACCCTATCTACGCTCATGAAGGACGCAAGTGGATCTTGATCTCCATTTCCGACCACGAGTCGGACAATCGATCGACCATCAGGGAGTCCTGAATCCGGTTGGTCATACAGAATCGGGATTGCCCAACCCTAAAAGCCTTCTGGCCCGAAGCGACCCTCTAAGTGCTCTTCGGTGACTTCAGGTTCCTGCCACTGTCAATACAGGCGGGCCCGCTTATTGTTCGGCCATACCTGAGTCAAACAGGATGTGTCCGCTATCTATTGATGTATGGTACCATTTGAAAGCAGCCGCCACGTTTGAGTAGCGTTCCAGAGGAAGATCCTAGGGAGGGAGGTTAAGGATTATTGTCTTCGAGAGCCAGAAGCGGTGTATTGCCTCTGATAGTTCTCCCCGAGGATTGTATCCCCCAGAAAAACCAGTCGATACCATGGCTTGTATAGCGCGACATCTGTCCTTGTACAAGTCCATCACAGATGATAGTGACTCATGTTCAGGCTCAATCCGAAAACAAAAATGCCAATTAATGTCATATTTGGGTGATATGAATCAAGTGGTTAGGACTGTTTTTACCGAGAGAAGCCAGCCTTGACAAGGTCAAGCTGAGTCGAAGCTTTCCCCCCCGTCAGTGCCAGTGTGGCGCGAGCGGCTGTTGCCGAGTCCGGGACCGGGATCCACGTGCCGGTACAGCCACATCTTGGTCTTCGATTGGAGAGAGCTTGGGGGCGTACGCGTTCTCTCCGCCACTTTCATCGGTAAGGCATCCTATTTTTCTTCTGCTGCCGCGCGATTTCAACAGCGAACGCAGCTTCTCCTCGGACGGTCATCATGAAAATCACGATCAAGACGTTGCAGCAGAAGGTGTTCCAGGTGCGTTGTAGGGCGAAAGAAGGGAGCAAGTGCAAGTATGCTAACGGGGGATCTGCTGCTAGGTCGATGCTGAGCCGTCGGAGACGGTCGGAGACCTGAAGAAGAAGGTCTTAGAGAGCCAGGGCCACTCTGTCGAGAGCCAGAAACTCATTTATTCAGGTGTGTATGTATGCGGGCGATACCTTTTTCGCAGCTCATCGGATCTGCAGGGAAGGTATTGCCGGATTCAAAGACGATTGAATCATGTGAAATCAAGGAGAAGGATTTCTTGGTGCTCATGGTCGCAAAGGTACGTGCACATGTCCTAAACGTAGATCGAGGCTTCACACATTTGTAGCCGAAACCCACGCCCGCAGCTACCTCGTCAACAAGTACATCTACCTCTTCTACTCCCGCCCCCGCCCCCGCTCCTGCTGCTGCACCTGCCCCTGCTGCCCAGCCTGCTGCCCCCGTCGCGGCACCAGCGGCGCCGTCACCCGCACCCGCTGCCTCCGCGCCCTCCCAGCCCGCCGCGGCCCCCGCCTTCGGCGATGCGAGCTCTTTCCTGACGGGAGAGGCCCTCCAGAGCAGTATCAACAACATGATCGAGATGGGCTTCGAGCGTGAACAGGTGATGCGCGCCATGCGCGCAAGCTTCAACAACCCAGATCGTGCCGTGGAGTATCTCATGACTGTACGTGGCTGCCTGGTTCTTGGGTCATCGTATTGTTGAGGGTGTCTCTCTGTCTAGGGTATCCCCTCTCATCTTGAGGAGCGGGCGGCGTCTGAACAACCTGCTGGTGGTGCTGCACCGCGCGCGGCCGCGCCGGCTGCTGGTGCTGGTGCGGCTCCGGCTGCCCAGCCTGCTCCAGCGGCAGCGAACACTGGACCTCAAAATCTGTTCCAGGTAAGCAATCTCGCCTACCATCTCAATAGCATGCTCATTTCCGGTCTTCAGCTCGCCCAGCAGCAGCAACAGCAGCTGCAGCAAGGTGGCGGCGCCGGAGCCGGTGCAGGTGGGGCGGGTCAAATCTTCGACCTCGCGGCCCTCCGGGACCTGCCCCAGGTCGCCCAACTGCGCGAGCTGGTCGCGCAGAACCCGGCGTTGCTCCAGCCGCTCCTGCAGCAGCTGGCCGAGGCGAACCCGCAGCTCGCGCAGATACTCGCGAGCAATCCCGAGGCGCTGTATCAGCTGCTTGGTGCAGGTGACGGTGAGGGCGGCGAAGGCGGTCCCGCCACGCATGTCGTGCAGGTGACGGAGGAGGAGCGCGCTGCTATTGAGCGGGTGAGTGGGCTATTTTGAGAGTAAGGGGTGATCAGGATGCTGAGCTGATGTCTCGATTCGACTCGACAGCTCGAGGCGCTGGGTTTCCCAAGGCACATCGTGCTTGAGGCGTATTTCGCTTGCGACAAGAACGAGGAGCTCGCTGCCAATTATTTGTTCGAGAATGGGAATGAAGATTAAATGGTGATGCCAAAAGGTCAATTGTAGAAGTAGGAGCGACTTGTAGCTATTTTCCTTCTTGCAGTTTCCCCTTTCTGCTTCTTCGACTGTGATATTCTGGAGTACTCTTCCGTTCTGTTCTGGTCATGTAGCTACTCGTATTTGCCTGTGCATGCAGCGCCGCGTATTCAAATAATAGCCGAGGCGGTATTGCTTGTGGGAAGACGCGTGTCTTGTTACAGCATCCGTCTCACCTTTCTATTCTTCTTCACTGATCGGGCTGCGCGAACACGATGAGACACAGCCCACAATGGATAGCATGTCAACAGAAGGCATTTATTGTGCTATAGAAAAGCAGGCGACCGGAGGTGTGGGCGGCAACGGAGATGCTGCTCCCATTACCATTGCTCGCCCTCACCTTCGGTCTCTTCGACGGCGCCGCCGCCCAGGGCTCGGTGACCGACTATGCGCCGACGACGAACGTGAAGTGCCCCGCGGCGCCCCTGGTGCGCGTGTTCACGCCGCAGAACCAGTCGCTGCACCCGCAGGAGCAGGCGTATATCAGCACGCGCGAGAGCACCATCCTCCCGGATGCGTGGAAGGAGTGGATAGGCGACGGGTCGGGGATTGGGTACAATGCAAGCGTGGTGCAGGCTATGCAGGGGAATTGGAGTAGGATCGGCATAGCGATTAGTGGGGGAGGGTTTCGGGCGGCGCAGTATGGGGCGGGCGTGTTGAGTGGCCTGGATGCGAGGAATGAGAGCGCGAAGGCGGCGGGGACGGGGGGCTTATTGCAGGTGGCGAGCTATCTCTCCGGGCTGTCAGGTCCGTCCCTGCCTGTCCGATTCGTATCTGAGTCAAATATTGAAGTTTGAGCTCTATGCACAGGCGGCTCGTGGATCACTGGATCGCTGTATATGAATAACTGGCTGACAATCAAGGATATGGTGTTTGGAAACGGAGGGAATCTATCCGGCTGGCTTCTGGATCTGAACCTGGCAGCGCCCGCTGGCATCGACCTCTTCAACCAAGACAACCAGTACTTCTTCGGTAGTCTAGTATGGAGCGTCGAAGCAAAGGCGTACAAGGGGATGTGCGTTACCCCACTTACTCTCCTGTATTCCGCATGCCTAAACGCTGTCCGTGCGCCACAGAGATACCTCGATAACGGATCCCTGGGCGCGCATGATATCGTATCACTTCCTTAACCAGACGACCCGGTCGAACTTCTTCACCAACGATAGCGCGCATGGCGCAGGCCAACTGTGGTCCCAGATCCCAGAGACACCCGCGTTCCAGCAGTACATCCCTCCGTTCCCCATCGTCATGTCCGATTCGCGGCCCGTGGGATCTAATCTCACAACCGCCTTGACGCCAGAGCCGGTCGTATATGAGGTCAGTACCAGTTTACCAGATGAAGACTTCGCGCGGTTAATATTTCAACGGCTTCGCAGATGACCCCGCTCGAGTTCGGTTCCTGGGACCCTAACCTATCCGCCATGGTTAACATGTCTTTCGCCGGCACCCACTTCGTCAACGGCACGCCGCCCAATGATACGGCGTGCGTTACCGGATTCGATCAAGCTGGCTTCATCATGGGGAGTAGCGCGAGTCTGTTCAATGTGAGGAATACAATCCTGAGTGCAGAAAATCCTGGGCTTGACTCCTCATTCTAGCAAATCCTAGATTTTGGCACTAATACTTTGACGGGATTCTCCTCGCAAGATGCGTCGGGGCTGCTGTATGTGTTGAGTCGGCAACTGCAGGAGGTTCGAACGAGAGCTAATGATGTTGCTAATTGGCCCAACGTAAGCATATGAAACTTTAAGCTGGTTTCGTGTTGTGAATAGCTAATAATGTGCTGCTACAGCCGTTCCAAGGGTTGAAATCGCAGACATTCGAAGACTCTAGTTCCGATTGGTTGGAGCTCATTGACGGAAGTTCGAACGCGGAGAATGTGCCGCTCGGACAACTATTCGTTCGTGCTAGAGGGCTGGATGTGATCGTAGCGGTCGATTCCAGCGCTGACCAATCAACCACTTTATGGCCCAAGTACGTGCATACGTCAGTATTCTCACACAAATTAAGTTTACAAAAGACTCTTTCACTAGTGGATCCTCGATAGTAGCGAGTTCGAACAGGATGTCGACAATATTGTTGGCCTCTCATCAAAAGTTTCCACCTATCCCTCAGACTCCTGCCGACTTCATATCGACAGGGGTGAATCGTAGACCCACTTTCTTCGGCTGCAACCCGACCCAGAATCCACCCGAGTATCCCATGGTCATATACTTCCCAAACTCGCCGCCTCTCAATGGGGAGAACCCAGTCACCAAGTGCGTCGATGTTTCTCGTTGTCCCCCATGAGCGCAAGCTGACAGGCATTTTCTCAGTACCGGCACGTTCCAAATCGCCTACACACCCATTCACACCCGCATCTTCATCGACCAGGTGCACAATAACACCATCGGCGGCTTCCTCCCCAACACGACCTCGCCCGACCCAAACTTCGGCAAGTGCCTGCAATGCGCGGCGGTCGACCGCGCACGGTATAAGCTCTCGCCGATGCCGCCGCGCTCGGACGTGTGCAGCCAGTGCTTCGCGCAGTACTGCTTCGATCCGTGGAACCCGCCGAGCCAGAACGAGCTCCCGGGACGGCAGTTTGCCTTCGTCGACCCGGATCCGCAGGGCGTGAGCGGGGCGCTGTCGTTCTTTGCGAAGAACAAGGCAGCGTTGATTGGGGGTTTTGTGGGACTGTTCGTCGCTATCGCGCTGCTTGTCACCTTTTTGTGCGTCTTAACGTTCCGCTTACTGTGCGACTCCCAGCGGCTAACTTTGATCCATAGGATATGGTGGAAGAAGCGCAAGCACCGTGAGGCAGAGTATTCCGTTGTGAAAGACTTGCATGATGACGATGATGCTGCTCTTTTGGCAAGCGTTGGCCTTGATAAGTACGAGTTAAAGCCTCGGAGACGGGGTTTTTTCAAAGGGGGCGATAGATCTGCTTTTTCCTTCGGGTTTTAGACGTTGCATGAGGTTTTATGAACGCTATGCTATCACGCGCTCTTCTGTTGTCTGTTGCTCTCTGGTTTTGCCGAACTCTGCAATTCCTCGCTTGGACGATCTTGTAATGACTGTTACTACATGTGCAGCTATATCTTTCGACTTGCCCTCCATATTTCCGCGATATGTACATTGCGTGCGACCCACCGGCATCTTTTTGGGATACCGGAAATGGGATGCAGCACAGCCCCATGGGCAATCGACGGGGGTCGAATCTGAGATAACGTACTTCACACTCAGGCTGTTAGCGACATCTATGCCCTCTGTTCCTCACCCGCAACTTATTTACTTTTTCTTAGCCCATAAACTAAATGCTAAAGCGAGCGCCGGTGTAACTGTTGCCACGGTAATCCACAGGCAAGCTTCCAGCGTGTTCATTGAGTTCAGTAGGATCTTGCACGTCACAGCTATGATGCTGAGAGATGGCATAGTGTAGACCGTGGTAAGCACGATCACTTGACATGGTGTCTCTTGTGTCTGTTTATTTATTACTGTTGATGAGTAGCTGATTGAACCATCAGAGGAATTTTCTTTGACCCACCGTGTTGGGTTCATGCGCCTGCACGAAGTGGCAAAGGTGAAGCGTAACTGTGCATAATATCGCAATGCATATCATGACGCGGCTTGGTAAATGGTCTACCACCATGGCAACTCTTGGCAGTGGTCAGTGTTTCGTCCGTCTTGGACGAGACATCCTATTCACCCAAGGTAACTAGCCAGCTGCAGCATATCATCATGTCTTGCTGTCTTCGACTGAGTTTGCGACGCTCACCACAGGTAAGAGAAGCTTGAAGTAGGCATCAAGCTCAAGACTTCTGCTGGCGGCATTGGGCCCACGCTCGCGAGGCATCGCTGAGGTATCGCTGAGGTTGTAGCGGATAATCTCTATATGAATTTCGACAGCCGTTTTTATGCCTATCCTCTTATACGACACCTTATATTAATCAACTCCGATCCCGAGCCGTGTGTTCCGTCAAGTACTCTACAGCCACAAATGGGGTTCCATTAGATACTCTAAAGCCACAAATAATGTACTAGAGTGTATCTGCTAGAGTATATACCAGTGATTTTATGGATTAGTCGCTGATGAAATTTCGCATAGCGGGAGTCTCCATCGCACCACAGACGCGGTGCGAGTTTGCTCAAGGATCGGCGAGCTGGAGTATGCAGCTACACTCTACTAAGCCTCGCCCATACCAACTACAGGGAGACTTCGTACCATCAGCGGGTTGATCTTATTTCGCCGACCGATCGCCAACTATGTATGGGATTATGGGTCATGGGAGGTATGGGTCATGGGAGGGAGGTATGGGTCGTGGGAGGTATGGGTTGGGAGACTCGAGCGTAGTAGTATCATACGACCGATTCTTTTCTCGTCGGAACTGCGGATACGAGTCGTATTGCCAGCACACATTTGGATTGCTGTGCACATACCGGTTCCGAGGCCGCAACACCGTATGCTGAGCTCTCAAGCTTGGATGTCTTATTGTATTTGAAGGCAAAGGGGCTGTATTCGTTGCGAGCGAAACCGATACCACGACGAACAAGCAATCGGATACGCCGTGGGGTGCATGCTGTTAATTAGTTCTCTGGGCGTAACTCTGTTACTCGACCACGAATCCCGTTCTTCTCCTCTTCAGAAAGATGAATCCCGAAATACACTCGCAGCACCGTCACTCTCTCTTCTTCCGTCTGGCACGTCTTCACCACCTCCGTCTTCCCTCGTAAATTCCGCTTCAGCACATCGTTCACCAGCATGACCTTACCGTACACCTCCCCCTCCCTTCGCAGGAACTTGACCACCAGAATCTCAAACGTGAAGAAACTCTCGGGGTTATGGCTCGTCGCGTAGTTCATTACGGCAAAGTCCGCGTCGAGGAACTCGAGCGCGTCGGGGAAGCAGTAGAGAGCGCGCCACGCCTGCTCGGGGGCGTTGCGGTACTGGTAGATCCAGAGCTTCTGGTCGCGCTGGGAGACGTCGGGGATGGTGTCGTAGACGAGGCGCACGTCCTGCGTGCCTATGTTCCGCGTGACGTGCCCACTGACGAGCGGGAGCGGCTCGCGGGGTCCGTCGCCGCCGAAGCCGACGTCGGCCATGTAGCGAGTGCCGTCCGGGAGGGTGACGATGTTCACCGCGTGTCCCCTGATGCGCCGAGTCAGTTATCGTAGCTGTCAGACGTCAAACAAGCGGTGTGGGATCTGTTGGCCATCGTTATATGTAGACGCACCATCCCCAGAAGCAGGGCTCCCGCCCGCTCTGGTCGCGCATGTTGATCACCCGCGCGCCCGTCTGGTAAACCTGGAACCCGAGCGCACGGAGGACGTGGTTGAAGAGCGTGTTGTTCTCCATGCAATACCCGCCGCGCCCGTTGCGCGTCATCTTGCGGAAGAGGTCCTGCACGTCCAGGGAGATCTTTGGGTCCTTGGTGTAGTGTAGCCCGAGGTTCTCGAAGGGGATCGCCCCGATGTGGGAGGTCTGCAGCGCTTTGAGGAGGTCGAGGCTCGGAGAGGCTTGACGGTATTGCTCGGGAAGGGAGATGTGGGTGAGGTATTTGTCGAGTTGCTCGGGCGAGAGGGAGGACATGGTTGGAGGGTTTTCTTTACGAAGTGATGACTCTGGTTTATCGGCAGGATGCTGAGCACTAGTAGGGTCCTCCAGTATTTCGAGGGCGGTAACAAACGTCGTTGCAGATCGTTTTGAGAAATCAATGGTCGCGGTATCTCCACTTGCACGGTAATCTGGTGCATATCCTTTCTAAATACGTGAATGAAAGCCAGGACAAGTTGAAGTATCTAGGAGAGGAAGATTGAAGGACAAATTGCAGCAGGTACTGTAGGAAGGGTTGGTCCGGATTCAAACTATGTGCAACTTTCACTTGTTCGGCCATCAACCTGTTACAGTACTATCTCCCCTGCTTTATTCTGCTTTATTCTGCTTACTCGCGCCGACGGTCGCCATGACATACGATACGTACGGCTCTTGCGCCTTTCAGCTATCCGAACGCAAGGAGATCAGCAATCGATCTGCGTCTTGTCCTTTCCGGCCAAATCCTTCACATCCAAGTGGATATCGATGCCGCGATGTATAGAAACTGGCCCCGTGCGCACGCCTACAACGCACCAACAACGTGTCGGATGCTGATCCAGCCGGATCCTGCTGCGTATGAAAGGAGCCGTGGAGCGACGCACTTGTCTTGACTCTTGCCACCTCTTTGCCCGGTTCTTCAAGCTCGACCAAGCATTCTGAAATATTCCAGCTATGCAAGCGCAATACTCGACGGGGTCTGCTGGGTACTACAATGTGAGACTGATGGACCGTGCGGTCGGTAATTCGTACTGACGTCTTTCGTTTCCGTAGACCGATGCGGATAACATCTGTGGCATGTTCGGTGCGCTATCGCTGAGAGGGGCCTCAGAGCAAGCGCCGTCGACATCGACATTCGTGAGTGCCGTACATACATCCCAGACCGAACATCAAACTGATCGCATGCCCAAGACCCAAATCCCTCCCGACGAGAGCAGCGACTCCGAAATGTCAGACACGGCAACGATGGACTCGGGCTACGATAGCCAGTCCTCCACCCCCGCGAAGCGCCTCTCCTGCGCCATCCCCGCCGCGATCCCGCTCTCCGCCCCGCCCATCTACCACGACGCCAGCCTCGGCTGCACCGCGCTCCAAACAATACAGACGCACATCGACTGGCACACGGGCGCGACGACGCCGTCCTCATTGTTAGAGGCGATATTGGTTCATCGACAGGCGTTCATCGCGGCTCCAAGGGAGCACCGCACGTGCTCGAAGGCGCTCACGCAGCTCGCGTTCACGCTGGAGCAGCGTAAGGCGGAGGGGGACGCGGATACGGCGGTCGCGCTGCGGTATGAGTCATGGCTCGTTTCTGGGTGGTCGTGAGGGCTATGAGATGAGATGAGTGCTGTTTTGAACGATTGTTATCGGCGCATTGTGCTTAGCGGTGGTTTGGTTCTGTGATGTTGGGCATCTCTCGTGTACGATATGTGTCGGCCGTTCCTGAATATTATAATCTTTCCCTAGGCGACCGTCGATTGGTTCATGTATCCGGATAGGGCCTCAATGGCAGGAGGTCCAGGCGCAGTGCTGTGTGTCTCTCCGCCAGGGAAGGATGCAATTGGATCCCGCGCGCTCGAGCGACCCTGGCTGGCTAGGCTCCAAAAAGCAGCGACCACGCAATTCCTTAACCATCCATGTTTACTCGTGCTGGACCCTGCCGGGCCTGCCTACGGTTCCTCTGTGCAGTCCTTGATTGAATGATTGGTTCCCGAATTCGAAGGACGCGTCAAGATCTCACTGAACCAGGGAGGCCGAGGCGCACTGTGCGCATCACATTCTACCCGCCGGCGTGTCCCTGGTTGGCTGGCATCGAAGTGCAGCAATCACTCCATACGCGCACTAGTATCATCCCGCGTTCTTGGTGCCAGCCCGCACTGTGGGATGCCGTCACTTGGCCGAGACCTGTCGATTGACTTCCCTGGCGGAAAGCGCATTCACAGCAGTTCATGCTGGCAGCAAATACCCCTGCCAAAAACGGGTGGATTGATGTTAAGTATACTTGGACTCCTATGTTGAGTCATACAGTCTTCTTCCACGGCGCAAACAGCCTGTACCATTGCCAATCAACGTACCAATCGCAAGTTCCGGAGGCGGTGACGCCTGCGATTGGCTCCTTCCACCCTACGGTCCAGACTCGGCCTCAATACCGCTATACGGTAGGCGCTTGGTGTTGCCAGGCAATAAGTTGTATATCGCGCTGCTTCCATTCGACCTCAGGGATGTTAACCGTTCTTTCCTATTCGCCGCTACAGGCCTGGATGTCGAGAAACCCAGTTCTCATGTAACGTCTATCCTTTTTGCGGTATTTGCTATGCCTACGTTTCGCCTAGGCAGAGGGCTGGGCCCAAATATCGTTGCCTTCCGCCGCCATTGGCGGTTATTTGATGCTCAGAGTGTATTGTCATAGGTATGCTCAGGCTCGTATGCATCCAGCCAGGAACTTTCCTTATCCACTGTCTGAAGCGCCGGCGGTCAATGCAACAAAAGCGCAAAATTATCCGCGGCCCGACGGTCGCGTTCGACAAAACATGCATAGCTCCGCTGACCTCAAATTTCTTCCGTAGATCCACAAGTCCAATGAGGCGTTGTGCGCGCCCGCGCTTTCGCAGCTTATCTCCGGATCGTTACGCTTTTAGTGGGTGAGGTCTAGCCTCGCCTTAGCGCTTGTCGCTGACTGGTGTACTTGTGCCCGGTACTCGGCGCTTTATTTAGGTCCGCGCTTCAGCCAATGGCAACGCAGTCAGAACGACCCATAATGCACGAGCGCTGTCGACCAGGCAGAGCCGCTCGTCCTTGCGTGGTAATTGTTTAAGGTTCAGTCGGGCTTTCGCAACCCAGGTTACTCCATCCTTAACGCGAGGTATAGGAACAGCAGCAGCTTTGTCGGGCCGTGGAGGATCACTCAACTCATTGTTGGGACCCATCCTGGTACCTGATTGGCTGCGGGGGATCTCGAATTACAACCAAGGAGTGCGGGGAGCCCCGGAACTCGCTGGACAGCATTTCTCACCCGTTTAGAGGAACCGCGCTGCAGGGGCCTTACGTGAAGGTCTGGAATCTCCATCACCTTCAGACTTATCCGGGGAGAAGCTCTCGAGAATCTCATAAATAATGGTTAACTGCAGGCCTCCTGCAGTCCAGATTTTTACCCCATCTCACTCGCGCCCGCCCTTTTCCCCGCTGCCCGCGCCTAGCACACTATGTCAAGTTTATTGAACGATAACCTCGAGCGCGCCGGTACTTGGAGTCGCAATACCACGATGATTTTGCCCGTTTCCAGATCCGTCATGCCGCTCATAGACGCGCTGCCGTCGATGGCATCCTGGGGATCTCTGCACTGTGACGACTATGACGTCCTTCAGCGCAGTCTGGCGGACACCACCAAAGTGACGTTGACTGTTGTAAGTCTTTCCTTTTTTTTCTCCGTGCCGCGACCACGAATGACTGACGTACACAACGGACAGCTTCTCGCGTTTCTTGGGTGAGCTGTTCGAGTTTCAAACGACTTTACCCCGTATTGACTGGTGCTCAGTGTTGAGGTGGTACTGCAAGAGACTGTTACGAAAGCGTTTGCGTTCCTCGCCATCCTCTACATCGTAGCTCTGCGATGGTCTTTCACCGGCCTCGGCAGGACGGAATTTGAGGTGAGCCTCTGCCGTTGAAGGAACAGACAAGTTCATGCTTATATGAAGTACAGCGACGCGTGAATATTGTCACGTATCCGGTGTTCATTATTCTGTCGGCTCTCCCGGATATCGCAGTTTCAGTGCTGACGTGCGTCAGCGTTCTTCGCTGCTTTGCGTCACGGAAACTCGCCGTCGTGACCATCGTGTCTGCCTTTCTCCCGCTCTTTGCACCGTATGTTGGTATTATTTGGCAGTTTATCTGGGTTCTTGTACGGCGAACGAGGAGGGGGGCATTTGCGAGTCCTGCTCCGGCTGTCGAAAGATCAGTTGCTCAGGGATGATAATGTGGGTTCATGAACCAAACACATTGCCTATTGGCCTCCCTGTATTTATTATGTGCGAGCGGTTGTACACGGCTGGCCAAGTCGGCTTCCTAATACTCCCCCCTCTTGAAGTTTGAAAGCCGGATCCACAAACAGATCTTCGATCAGATCTCCATGATGAGAAGCTGCATCGCCACTCATATCGATCTTATCTGAGATCGCATCTCCCAGTGCACGTGACTTTACAAAGTTCTCATGAGCCACCCACCCAGTCCGAGTCGTCCGGCGGCTCTTTGCCATCAACCACCATCTAACGCCGCAGTGCTATATCCAACTAGACATTTACAAGGGGGACTGGCCTCCCTAGCACTGCGAAGAGCCATGACAACTACCGCAGGGAGCAAGCGCGTCGCGATAATTGGTACTACTCCCCTGATGCGTAGTGCTTGTCCTCATGACTGACCGGACAGAAAGGCGGAGGTACAGCAGGACTTGCTGCATACCGACACCTCGCTGCATATCCGAATATAGATCCCACAATATTTGACTTGTCAGCTTCTCTGGGCGGCTTGTGGTCAAGGGACCACCCTTACCACAGGCCTGAGATGTCGACGAATGTCTCGCGGCTTACCTGTACTTTCTCTGATTTCCCTTGGCCAAAGGACAAGCTCGACGCCCAAGGAAGGGATATTTTTCCCTATGCTGGGGACGTTGGTGACTACCTTCATCGTTATGCTGAACGCTATGTACGAAAGGAAGATATCAGACTCCAGACGAAAGTGGAGACTGTTCAGTTCGAAGAAGATAACTGGATAGTCAGAACATCGACTCTTACCGAAGTCACTCCGGGATCCCAAGACGAACGCTTTGACTACGTGATATTTGCGAGCGGATTTTTCTCGACACCCTTCACACCGTCGATACCAGGGATGGCCGAGTCCCAGATCCCTCAGATCCACTCCGCCAACTTCCCTGCTGCCGAGACCTACCGGGGTAGGAAGGTAGCCGTTATCGGCGGCTCCCTATCTGCTGCAGAAATTGCGGGCGCTCTGTCCCCTTACGCTTCGAAGGTTCACCACATCCACCCACAGCCCTTCTATCCAATCCCGCGATATGTTCCGGATAGCAAAGCTGAATTGCAAGACAAACCTTTCTTCCTACCATCAGATGTCGTCTTCAATCGACGCTCCACTCGGAAGAGTATGGAGGAGCAGACGCAGCCGACGGTCGAGATGAACCGGAAGAAGCACGAGTACTTGGCCACCTTGTGTCCACCTTTATCTCACCCGTCAAATTTTGATGATCCACCTCGGGTGGGTGTGTCAGATATGTACGTCTCGGGTCTTCGAGCGGGAGCGATCCATCGTCATCTGGCCAAACTCGAGTCTGTACAAGCTGAAACGTCTACACTGCATCTATCCACTGGCGAAGAAATATCCTCTATCGACGCTATAATATTCGCAACAGGATACACAACCAAATTTCCCTATCTGCCACCCTCCGCGCTAGAAGCTCTTGAGTACGACCCCTCTAACCTCTCAGTCCCGTTCCTCACGCACCGCCTTGTCCTCCATGCAGACCTCCTGCAAGCTGGCTTCGTAGGACTATATCGCGGGCCGTACTTTGCTGTGATAGAGATGCAGGCTCGATACGTCGCTGCGCTCATTGCGGGAGAGAAAGAGTGGCCCAGAGAGGCAGAGATGAGAGAGGGCGTGGAGAAGGAACGCCGAGTACGGGAGTTCACGCGGGACGGTAAACGCCAGTTCCCGCATAGCGACTATGGTGGCCTCGTCGAGGGCTACGCGAGGTTGCTGGGTTTATCCCTGTTCAAGGAAGCTGACCCTGCTGTGGCGGACCAAGTGCTTGCGTGCAACTATCCACGAGAAAGGACAGGGGATGTGGAGGCGATCGAGCAAGACGTTCTTGGGACTCTGCGTCTGTCAAAGGAGGGCGCGTGGGTGTTGGGCGCGGTCTTCAGGTCCTGGAGCGGTCGCTGGAAGGTCAGCCGGGTGATTAGGCATGATATGCCCGGTGGAATGGACGGGACGTTTGAGGGGACCGCTACATTCCACCTGCGACCTCCGTCTGCCCTCCCTGGGGACTCTACCAAGGGCCGACCGGCAGACCCTGCTGCCTGTCAGGTTCCGGGCAACACCATAGCGATATTCAGCGGGCCGGAAAGAGGGGTCCTTGAGTACCTATATCACGAGTCGGGGACATTCACTACGGCGACGGGGATATCCTTCCAGGCCCATCGGAAATACGTCTACCGGTACCACCCCTCCGAAGATGTCATCTCCGCTTGGTTTGTCAAGGGCGGTGCGTTTGGCTCTGCGCCGAACGAAGGCGAGATTGATTATTGGTTCCACGACATTGCCATCGGGGGCTCTTCCGAAAGTGGGTTGTGGTTCTACGAGCATAAGGACAAAGGCGGGTGGACTGCGAAAGGGAACGAACACCTTTGTGTAAGGGATGTGTATAGTCCTGTTTATAGGTTTTGTTTTGAGGGAAATGAGGTGGGGCAGTTTGGGATTGGGTATGATGTGCGTGGGCCGGATAAGGGATACGTTAGTGAGGCGTGGTATGAGAGAGAACCTTGCTAGCGAGGTGTACAGGCCGTTGTAAGTCTGATACTGATCTTGTATTCTCGGGAAGCAAATATACGATTTCTTTCTTTCCTTTTCTCGTGCGTAATTATAATTCTCACTCGCTCGGGCCACACTGCGCCACGCTACGCCCAGACTGCTTCCGAGAACTTAGCCACGTTCTGCACGCGGTACCCACGGATACGCGCCGCTCGGGTCGGGTGGCGTCCTGCCAGAACGCCAGAGCACTGTGGGGCACGCCTACGCTTGCAATGGAACACGAGCCCGGCGACGACTACCTGCGTCGCATCGCGAAATACATCAGAACACATGAACTCAACCTGGCTCAGGGCGGGCTTCCCCTGCGACGGCGACCGCCACGTCCGTCCGAATCATCCGTTCTCAACCCGCTCACCTGGCTTGGGCTCGATGGCAATGGCTCTCAGCAGACGGCGAAGCCGATGGTCCTTACTCTCGACATTCACCACCTGTTCTACATCTTGATCCGTCTGGAAGCGATTGGGCTGGATGTAGGCTCGCTTGACGTCAAAGTGGATGGTGCAAGCCGGCCCATGAACTATATCAATGTATTCCCAAACTCTGACAAGTCGGAGACACTCTCCCTTGCGTCTTTCAGGTCGTCGCTCTCAGCTGTCTCACGACTATCACTCGGTGCTGGGTGGTGGGGACGGGCAGAGCCCCCGTCGCTCGACTCGGAGCTCAAGTACATCTACAGTGCGTTCACGAAGCTTCCCGCCTTGTGCCTTACCGCACCGGGTCCGAAGGTCATAGCCGAACTAGCGAACGAGCCGCCGAACGATAATGCCTTACCACTCTATGCGTTCAAGAACCTGCAGAGCTTGGAATGCGTCGATATTGACCCGAGGACGCTGCTGGGGTGGGATCGTTTAGCGGTGAGCTTGTGGAGCTTGACCATCAAACGGAGTGGTTTGGAGGACGTATCAGACGTTTTCATCAATGCTGTTCTGGACGATCAGGCAAGGGCGGAAGGGACGGTTAACCGGACACGGCGCCGGCACCTGGGCCCGACAAGACAGACGTCGTTTTACAGTACGTCGTTACCTGAGTCTGTGACAGAGCACGACGAAGAGGACGAAGAGGAGCCCTCAACACCGAAGCAGAGTGATCCTCAGCCGCCCAAGTTAGCCCCATCGAAATGGGCCAACCTGCGGCACCTCTGTCTCGCCGATAACGCGCTGACATTCCTGCCTACCGCACCCCTGCCCTACCTCACGTCTCTCATGCACCTCGACCTTTCTTCAAACTTACTCGTTTCCGTGCCAGAGGGGTTGTCGACCCTGTACAACCTCCGCTCACTCAACCTCTCCGATAACATGATCGACTCCGTGCTCGGGATCTACAAAGTTCTGGGCAGTGTACTCTCGTTGAACCTCGCGTCCAACAGGTTGGAGTCGCTTTGCGGACTCGAACGTCTCATGGCGCTCGAGCGCGTCGACCTCAGGCACAACCTTATCGAAGAGAGCGCGGAGGTCGGCCGGCTCGCGACCCTCCCAAATATAAGTCAGGTCTGGGTCGAGGGGAACCCGCTTGTCGAGATTGAGGAGAACTACCGAGTGAAGTGTTTCGAGTACTTCTGGAAGGAGGGCAAGGAGATCATGCTCGATGGGAGCCCTCCGGGGCTCTACGAGAAGTCCTTCATGACAAGTCCACCGCCAGTCCAGATGTCGAGCTCGCGGCCTGTCTCCACGGCGTACTCACCCCCCGTGGTACCTGTCGGGAGCGCGTTCAGCCCGCCTGCGAGACGGGCGGAAGGCTCAAGCGTGAGTCCTGTGCGGTCTCCCGTAGGGTCATCGATGTCGTCGCAGACTGCGTCGCCGCATCTTGGCGCGGCGTCTTCCGCGATAGTGAGCAAGAATCGGCGGAAGAAGAATAAGAGGATTGTGGACCTGGACGGGAAGGGCGAGTGTGAGCATGGCATTGAAGGGCGGAAGCATGGGCATGGACGGACTATGTCAGAGGGCAAGGCTCTCGCTTCGGTCCAGACGCGAGATCTTGCCAGTCCAGAAGGAGGCGATAAAGGCAAGGAGGGGCAAGAAGGAGATGCTCCAGCGGCAAACCCTCTGACGACCTTACCTTCCCGTCCGCCTCCCCGCTCACGCCATAGTCGCTCGCAAACGTCCTACGTCTCCCGGCCCGTCTCTACTGTCTTCCTCGCATCCCCACCCACCCCCTCCGCTCTTCCACCTGTTACCGAACCAGAACCTACGCAGACGCGACGGTCTGCGACCATCTCAGGGAAGTCTAAGTCCGCACTACGGCGCGGTCGCGTCTCTGCATCGGTGTACGAGCCGCCGGCTGGGTCGGATGAGGACGGGGAGAACGCCGCACATAAGGAGGCCGAGGCCTTCCGCGCGCGGATAGAGGCGCTGCGAAGCGATATGGGGGAGGGGTGGCTGAAGGTGTTCAGCCAGACGCAGCTGGAGTCGCCTCGGGCTTAGCTTGGGCGGGGAGAGTGGTCTATGTATTATAATGTGTGATATCCGACGTTCGTGTATACCCGGCCGTGCTTTGGTGCGTTGCGATTTTTGCTGTCATGATGGGGAGCCTGGCTGATTATTCTTGCTGGTTCAGATGCGTGTGTATTTATGTAACTTAACCCTTCGATGATCATGGAGTATAGACGTTCCATCATGTCGTAGACTCGTATGCTGATATATGGAGGGTCCGTCAGAATTTTGGCAAACTTGATTCAGGCCAGAGGTGATTCCTGAGCGGATGACTTTTTGCAAATATTGATAATGTAGGTGGGTGTGGACTCCGAAAAAAGGTGTCTGGAGTCCATACCGGTGTTTGCCGTAGGCTCTCGCTTCGGTGCCCCGGGTCCTCCGAAGGCGATATTGGACCGTTGAACGTGGACTTGAGACAACGCCAGATTCTGGTCCGACTACGTTCTTTCAACTTCGTTCCCAGCTCTACGTGTTTCCTTGCCCCCTCGCCGCCCATCCCCCTCGTCGCTCTTTTACTTCACCTGTTCTGCATAAACCATCATGGGCGCTAACCTTTCGAAAGCTCTGGGTGCGTTCCGTGTCGTCAAGCCTCGGTGAAACCGGCGTGGGCTGACTTTGGTACACAGGGAAGCTTTTTGGCAATAAGGAGATGAGGTTGTTGATGTTGGGTTTGGATGCGGCTGGAAAGACAAGTGAGCGCTCAGTTCTTGGTGATACCGCCCGTGTTGCTGAAGGAGATGTGCAGCAATTCTGTACAAGCTCAAACTCAACCAGTCCGTGACGACGATCCCCACCGGTATGTATAGGTGTCGCTTGGTGTTTACATTTCTGCTCACCCGTTCCTGGAATGCTTGCAGTTGGCTTCAACGTGGAGACCGTCACTTACAAGAACGTCAAATTCAACGTATGGGACGTCGGTGGCCAAGATAAGATTCGGCCGCTATGGAGACATTACTACACCGGGACGCAGGGTCTCGTGTTCGTGGTGGACAGTCAAGACAGGGAGAGGATAGACGAGGCGAAACAGGAGCTTCACCGGATATTGAGCGATAGAGAGATGAAGGATTGTTTGTTGCTCGTGTTTGCGAATAAGCAGGATCTTCCGGGTGGTGAGTATTTTACGTTTGGTTTCGGAATGTGTAGATTGATGTTATACGTAGCTATGTCTCCGGCGGAGGTCACTGAGAAGCTTGGTCTGCACCGGATGCGGGACCGCTCGTGGTATGTCCACCCAAGGTGCGTGACCTTTCTTGCTTTCCTTGTCTCGGAGCATTCATGCGGCAGTTAAAAGTTGCGCTACCACCGGCGAGGGTCTCTTTGAGGGACTCCAGTGGCTATCTCAAAACGTGAAGAAGCGGCAGCAATAAATACGTTGATCTCGTTCCCCATGTCCCTCATCCTGGATTTCGGCCTCTGTCTGTCTAGTCTAATTACCCTCTTGTGTTGATACCCATACTACTTGTCTGCTGATCTCTTTATGGCCCCATACGACGTCCCCTATGCATGACGGACACTGAACGTCCATACGTCCTCCCCCCTTATCTTTCGTCTCCGTACAGGTTACTCTACATTCTTGCCAGGGTTTATCTACGATAATTAATGGATGGGTGTAACATATACGAGTACCGCATCAGCATTGAAACTCGCTGATGCAACGTCGTTCTGGACTTCGAATTCGGAATGCATGTCAGTGATTACCTAACCGCAGAAATTGCGAATCTGCTGCTCACGATGACGCCTTGCATGAATCTGAGGCTTTTAATGTTGCTCGCAGCTGCTTGCCGGTGGTCACTTCCTCTACCATGTCTTCAGGGATCGGGCGACAGATCTTCAAGAGGACGTTCACGTCAAGACCAGTGGATGGCTTTACGGGAGCAGTCGGGAACACGCCCCTTGTACGTCCTGCTCAGCTTCCACGTCTACCATGATCAGTGCTGACCAGCCGTGTACATGAACCTAGATTTATTTGAAGACGTTGTCCGAAAAGACGGGGTGTCGAATATTGGGCAAGGCGGAGTTCCAGAACCCAGGCGGTAGCGTCAAGGACCGAGCTGCGCTAGGCATTGTCTTGGACGCGGAGAAGAGGGGACGGTACGCAGACCAGTGTGTCAACTAGTGCTGGTTGGCTTACTGGAGTTGCCTCGTGTGGTAAGGAAGGATAAAACCAGGAGGAACCGTTGTTGAAGGTACCGCCGGGAATACTGGTATTGGGCTCGCGCATGTGTGCCGAGCACGGGGGTACAAGTGCGTGATCTTCATGCCAAACACCCAGGTGCGTCAAATCAGCCCGTCCGTTCATCTCATCTAAATCCGTATTGACATCATCTATGGTCCTCAGAGCCAAGAGAAGATCGACCTCCTACGCATGCTCGGCGCGGAGGTGTACCCCGTTCCGGCAGTCGCGTACGAGAACCCGAAGAACTACAACCACCAGGCGCGCGACTTTGCACGGGAGCTTGACAACGCGATCTGGACGGACCAGTTCGACAACACCGCGAATGCGGAAGCGCACTACAGAACCACCGGGCCCGAGATCTGGGAGCAGACCGAGGGCAAGTTAGACGGGTTCGTATGCGCAACGGGGACGGGTGGCACGCTTGCGGGGACTGGACGCTACCTGTTGGAGAAGAGCGCCGGGAAGACGCAGGTGTGGCTGGCGGACCCGCCGGGGAGCGTGCTGCATAGCTATATTACCTCTGGGGGGAAGCTGAAGGAACGGACGGGCAGTTCAATCACAGAAGGTGAGTTGATCTGCTTATCGCAGCCAAGATACCACAACTGAGGATCCAAATCAGGCATTGGTCAGGGTCGTATCACGAATAACTTGGGCACCTTTGTCAATGATGTCTCTGGCGCGCTGCATATCCCGGATGAGAAGTCCATTGCTATGGTGTATGAGATGCTGGACACAGAGGGATTGTACCTTGGTGCCAGTTCGGCGCTGAATGTGGTCGCCGCCGTCGAGCTGGCTCAGAAGCTGGGAAAAGGTGAGCAGACACCTCCCTATAATTGCGTGAAATGAAATTGACGGTCCGCAGGTTCCACCGTGGCTACCATTCTCTGCGATGGCGCGTACCGGTACCAGAGTCGGCTGTTCTCCAAAAAATGGCTGCAGGCGAAGGGACTTGAGGATGCTATCCCGGGACACTTGAAGAAGTATGCTGTTTTAGACTAGGCCTCGGAAGCCAACTCTGTCAAAGCTTTCGGCTTGCTATTGATCCTTGTGGATGACAAAGCTAATACGACAGCGATACAACATCACCTGAAGACACAGCTGCCAAGCCGCGCCCCGGGTGATAGGACTGTTTCTATTGATGTCCCTGTAACCGATAATACCGCTTGACCCTAGACGAGGAAGATTATATAATTCTACTGTATGCCCTACATTTGTCGGGGAATACGTTGCTGCCTGCTGGCTGAGCTTGACTGGATGGCCATGTACTGCTTGAGCTTCAGTTCGCAGTCATGGCATGGTCTTAGTAGGGACATTTGTGGGTGGTTCTGCTGCTGACCGGACTGGTGAACCATGCGAAACTGGCATCCGGATAAGGAATCTCCGACGCTACCTCTTGACTTGAGATGACAGTGGTTGAGGAATCGGCAAGAGAGAGTTTATGCCACCAGCCGGGCATACTAAGTTCAGCAGGCCAATCACAGTGCTTGCAGCCCTCAAGGAAGTCACGTCACTGTCATCGCAGCTCGTGACCGAACGCGAGCGCGTCAATCGAGTTTCACTCTCAGCCACACCCCAGCTGGTCGGTCGCATGCCTTTCGACCATGTCCGAGTCTCTCCGTACGCCGTGGATCTACGCATATCTCGCTGAAGTTGGCGAAACATACGGTGCCTTTCTCTCTAACGTGCCGAAATATTCAAAGAATAAGAAAGTGCAGTTGATTGAGGTGCGTTAAAGTTCTCTCTAGCGATGTCTACTAGTATTTATTCTGCACGCAGTTCCTTACCTACAACCAAGACACTGAAGACTCATGTATATGGGGAGTTGTATCCGACAAAGAGCACACAATCCCGGTGCGAATCAACGCGGAGGCACTCCGCACATACCGAGCGTGAGTCCCGCCTGTACTGCGAAACCTGAAAAAAGGGGGGTTTAATATTCGAATCCTATGCAAACGCGGTGCTTTGACAGTGCAGTGGGACCGGAGGGTAGGAGACTGACGGAGCAGCGTAACGCTCTTGTCAAAATCAAAGACTTCCGCCCCTTCTTCAGCCGCGTCCCCTTGGGCGGCAATGTCAAAGGAATGACGAAGCACGCCAGGCTAGCACTCGAAGTGGACTTTATTGAGGTGGTTGGGAGCGTGGCAGAGGCGCGGTGGGGGAGTCCGAGCGACGTGGGCGGGGTTGATAAAGTGAGACGGTGGACGGAAGGTCTGCAGCAGGATGGGGGTGGTGGGTAAGTCCGGATTATTTGCACTCTACTCCCTCTGCGAACCCCATTCTAGACGGTGTGCTGCAGGAACATTCTGAAGATCGAGAAAGAGCAAGAGGCCCCGGAAGGCCGGGCAGAGGGGAAGGCTCAAGACCGTCGGGTCAAGATCTCCCTTGATAACATACTCACTCGGAAGCACAAGTCTGCGGAGAAGGAAGAATCTTCGCGAACGACAACAAAAAGGGAGGCGTTTAACACTCATCGCAGCACAGCAGATCTTTCTGTAGGGCAATTGTGGAGACGTAGCTGGAAAGTACGTATCTCATCTTGTATATCAAGGCGCATATATTGACTAAAGTCGATGGCAGTCGTATATTAAGGCGGCTGATACTGAAGATATCATCGGTTGGGCATATGTACCCGATCCGGTCAAAGCAGCCTTGAAGGCTCCGCCAAATGAAGTTACCATTGGACAGATTTCTCAGAGACTGACTGAGGAAGCTAACACGACGGCAGACCGTGCCAGTCAGCGTCAGCGTCAGGGGGAGGAACCCACTGTCGATGACCCTGCCCCTTCCCCTCGCCGTCGAACGCCACCACCAAGTGAGACCAATACAACGCATATGATCCGATGCTTTTTACTGATAGGGCTCGGGAAGAGCGACGCCATGCACTTGATTTAGGTTCCAGCTCGCCGCCGGACGCTTCTCAGGTCGAAGTTGATGGAACTGACGCCGCCTTCCGCCGACCAACCACGCCCACCCGATCGGAGTGGTCGCCGTCTGTGCACGGCAGTCCTGAGCAGAATCAAGAAGATGAACTCGCGGCAAACGCTGGTCTTGACCATACTTTCGAGTTCAGCCATTTAGCCCAGGCAGACGAGCAGCGACGTGGTTCTCCATCCATTTGGCTACCCTCCAACCCACCTAGAAGTGACTTCCGCCGTCTCTCTCCCAGTGCTGCTTCTCAAACACTCGCCACACACCCCGAGCATTCCACTTCCCAAATCCCTTCGGCCAACTCCCAACAGGCCCGCGAGACCTCTACAAATATCCCGCCTTCGATAGTGTTCCCGAAGCACGGTGCAAGGAAAGTGCCCTACCCTGTTCCGCCACGCCCCCGCGACCCCAATGCCTCGGGTCCCGAGCGGATTCTCGTGCCAAACTCTGACATTTCGGGATCTGGTAGTGGTTCCATGAGGTTTACGCAATCGCAGAGTCAGTCGCAGGGTGCTGCCTCGTTATCGCAGAGCAATATTCTTGCTGGGTTGGACCGGGGGCGAATTGCCGCGCCCTCGGCTCAGGTGCTTCCCCCCAACGGTGCCAGTGTGGTGGGGGGTGACCGTGGCTATGAGGGAGACCGGTCCTCGCCCGAGATGACTCGCGATAGTCAGCACCATTCCGAAGGAAACGACGTCCAGGCTGAAGTAGTTTCTGTGCGACAAGAGATGTCTCCTGACGTCGATGGAATGGGCTACCCTCAGGCGACGGAGGAGCTGGAGCTCGAGGGGCCGATCGAAGACCATCCAGACGTTCCCGCTCGCGATTGTAAGCGTCCCACAGCAGCCCCCCATGCGCACATTGGGCGTGAAGATGATGGCTATTCTTCGGATGATCGGGAGACCCTTGCTACGTTGGCACGTGAGGCAAGCCAAAAGGTGAGCATGGTTGTTCATGATTCGAAATAGTTAGCTCACTATGTGTAGCCTCGTCTATCTCAGCGGTCCTTCAGCAAGCACCCTATATCTCCGCCTACGAGTGGCCCTAGCATCTCGAGAGTTCGGCAAAGGAGCGATGGGTTGCCGCCGGTATTCGCCCCTCCCCGGTCGTCAGATGTCCCCATCTTGCCTTCGAGCCCGGACGTGTTCATTGACACCAAGCCCTCGAATGCGGACCGGGATTCAAAAGCTTCTCGGGCCAGATCTTCCAGTAGCTTTAAACGGGCCATCACTCCGGCATCGGTTCAGGAATCTTTGAAGCATAAGGGAGGCCGTGCAGAGCAGGTGCTGTCTCACACCAGGACGTCAACTCATGACCCCGATGCCTGGGTGGTGCCAAGTTTCATGCGAAAAGGTAATGAAGGAGCGCGGGGCAGCTCCGCCATTCCGGCGAGAAGCAAGCGGAAACGAGACAGTGACGGGTCTGTGGTAGAGATCCAGCCGCCACATAAATCGCTGAAAAGCTCGGACGACCGGAGGGTGCAGACAATGCCAGTTCGCGCAGCTGATGCGCCTTCCGAAGGTGCGGAGGGCCGAAAAAAACCGGGGAGCGTATCGTCTGGAATCGTATCTACCGCGCAACAAAATGTCCGAACCACGACTGGTCGTCCTTTGCCTGGCATCTCTGCTGCTTCGAGACGACATCCGCATCCACACCCGAAGTCCCTCCTTGTCCCGGAAGCTGGCTTAAGTAAGCAGCGACCGTCTGTCACGAATGGCCAGCATCGTGTTGAGGGAGAGCCGAAAGAAAAGCTGGCTGGATTTACCATCGACTTGGGCATGCGCCGCGAAAAAGACGGTCCTCCTCTGATTACCTGGAATACTCTGTCCGAGATCCTACTACTAACCGGAAGGATAAGGAACGGCACGAGCAGAGGGTAATCAATCTATTTTCTTGCCGTCAGCACGTTTGATGTAGATGTGTATTTTTATTTGCTATTTATTCTTGGGATGCTCAGTCGATGCTTTGTCTCCGAGTGCCATACAGTCAAATACTCAAGACAATATTCCGGTCCGGAAAATGCAATCCGGAACGCTATTTTTCATAACGTGGGACAAGCCTTGTCAGCTCGGCTACCGATGCGTACCAGCTGCACTACAATTATATAGCCAGTTGGAAGCACTAGACTTTGCGCCAGCCAGTTCAAATTCGAGATGATACAACAATTATACACTTCCGTCTACCAAGACGCACAGCTTGCGGGATTGGCAGCCATGTCTGTAATTCATACAGTGCTACAGGACGCCATCCTTCAAGCGTAGTCTAGGATCTGAAGGGTGCCATCCCTTCCGATAAACGCTATCCGGCCGACAGTGTCTTCGAATGCGACACACCCCAAACCATAACGGCGCCTCGCAAGCTCGCACGACCCAAGTCTCTGCACGAACACCTCGCTCTTGCACATCTCGACTACGTTGCCCGGCGGCTGGTACGCCGCGGACGCGCACGCTTCCTCGTCATGCTCGCGCCGGACGCTGAAGCCGACGATGCAGCGCGCGGGGTACGTCGCGTGCTTGCGCGTGATGTTGCGCGTCTCGAGCCAGATGCCCTTGCCGCTCGGTCCGACGAGCATCTCCGCATGGGAGGGGACGATGGGGATGAGCCTGTTGTTGATGACGTGCAGCGCGACTCCGGCCTCGGGCGTATCGTTGGTGTCGCGAGAGGGCCCAGCGGTGCTGGGTACTGTGGCCAGTAAATCGACCTGCTTGATGACCTCGAAGCCCCGCAGAAGGATGGTGATGGGCACCTTTGGCCACCCGGTGGTCTGGTCGCGGTAGAATGGGTCCTGGACGTAGATCGCGGTCTGGATGGCGTGGAAGTCCCAGTGTATGATGAGGCCTGGGTCGCCCTGAACAGCCGGTGAGGTGGGGTTCGGCGCTTTGACGAGGACGCCCGAGTGGCGCCGCACTATAAGGAAATATCCGTTGATATATTTTGCACCGAGTACCAGGTCCTCCTGTGCCATAGTGAGTCAATGCGATGTCACAGCCAAGCAGAACACGCGTACCACATCGGGATCGTCGCTGCTGATGCTGAGGCTCAGCAAGCGGTCCATCTTCCAATCGTACACTTGCAGGTTGTCGAATAGGATGAAGTTCCCACGAAGTAGCAGAACTGAGGCATCCGGAATGACTGGCACGTCTACGGATAGCGCGACGAAGCGTCCGTGAAACTTGTCCAGGGAGTATACTCTCAAAGACGGGCTATAAGGGATATCAGTTACCCAGCACAAAAGATATGATAGGGGCATGCCTTACACTTCTAGGTTGGTTTGCAAACAGAACGTGCCTTGACTGTCGGGATCCTCGTTGCACACGAGCTCGAAGAGATAATGGGAGGCCTGATCCTCCAGCTGTGCGACACAGAACGCCTGGGACCCACGCAGGGGCACTTCCCAGCAGGAGACAGTCGACCTGTACTGCGAGCCTGAGACAGTAATAAGGTACTCGCCATCTTCCCCGGCAACGAAATGTACTGCGGCGAAGTTAGTCTCGAGAGTCTCGGTGGTGGAGGATGCCGCAGCAGACAACATGATGCATCTGCGAGCCTGAGGATACTGAGAGAGCCAGTTCTCGTGAAATCTGGTAGAGTGTACCACAAATGGTTCGATTTCCCTCGAAGAAAACGACTTGATGTCCCTTCTCTTGCCGGAAAGTGGCAGTCCTTTATCGTACACGAGGCGCTGAAGCGCGTCTGTCCAAACCCAGCGCAGCTTCGTCAATCCGAGAAGACGTTTGCAGGTCTTGGACATATTAAGGTTCCTTCGTGAGGAGCACAAGATGCCACCTACCAGCCTTAGTGATAATATGCTGCCAATATCCATAAGCTTGATGAGCAAGAGTATAAGGTCGTCCGGAAGGCTCGCCAAGCCTGTTGCTTTCTGGTGAAGCAGCACGGAAAGCATTTGTTTCTGTTGTATTGATGGAACGAGGGAATGCAGAGGGGTTAGACGCGTGAACGCGCGACTGGCGTGTGGCAACTGGAAGAGTTGTGGCACGATCTAAAGTACCCGATAGCATTGCACAGCCACCACTGCTTCTTTTCCGATTCGCATCTAACTCTTTTTGACCTCCGAGGCCGTGCGACACAAAACACTTGCAAGCACTTGCAATTACGAAAACAACAAAAATAATAGATATACATTTTGGTACAAACGTCCTCGCCTAGAACCCACTCGCCGTGACCCTCAGCTGCTCCAGCTTCTTCAGCACCTCCCCAACCGTCCTATCCAGCTCGCCCGCAATCGCGCTCTGCTTGCTCGCGGGCAACCTCGCAAACGTCTCGCACAGATCCCCATCCACGACCGCCTTCACCGGCACGTAATACCCTCTCCACGCCAGTTGGTCTCGCCCGACCAGACTCGGCTGCTCAGACCGTATATGCTGCTCCAGCGTCGAGATAAAGTCCACGTCCTCCTTCGACACGAAGGGCACGAGAATGCCGACCGTCCCGTGGAGACCGGTATAGAGCAGGACTTCACGACCTCCAGCAACCAGCGACACCTTGTGTATCGACGTTACAAGGTCACCGACGTGGAAGTGGGACAGCATCTTCGTTTTGTGCGGCGCACCCATTAGTATACCCTTCTCGTGCAAAATGCCAGCGCCGGTGGGATCGTCGTCAACCTGGTCCGACACCTTCATGTCTAGGCGGTTCACGAAGACGTTTCCGAATCTGTCGCCGGCAGCAACGGTCGTATAATCGACCATGCACGCCGCCGTGACCCATCTGGGCTGCGTGTCGTCAGCGAAGATGAGGAGTCTGTTCTCGGGTGCTTTGTATACTGCAAAGAAGATAGACTCTTGCATGTCACCGACCAAGATGCGGGAGCCTTGTGTATTCAAATTCACAATCGCGGAGCCGAAGCCCTGGAGGGGATGTCAGCTGCCTGGTAGCTCAACAGCGCACCACGCTCACTTTATTCTCCACTTTCCGTAGAAGCTTCTTCTTGCCGATATCATAAATACGTAGAGCTTTGCCCACACCTGCCACCAGCCTGCCCTGGAACGGCATCACAGCCAACGGGACGTCGTCCGTCTCGGTCTATGATGAAACAAGGATTAGAATGAACCGTCTCGTCATGGATACCAGAACGAACCTTGTGCAATAACTCAAGCCCGGTGCCATCATCTGTAAACCGGTATGTGCGCAAGAAACCACTGGTACACGACCGTGGCGACAAGAACGTGTCCTGCGCAGTCCCAACCACCAGATGCAGCTCTCCTCCCCGAGCCGCGAAGGGCACGATAGCGAGCGAGAACGCCGACTCATTGTTATCAAGCGGTATCACATTTACTGTCTTTGCCTGAATGACGATAGTGCTGTCAGGGCACATAATAATCAAGGAGCAAATACCAACGCACATCAACCGGATCGATAATCCTGATGTTCGACGCCCACTGCCCCGCAGGGGCTTTAACGCGTCCAAACGTCTCAGGTGGCAGATTGACGATGTCATCATCGATCATTTTTCCCTGACTCCGCTGCGATGGCGACGCAAGTCAAGCTCTATACATATACCACAGGTTGAACTGCCACACTTACCAATTCATTCAGCTTACTCGTGGCCGTCGCGTCCGAGTAGGACCGATGGTCGCCTTCGATAAGGTAGAAGTACCGATTCGTAGGGTGCGAGATGAACTTGCGAGGAGTATATGCCAGTGGGATGGAGTCCTGTTTTAACTTCGTCCCGAGCTTTGGTATCTGGAATATTCTGTAGGTATCAAATCAGCTCGTGAACGACATGGCGCGTTGTGTGTAGTAGAGAAGCCTCAGTAGGAACAATTGGTATTATAAAAGGTATCGGCATGCACCGTGGTGCTTTCCGTTCCCTTGGGATCATCACAGAAAGGTGGTCCAATGGATCGATACTCACCGTAATGTGCTTCCAGCAATACCGATCAACCCTTCAGGGCACAGCTCCGCGGAGAAATTCCATGCATAATCCAGCGTATCGAGGATGAGCGGCGTGAAGTGCATGAGGTTCTGATGGGTATAATTCAGCCACGATCGTGAGGAGAGCGCCAGGATAGCGGGATTCTTCTGCGTCTGAATCCGCAACAGTCGGATTGGTCGTGTACCCAAGAACCTAATTGTACGTCATGAGAACGGAGCAGGATAGCTATCGCGAGCACATACCGTGTCCGTGTGTCCGTGAGTTGGCCGTTGACAGGATCCAGTACCGTACGAAGCAGCACACCATTCTGCAGACCGATATTGACGAACGTTGTCGGATGCGACTTGTTTATGCTCGCGTCGAGGATATCCGCGATACATATCGCAGATGGCGGGGCCGTCAGCGCTTGTAGACTGATGGTCTCTAGCGTGCTCTCCGGGTCGAGGGAGATTATCCGGACAGTCTGATCCTCACAGCCAACAGCCTGTAACCAGCGTAACTATAATCAGTAAACCGGCGCGTCGGAGCACGAGGAAGACTGACCAGGTAGGGTGTTCGTTGACGACCTTCCGGCACCTCTCCGACACTGAGTGCGAGGACCGTACTGCCCATTGCTTTACGATCCTGGAACTCGTTGAGCTGGCCTTCCAAGTCAAGCTCAAAGTAGACCAGCTCTGCCGAGCTCAACGCCACCACAACTTGTCGCTTATTTGTAGTAGCTGTAACGATCGTTTTGCCACTGGGCGCACGCCACTCGTTCACCCGTCGATCAGAAAGCACATGTCGGATACCGTGAGGATGGACTTGAAGCAGAGCATCTTCTCCAATTTGTTGGACGGCCAATGTCGGCGCAGAAGAAAGGAATCCGGTATCTTGCACTTCTTCGATGGTTTCGCCTATTGAGAGAACAAGGGTACCATTGACGAAAGACAAGATGATGTATGAATCATATAAATCTTGATACGTAGATCAGTATGAAGGGAACTTTGCGAGGAGAAGAGGGCTTACCATCTTCTTTGATCTTAGTCGTCCACACCGCATTGGGAATACCAGGGAGGTCCGAGCTGACAACTTCCTCAACTTCGAGACCGTGTCGCAGCATCCTGAGCGAGCTCCGAGCACCTCTCCCGCACGCGGTGAAAATCTGGGGGCTATCTGAGTTCGGCAACAGGTTCATCACCTTCGCGTCGAGAATCGGGTCCAGAGACTCGAGCTCGTCAGCCAAGGCCAAGTTATCCAGAGCATGTGGCTTGAAGTATGCCCGGCGGAGAGGCAGGGTAGGATCATCCATGCCGAAGGAGGGGTAGGAGGTCGAGCTGAATTCGGGCTCGTCATCATCATCACCGAGCTTTTGGAATTGATAAAGATAGCTGAGAAGCGCGTCAGGGTCTGGGTGGACATGGCAGAAAGGACATACTCAACTGGTTACCGAATTCAGAAGCGACGAAGAGAAAACCGGACTTGAGAATACAGAGACTGGATGCAACAGGTACAGTGTCGAAATACTTAATTTTCAGTGCCTTCACCTCTTCCTCTTCGTGCTCAATCGTGACCTTGTAAAGGTCACCCTCTTCACTCTGAAGCAGGAAAAAGAAAGCGCCCTGAACACATTGTCAGTCGAGAGAGGTCAGCCGAGTATAACAAATACATGCCTTCATTTTGTGCATGACAGCAGCCACAATAATGAGGCCGCGGTCGGGATCCTCCAAGGGATGCCGTCTACGAGGGATAGGCACTCGGTGTTGAGGGGCGTCCATATGCCGATAAATAATGTGATCTTCGCAACAGACTAAAACACCGGAGGGCCCGTCGTACCGGTCACTAGACGCGAGTTGGCCACCAGGAACTTGGACGAGGAGATTCGCTCTAGGATCTGTCGGTGCACTCCATTTTCGCACAACATGGTTCAACCCAAGATCAAGCTCATAGTAGGTGAGTAGCTGGAGAAAGTCAAATCAGCCGAAGCCCACTGCCAGATGTGATCAACTCGCCTTCTCGGCGTTATTGAAGGCTTCGCCTGTAGGATCTTGGTCGGACTCGCTGTAGTCAACCTCGAGCGCCGCAAAGGTAGGGTTCTCGAATCCGACGTCCAATCCCACAATATGATGGATTATAGAGGCATTTTTATGGGCCTCCAAAGGAGACGATATCGTCAGGTTCGCAGCGGCATCTCTGTTCAGGATGTAGACCAATTTGGCTTTCTCTATGGCCGAGATCATGACGCTCCGGCCTTTGGGGTCGACCGCCAAGTACTGGCCAGGGACGATACGGCGCGCGCCCGACTTGCCATAAGTCTCCTGATGCAGTTTCACGAAGCTACTAGTTTTGGGATCATAATCCAGAATGACAATGCGTCCAGAATCAGATCCTACTATAGCATAATCTGAGAAAATCACTGTAAATCGTGCAAAAACGCAGGCATACGTACAAGGGCTCACCCTTGGTACCCCCAGTCAGGCGGAACGCAGCCAGTGAGCGTATCGAACCAAAGACGTCGCATGCTATCACAGTGGCAACCTTCCCAGTCTGGGGGTCAGGTCGCAACAGCTCCAGTCGCGTTCCATGCGAAACAATGATTTCCTGCTGCCTCGCGCCGGAGAAATTTCCAACGATGGCCTGAGTGATGGCTGTTGGCGGTTGCAAGGTGAGATTATAAAGATGCATGCTGGGTGTGGCAGACCCCGGCAAGGAGATTCAGAGGACAGCGCCTTCGCTGACGCTCTAGCTTGCACGCCAGGAAGCGAAGTCGAACGCGAAAAGTTGGGTTGATTGCTTGGACTTATTTGGTTCTGTGGCGGCGAGGTTGTTTGCGCACCGCAGTAATGCACTCAGCCTCAAGACTCTCAACGAGATCGTATGGCGCCGCTGAAAGACTATACAGAGCTCTGCAGCGGCTTGCCATCCCAGGCGTGTACCTTAGCGCTTACACCGGACGGCGGAACACCAGCACCAAGGCATCCCCGCGCAGTGTATCCCAGCCCGCTGTGCGGACTCGGTCTGGAGTAAGCTGACGAACTCCTTTTATAAGCAAGGAGACTCTTCATTTTTTTCGCAATCTTAACAGAGAAGCCATATTATTAGGACCCTCGACCCCGCCGTCTCCCCCCCTCCGATTGCATCGACCCTTCCGGCGTAACAACCTTGAGACTGCGTGCTCTCAGCGAGCCGTCCCACTTTGAGGAAGGGCGGGACCTTCTACTGCCCGACGGTGGACCCTGGCACCTGCTCCTCGCCAGACTCTTCTCCTTTCGAACCTACAAGGCCCTTCGTGAGCTCCTCATCTGTGACGGCCTTGTGCCGGAGACGTCCGTGGATAGAGTAAGAGAACTCGTGAAGACGCGTTCTAGGGTTGTGGGGGGGTATTGTCGACCATACGGGAAGCATCCTTTCATCAGGTCACTGAACCAGGAATTTGAAGTCAACCTCGACAATGCACATATCTATCTCTGGATTTTAGATCAACAGAACAACGCCGGATGGATAGAGCTGCCAGGCTTGTTTTGTCTGCTCCTTGGCCTTGGAAGTAATCATAGGTACCATGCGCCATACCTTGGTATGTGCGATTCGTTTTCTCGTTTGGAGTTGCCCCTTAGGATCGGATGAGGCTCGGCTGTTTTACGCTTCGAGCGCTCCACGTTCCCTGAGCATGCAGGGACGCGCACCATTGTGCTGCGGATCGTTAGATTCACCGCGTCTCCGAGACGAAATCCAGCCTATTCGGGACCCGACGCAATGACGGAACCGAGAGAAGGAGAACTCGTTATGAAGTGGACGCGACCTGTGGGGAGAGAGAGTAACTCTACTAAACGATCTCGGGCTGGAGGTCCTCGTGGTTTCTCATGCGTGCCCTGGTCTTACAACCCCGACAAGTTTCCCAAGAAGTTGGCCGATGGGCTTGCGGGATTACGGCTTCTGTTAGACACGAAGTCTGATTCTGAGGAGTCCCCGCTCTTGACTAACTCCACCCTAGAGCAGTCCTGATGAACTTGGGGTAATTTAGTTGTACACGCATTACGCGCTTCCAGGACACACCGCACTACACATACTTCCGCTTTCATTCTGGAGCAGAGCTCAACCTATATATGCTCATTTGTCCACTGTACATAACTACAATGAGGATGGCACTCAGTCGTCAATCCGGAGCCATATAGCCTACTAGGGTAGGGGAGACCTGTTTAGTGCCGATAGTTGCTACAGAATGATAGAAGTGTAATAGAAGCTATCCTTACACAAGCAGAAAAAGTGAACCACTTCTAGGGTTGACCATTTTCAGTGCAGTTAATACATACACAAGAGTCCGACTCGGACAAGGAACATTACTTGCTGTCGGTATCCACTTAATGATGGACAATGGGGGAAAAGAGCATAAATATTGAGCTCCGTAGAGCTGCCACTCTGGGTAAGCGTGTCATCCTTGTGCAGGGGCCATGCTAATCTTCTCTGTATCGTTCCAATTTTTTCGTATGTCACCCCGAAGGGGACACTGAACAAGGCTCGGGATGTGGCGCCATCAACGAGAACAAGGCATTCTGTTCAGCTGGCGGGTGTAGATCTCGGACAAGGCTCCGGCAATCTTCGTCCATGACCTTCTAAGTACCTGCCACAAACCGCAACATTAAAATACGCCGCTAAAAGACTGTTTTGGTCTCTCAATTAAACGGAAAGCACATGTCCTCTACTGCAAACTCTGTATGGCGCAGTTGTTCAATCTCATCTGTTGTCGTATTCAATCTCTGGGCTATCGGGCGAAGTGACTCAAGTGCATTTCTTGAAGTTGTCTCACAGCTCTCGCATCGCATGCTGCCCTACGTGTTCTGGACTGAACTCTAACGGTACCGCAAACACTAATCCATGTGAATGGAGAGACATACTTTCGCATCTGTCCGGCTTGAGAGTCCTTAGACATACGGACATGTCCCAGCCTCCGTGCATTTGCCGCAACTGCGCTCTTCATCATGGGCTTCCGATGGGACAGTGAGGCGCCTCAAAGCTGAAGACGAGCTCGGTGCTCGAGCTGTATCTCCTACTTGAGGCTCAGTTCTCTACGACTATCATGTCATTGTCACGGTTGGTCATCATCCTCCGAATTACAAAAGATCGCCTTAAGAGTAGGGTCGCAGTGCTCCCGAGACTGGTCCAGTTAGTAACACATGGTCAGACAGTTGGCAATTCGTTTCAAGCCGAGATCTCCCTTCCGAACTTAGAGAGGTCGGACCTGGGACAATGGAACAAAACTTACGACACGAGCATCACATACATTTTAAAACCTGTTTTCCCTCAACGCTCCCAATCTCTAGCTCATGCGATTCGTTAGCGGTGACCACTGGGCAAAGAAGTTGGGATCTTTTACCTCCGACTCAGTACCATGAACTCGCCTTCTCTCGCACCTTCAGGGTGGAGGACAGGGAGGGCAGGCTTTTGCTTGATCTGTAGGGGCTTGATCAGTCTTACACCAGGTCTCATTATTCTGAATACCTTCGGTGACGATCCCAGTGTATCTCAGGTCTGCGGTCGTGACCACCTGTACTCAACGACTTATTTTTTGCACTGCAGTTAAATGACCAACAGCGTCACCGCGAAGTCCATACTTCAACAGCCGATGACCGGGCTCTAAATGCACTCCATTCCGGAACACCTGGCCAGTGGTGCCATGGGAGTGATTCCGGGACGACGGTTGTCGCCACGAACGAATAGCAGCTCAGCAGACTTCTTCTGAAACCTCCCAGACACCACCCTTTCATGTGCTGTGCGACTTCTCTGGCGAAGCGTAAAGTGACTGGAGAATGTCTTCGCATTCAGCGGGTCTATCTTGTTTCTCCCTCATTCCTCCAGCGTCTCGGGCTCCGCATCTGCGACGCACATGAGCCAGTAACCCTTCAGTTTCGGAATGCTATAGTGCCCCCTCTCCCGTTCATTTTCATCGGCTACTCGCAGGCAGTCTCCTAAGTGTGGCATCTTTTCTTCACAATCAACAATACCACATAGTATAGTCGCTAGCTTACACCCAATAGATATGCAGTCTTTGCTGAAGTGGAGAAATGTGCATGGGGAATACATACCGGGTATGTCCGCAAAGAAATGATGCAATGGAGGGATGCTTTAGAGCAAATACGGAATTGGGCATGCCAATGAGGAGGGAAATACTGGGGTAACTCGCAGTGCGCTCGCGCCCCATCCGTGCGCTTCGTAGCACAGTCACGATAAAAACGTGCTTGAGTTGGGAGACCCTCGCCCTAGATAGTTGTAGCATGGCACATGGACGAAACAGGGAAACGAGACTCACCAACTTCTCTCGCATTCCCTACTTGAGGCCCAATAGGTCCGACAAAAGCCTGCCGTCCGTATCTTCTACCCTGAAAGTACGGGACCGTGCCAACTCTTGAAACCTAGACACCGTTTGAGGGGCCACAAGCGGAAGAGCTGACCATTCCTTCCAACCGATGAGCCGCACCACTCGCAGCTCTGGTGCACTGATGGAAAACAACGTCTCAAAGAGAACCTCGTACTCCCTGTCACTGCTTCGCTCTGTTCTCCACGCGCTAAGGCCCAATTTCTGTATCCTCGGGAGAGAGAGCGCACGGGGGAGAAAGCTCCAGTCTGAGGACCACATCACGAGGTGGACGAGGTTGGGTAATTTGCGAAGTAGCTCCTTGACATGCATCCTAACATCAATCTCCAGTGCTGGCACCAATAGTGAAGTGATATTATCACATATACTAGAAGGGACGTTGGGCAAGTGGGTCCGAAATTCTAGGGTTCGTAGTGCCGGCAATTCATCTTCCGGTGTCAGACGGCCTGCAGACTGAATGTCGCCCCAGGACGAGCATGTCAAGTGTGGAAGTCGCAAAGGAGGAAAGCATATCTGTTCGGGTAAATAAGGACCCCAGTCATGCCTAAGGATCCTGAGGTTGGGCAGGGACAATAACATTTGCCTCCACTCCTCTACATCAGCAGCATCTTCACAGCCAGGTGTCCAATGAAGGACGCGGAGGGTCTCCCCTCGTGATGCCGTGGCCGACAGCACATCTTTCGAAGAGAGTATTATGCTGTACTTGTTGTCCGACCATAAGTTGAATATGACGAGGGCAGGCATTGCATTGATTAGCTCTGCGAGTAGCTTCAAGTCGGGTGGTTGGGGGTCCCCTGGCGTAGCCAGAACACAGATGAATCTGCGGACACTTGCTCGGAGGGACGGGCCGACGTCAGATGTCTGGAAGTCGGACACCAGGGTCCTGTGGAGGCGTTGAAGCCCCTCAGTGCCCTCTGCTACAACAATCCTATACAGGATCGGTGAGGCGAGTTCCCGCCAACGCTTGCATACCAGTGTCAAGGACTGCGTCGTGCTATTGGCTTGCTTTACAGCAGCGACTTCTTCGTCCTGCGGTAGAGGGATGACGCGCCCAAAAGGGTCATACGACTCGGACTGCAGCGCTCCAGGGACGTAGGCGGCAGTCTCGAAGATTTCAGTCCAAAGCTCGGGTGCGAGCGCCGTTATATGGTTGTCACATCCGAGATCTAAAGTCGATGTCATGGATGAGCAATGAATACCGGCGACGACGATCAGAGAACTGGAGAGATACGAAGGTTAGAATGCAAGGTCGTCACCTTGAATGCGACCAAGTTATATCGCCAGCGGTGGCAGTACGATCAGAAAGTTAGACAGACGACAACAAATGGTTCCTTTGAGAGCGTGCCTCCCATCGATGCACCCAAGGGGAGGAACACCTAAACGAGTGCAAAGGTGCCATCACGAACGCACTCCCGAATCTCAGGCGAGTGCCAAAGTGCAATCAATCAGGAACACACTCCCGATTCTCCGGCGGATGTGTGTTCCTTGAGGCCTGAAGAGTGTGATTGTGGGGAGACGCAACGCCTGCCAACGGCGCGAGTCGCTTAGTAAGCAGATTGTGGCTGAAGACTGGCACAAGTGCGCCTTGACCCAACTCGCCGTGTAATGACATCGGAGAGTGATTAGAATTTCTTGTAGGATGATATAATGGTTTTTTGGGATACAGAGGATGTGTAATGGCATCTTTTCCCTTATACATAAGGATGTACATCATAGCTTTCCTATTCCCTCAATTCCCATGCTCAACCACCCATTGATTGTGCTTGCAATGCTCAACAGATTACCTTGTGAGATCCCATATACATCATGAAAGGTGTATTATTATTTTATTCAGCTGACTTGAGGCAGACTTAACCAATTAGCATGTATGACTCGGGATGGTACACTTCTTGTTATGGCTGTAGGCAGAGATATTATGCTTCATTACACCCAAATATCTGCAAGGGAAGGGAACCATATCAAGAATGCTATATATCAAGTCTGAGAGAAGCTGTGCAGTCTTTAGTGCATTGGAGAGCGGAAAGGCGACCTCCAGTGTGACACCAGAACGCGGTTGTCACACACGTCACACAGCCAGACGCGCTGATTTCAGGCGCGTTGTGACTCAAATGCGCCACGCGCATGCAGCTTCCTAGAGTCATTTTTGGCTCTTGCGACATTAGTACCAAATGTTCTGAAGACATATCTGGATGTATCGGAAAACTCGGATTCTTCGAAAATGTATCGTATCTTCAAACACTAGTCAAACAGATATCTTTTTCACCCTATATGGAGGGAAAGAGGCAAAGTACCGGAAATCCAACATTTCCGATACATTTTAATCATCCTTCTGAGCATTTCTCTCAGCTATATCTTAGCCTGATTCTCGCAGTGTGAAGTGATCTACGTGTTCTCATTTTCGTGACACTCGCTATTAGGGAACAAACAAAGCCAAATAACTCGCCGCGCGACCCAGGATTGCGTCTCCCCAGTGATTGGGCTCTACTTACAGAGTGCGTTCGGCTTACAGTACTGGCAGTGCTGAGGACGACCGTGTCACACAGCCATCGCACAGCCACCCGGGGCGATTCGAGACCCATCGTGCACTACGTCTGAGAGAACACATTGCACCTCATGAAGATTGGGGTAAAGGAGGATTCAGTCAAGGTCTGGGTTGGGTAGATTCACGTCAGCGTAGGTAGGTGGTTAGGGTGCTGGACACGATATCTCCAAGATACCGGTGGGTCGGGGGCCCTGGCTGGTCAGGACGGGACGCCCCAGACACAGAGCCTCCAGTTCACGTTCGTGCGCTCTCTTGTTCATTAGGATGCGAGATCTCCGAGATGGCTCGGAGAGACAGTCACATATCGCCTAGCATAGCCACTATTCATGAGTGTCCAACCATCTGTCAATGTCTCGCCAAAGAATGGTGTTGGGTGATACTGCAGAGATTGGTAGGCGGAGAGGGGCCTTGGGGGCTGGACCACATATACCAATTGTCTTCATGTTCACCCGAGGTGCCCATGAATGTGACCGCAAAATCGGAGCAGCATCTGCCTGTGCCTGCTCCCGGTCCACAGCATCGCAGACATTGGTGGGTCCCAGACAAGTCTTGCGGGCTGGTCCACGCATGCGAGTCGTCCTTCATCTTCATCCAAGTGTCCATAAGCGTATCCGCAAAATCGCAGTTGTGGCTTTAGCTGTCTGCGCCTTTCTCCCGTCCCGTAGCACCCCAATTCGCGGCGGCGCTGGGCTCGAATGCAAGGCTGAGACAGGACACGTATGAGCGCCTCAAAGTCAACAGGATCCAGTATACCGGCGACACCAGAGTGCACCCCTAGGAGTCTGCACAATCGCGAAGCAGCTCACCGCGATCCCGTACCCTCCCTCCCGCGATACGCTGCAGCGCCCCTTCCCCACTCGCTCGCCTTCTCCCCCCAGTCCTCCCTGACTCCCCACACATGCTCCTCCTTCATCCGCGGCGCACTTGGGCGCTCCCGCATCGCCATTGTCCGCTCATATGCCGCTTCACCGGCAAAGTCGTCCTGAACGTGTAGGGACGGTCGGGGTGAAGCCCGGGTGCCCACCGAAGCGCGATTATCTGGTCCAGCGGCGGTGTCTTCCCATTTCCGGGCGCTCAGCGGCAGCGGCGCCCACCGCTCCTCGCGCGCGTAGCTCGCGCTCGTCATCTCGACCAGGCGCGACAACGCGCGTCTGTACGCAAACTGCTCGTCCTGGCCTATGCCGAAGAAATCACTACCGACCGTAAGCAAGTAAGTGAGAAAGGAACAACGCACCCGAGAAAATCGACAGCTTGTCCAAAGCCAGCGGCGTCCCGGGCGCCTGCGCTTCCCTTGCCTCCTCCATCCCGGGCTTATCATACATAGCCACATTCGGCCTGTACACCTCCCGCGTCTCTGCGACCGATTCCGCCATCAGCGGGTCCACGTCCACTTCCAGCTCTTTATCCTGCAGAGCGTCGGGGAAGAACAGCCGCTCGTGGTCCGCCTCCGCGAGACAGATGAGCCGGCAGCGCGCCTCGTAGAGCGCGTCG
>NW_006920413.1:549775-566156 GCF_000344685.1 Gloeophyllum trabeum ATCC 11539 | reverse complement strand
CCCACACATGCTCCTCCTTCATCCGCGGCGCACTTGGGCGCTCCCGCATCGCCATTGTCCGCTCATATGCCGCTTCACCGGCAAAGTCGTCCTGAACGTGTAGGGACGGTCGGGGTGAAGCCCGGGTGCCCACCGAAGCGCGATTATCTGGTCCAGCGGCGGTGTCTTCCCATTTCCGGGCGCTCAGCGGCAGCGGCGCCCACCGCTCCTCGCGCGCGTAGCTCGCGCTCGTCATCTCGACCAGGCGCGACAACGCGCGTCTGTACGCAAACTGCTCGTCCTGGCCTATGCCGAAGAAATCACTACCGACCGTAAGCAAGTAAGTGAGAAAGGAACAACGCACCCGAGAAAATCGACAGCTTGTCCAAAGCCAGCGGCGTCCCGGGCGCCTGCGCTTCCCTTGCCTCCTCCATCCCGGGCTTATCATACATAGCCACATTCGGCCTGTACACCTCCCGCGTCTCTGCGACCGATTCCGCCATCAGCGGGTCCACGTCCACTTCCAGCTCTTTATCCTGCAGAGCGTCGGGGAAGAACAGCCGCTCGTGGTCCGCCTCCGCGAGGCAGATAAGCCGGCAGCGCGCCTCGTAGAGCGCGTCGACGAGCGAGATGAAGCGGCGCGCTTGGTTCTTGGAGGAGAGCTTCAGGATGGGGAGGGCACTGATGGCGAGGGTGTGGTAGGTCGAGGCGAGGGTGAGGTAGTCGGCGGGGCCGAGGTCCTGCGCAAAACATAGTTATATGCGTATGCGGGTAGACGAAGACGGTATATCGGTGCATGGCATACCTGCTCGCACAGTTCGGAGAATGTGAATTTGCAGACGCCGTTGGATGTCCAAGGGACGTGCAGCGGTCGGCCGAAGACGTACAGGGTCTCAGCCTTGGGTTCTTCCGTTCTCATAAGTGCGCGCATATACCGAGCTTGATAAATGCCCCAAACCTACCTCCGTCTCCCACCACATCCCTCACCATCCTCTCAAACACCCCCTCCTCCCCCCACCTCACCCAGCTCCTTAGACCCTCCCCCCTCCCCGCCCTCTCGCTCCTCCAATCCCGCTCCCCCTCCAAGCCGAGCACGAGCACGGGACACCTCACTTTCAACGCCTCGACAAACGGCTCCAGCCTCTCTCTCTGCACGCCATTCCTGTACAGATCCTCGGGCACCTTGTTGCTCGTGCCCACAACGACGCCGCCGAGGCGCCAGAACCACGCGAGCACGTCCGCCAGGAGACTCGCGGAGGAGACATCGAGCAGCTGGACCTCGTCGAAGAGGAGGAGCCAGTGCGTGAGCAGGAGGCGGCGGGCGATGACGAACGGGATGGTGGGCTCGAGGGAAGAGGCAGAAAAGAGGGAGGGCCGGCGGGTCCAATAGGTGGGCAGGGAGCCGGTTTGCACTAGGGAGCGCCAGCGCTCGCGGAGGGCGCGGGTCCAGGGGACATCTGGCGGCGGCTCGCTGTCTAGGGGCTGTTGCGAGCGCACCTGGGCCATGCGCCGCTGGGTTTCCTCCCACACGCCGCGGTAAATCTCGAGGACTAGTTGACTGTAGTGTTTGCGGGCTTTGAATGACGTGGGTATGGTAGAGAACCAGAGGTCTGCGAGGAAGGTCTTGCCGGAGCCTGGTGGACCGGTGAGAAGGAGGCCCTGTGTACAAACCTGTAAGATGAGCTGTGATCAGGAGAGGTTGGGACAGTACCTTCGGTGTCGTGAGAGCAGCTAGCTCTTCAGCGTGGCTCCTCACCGTCGTCAGGGCTTTGCTCTCGGACAGGACTACCTCTTCTTCTTCATCGTGTCGCTTCCACCATTCCACCGGCCCACCTCTGCTCTTCCTCTCAGCCGAAAAATAGTGCGAAGCAATCGTAGGCGGCACATAATCCGCCAGCTCCTTCTGCAGCCTCCTAAGCTGACGATCCTCCAATCAAGCTGGGATTTCCATGGTCGCATGATCAAACGTACCTGCATGACTACCCTAACCTGCTCCTCGTCGTACTTTATCTTCCCTAGCGTCACGAGTCCCCTGTACCGGTCAAGCAAGTCGACCTGCTGTGGCAGCATATTCGGCTCGGGTTCCGTGCTGTACAGCCGTCTGACTTGCGCGGATAGTCCACATTGACGCTTCAAGCATATGCGGCTGCGGCTGCATAGTTAGGAATGAAAGGCCCAGTGTTTCATGAATAAGATTTTGCGCAGCTGAGGAGTTACAGTTCTTGCGTCTTGAAACTCTCGTTAGCATTACTTAGACTTCACACAGGACTCGAACGATACCTAAGGCTTACCCCCTAGTCTCCTAGATAGTCCGCGGAACGCACGGAGCCACACCGATGTCATGACACTGTCAATGGAGAGGAACGACGCTGCCGATCGATCGCTCATATCGAGATCGAGATAAGCTACTACCAGAAATGGTAAATCCCGACTCCCGCATGAAGCAGCCAAAATGGTATGATATATCACGTTAGAGGGGTACCAGCGGGATTAACATTGACAAGACGGCCTTCTGAGGTATATCCACTGCAAAGCTCGTGGCATGGGAGCCTGTTCAAAGAATAGTGGCATATGTGGACAAGATATAGGCCATGAAGTCGGGCTAAACACTCGAACGCAGCGCCCTACGATACTCGACCTGGAATAATGTCACGGTCATATTAGGTGTAAGGTACAGATATTGCGAGCATATCATGCTCGCGGTGAATGCTCAGGTGAGGTGAGGCCTCACAAACCCGTCGAGAACTCGCAACCGGGATAATACTTTGGGGCCATGTCCATCCCGGTTTCACCGAGTCACAACGGCCAGGGCATGTTCTGCGTGTGCTACTACCCCCTGAGGTCTCCGAACTTCATTGCCTGCTTCAATGTTGGTAAGGCTGGGGAAGGTATGACAAAGTTGACCATTATATAGAGGAACATGACGTTGTCTATGGGCTCCAGAGACTAGTGAAGCGCGCACCCATGCCAGCGATATCATTACACCCCGGGGACAGAGCAGAAGGTGGAGTCCCACCATTACCTAGTTGATCCCCCACAAGTCAGTCAAAAGCCTACCCTCCCTGTCTTCCACCCTGAATGCGCAAGACGGTGCCAACTCTCAAAACGGTGCCAATACTGGTGGCCGCCGATGCAAAAGGGCCGACCATTCGTCCCAGTCAACAAACCTAACGACTTGGAGTTGGGGCGCATCGATGGAAAATAAGTTATCGAAGAGGACTGTATAGTCCCTATTTTCACGTGAACCGGCCAAGCCCCAACTTCTGGATTTTTGGGAGAGGGAAGGCCTGCGGAATAATGGGCCAGTCGGCCGCCCATAGGACGATGTGGACTAGGTTGGGCAGCATCGCAAGCAGTTCGGGGATCTGTCCTCGAATACTGCGAGGGGACACAGGCACCGAGAGCAGAGTAATGTTATGACCGATATGAGGAGGCACCAGATGCAAATGTCTGCAAAATTTGAGCGCTCGAAGTGCCCTCAAATCATCTTCAGCTGACAGCCGACCACTATTGCGGACACGGCTGAGGCTGGTGCAGTTCCAGGATGAATAGATCAGGTTCGGGAGCGTTACTGGTGTAAAGGATGTGCTGTGTGGTAACGCCACATTATGCGTATACGTAAGAATCCTCAAACCAGGCAGGGACGATACCGTTTCCCTCCACTGATATAGAGCACCCGCACCACCACCGGGAGCCCAGTCAAGGACGCGAAGGGACTCTCTCAGTATTGCCAGGGACCCCCGTATGTTGTCTGTTATGGAGAGATTTATTCGGAGGTTCTTGGCTGGCCATACATTGAATATGACAAGGGTAGGGATCGAGCGGATGATTTTTGCAAGTAGGTCAAACGGCACGCCCGCGCTTGAAGTGATGCAGACCAGTCTACGAACACATGCACGAAAAGAGGGGACAACATCACTGGATTGGAAGTCGGATACAAGGGTTCGGTGCAAGCATTCGACGCCCCTGGTGTGATCCGCGAGAATAGGATCGGTATGGCGAGCTCTCGCCAACGTTTGCATACGAGGTCCAGAGATTGCTTTGTTCTGTAGGCAATCTTAAGAGCACGAAGTTCTTCTCGTTCCGGAAGAGGAACAATGGTTTCGAAGGGGTTGTATGACTGGCATTGTAAGGCTCCGGTCGCGAACTCGAATATTTCAATCCAAAACTCGGGTGGGAGAACCGATAACACGATTGTTCGTTGCCTCTTCCACCACCCGGGGTCCGCAGTTGATGGCATCGGTGAGCCTCAGGTACAAGGCGACGAGTCGGACGCGGTTCGCGCGGCACCCGCCATCAGAACCAAATGCGTTGTGTACGCGGGTGGAGCCACATCCCGAGCCTTGTTTAGTGTCCCCTTCGGGGTGACATACGAAAAAATTGGAACGATACAGAGAAGATTAGCATGGCCCCTGCACAAGGATGACACGCTTAACCAGAGTGGCAGCTCTACGGAGCTCAATATTTTGACTCTTTTGCTTCCTAAAAACAAAAATCTACTGGATCGTGGGCAATGCGATGTGAATTGCCGTTTTGCTCACTCAGAACTTCATCCGTACATTAAACTGACGGTCTATGTCATTAATGACGTGTTCAATGCGATCCACAGGGGTATAAACTACGAACATGACAAGACGGCTGACCACCAAGGCACCGAGATATGCCATATGTAAAGACAACGCTATCCATACTCGCTCAAGATCTGACACCGTCTGGACCCTGCAAGCTCTGGGAGTCGTCGTTGTGTTCGAGATCCCAGCCGCCGTGCTCCTCTAATGCAGCAAGGCCATTCGGCGGGCCCCGCCCATTACCAGAGTGCATCTCTTGCATACCAATCGAATGCCCCCTCTCAGACAGCGATGGTCTATGCTCAGCTGGATCGCCGCCGCCATTACCAGTGGCTTCATCCAAACTGTCAAGCGACGGCGCCTGTGCCCCCGCAGCGCGGCGGAAGGACAGCAGCTGCGGTCTAATCAGCAGCAACAGGATGACGTTGAAGACGCCGCTGAGGCGGAACAGTGTCTCGGCGAAGAAGGTGCCCCCGGTGAGCGCCGCATTCGGAGAGAACGATGCGGCGCCTTTCAAGTGGAACGTAGTCCAACGGGTCACGCTGAGCGGGAGCACCGTGAACGCATAGACAGCGGGATATCTGCGTATATCTGTTTCAGTAACAACGATAGGAAGATCGTAGATGCCTGCTCACGCTAGCATTCCTCTCAGTGATAAGGGGTTGATTCCTTGCGTCGCGTCTGCGCTGCCCTTGCCACGTCTATGGATGCGGATGCGATACCAGCTGTTGGGATCGAACGAAATGTCGCCCCTCAGGAGGAAGTATAACGGCGGGTATAGTACAATAGATCCGACCAATGCGAACCATATCCAGAGGTACTCCCCCAGAATACGCTGCTTCTTATATGCATCGCCTACCCAGCACCAGAACTAAAATACTGAGATGGATCTGTATATATTCAAAATCGAGAAACTCACTGGATCAGGTAGGATATAGTCCTTCCCCTCGCTTGCGTTGATCCCGGTGGATAGGCCGACGAACAGGGCGTCGTAGACTATAATGACGCAGACCACTATGTAGGCTACCAAGTGATCGTAGGTAAAGCGACCCCAAGCCAGTACGCGGAAAGTGTGGAGGGCGATAGCCTCGAAACGCACACTATGTCAGAATGGTAGAGCGGAAACCGCTAAAAGAGATGATTTACCAAAGTTGCCGCTGCCACGCCCATTTCTCCGAACTCCTGGAGGATTCCTGCGCTACACGTGGGTCTCTGTACGCTCGAAATCCGAGAGGAGAACCTACCCTGCGCAGTGCAGTAGCCCCCGCTGCGGACGATTCCCGTTCTTAACCACTCGATACTTGTGATACCGCCAAGTGCTTGGAAAATCTCGAAGAAGAATAATAAGAGCTAGCCCCCGGGTAGCATGAGTGCTATTTGACAGGAACAAAAGCCAGTGTGAGCTCACCACGTAAATATCCGCTGCTTCTTGGATAAAGCCTACGCGCTGTCTCTCAGCCGAACTGAGATATCGCCAGAGGTTGCGCTGCTCCATGATCAGGCACCTATCTGCAGACTGGACGCCACGGTGCTCACCAGGATCAGGAGAGACGCTAACAAAACGGCGACTCCAGATATCAGCCCGGCTTCGACATCCAACTAGAGTATTAGGGATTAGAATCGTCGGATGAGTGCGAGTCGTGGAGTTTCACCATTAAGCCGAGCTGGTCGCCCGAGGACAGACAGTGAATCGGGGGATGGGGATTGTTACTCCCATTATAGATAGAATTGTCGAAGTCTTGCCACCAGCATCTAGTGCCGTTGAAGCCCGTGATAGAAAAGTTTCCGTAGGGGTCATTGCTTAAGCTTGCATTCGTAGTAAGGCCGGATGCTGTGATACTACCGATATTCATGTCGGCATAAAGGTTCGTCACGACCAGAAGCGAAAGTGGGGTGAGCGTTCTATACCCGCAGAGTGAAGGTCTTATATAGGAATACCTTTGTACTGATAGCAGCGCTTCTTAGTACGAGTGACTGGCGTCAATCGCTGCATAGCAGTGGGCTAGAACAAGGTGTTCACTGTGCTAGTTACGCCTCAAGTCCAGCGCTCCGAGTCAGTGGCGCAGATGTGCATCTGTCAGCTTGGGCGGTCGGGCGTCATGATTCGAACATCCCGAGGTACAGTGAAGGAGAAACATCGGAGTGCATAGCAAGGAGAGCGGCAGCATCTTAACGGTCCCGTTTGCAGCAATATGGCCATGACCCAGGGCGTTACGCCCGTGGCAACTCTGTCGTGCGGCAGTACCACCATCGAGAATAGTCTCTCACTAGATTCTATCCTCAATTTGCATATTGGCGAAGGGATTTATGAGCCAACATGGACGTATTCCAATATTAATACTGACAGGTACAATTAAGGCACATGAGGTTGAGCGCCTTACGAACCCCGAGATGTGATCGCTCCCGTATCGAATCGACACAGGTTCAAACGCTGTGCAATCTGTTGATCTCGTCCCGGTATTGCTATTTCACGAGAGACTGACAGGAGACGAGGACCAAGTGCGTCCGCAAGTAAGGACTCACGTGAATTTGCAGGTATATCTTAGCCTCAGAGTCAGACTCAGAGCGCACCGCCGCTGCCTTTAGACGATGATCCAGCGTTTAATGAACAGCCTTGCCCGACTGAACTCTAACAACGACACCATGCTGCGGTTCCGATGCTCCTTGGTTGCGAGGTCGCTATCAAGGAGCTCTCAGGCTGTTCTGCGAGGGCACTCCCATGTCTTGACACCCACACCAAGTAGACGGCGGACAGAGCACCTCAACAATGTCGAATAACATTCTTCCAGACGGTATCATATGTACAACGGACGAATATCAGCAGTCGAGTGTGACGCTCATGGACCCAAATCGCGTCGGCCCCGCGTTATACTGCCTGACGCGCGGGCAAAGCATCGGACTTGCTGTGAGCGCTCGTCGCATCTACACCTTGGACTTCTCCCCATGCCCCAAACCTTCTAGTTCAGCGTTCAAGCTGGCGTTCTCTCGGTGATAGCCGTGCTTGTCTTATTTCTTCTCATTTGCGTAAGCCAATCTTTATTGATAGCTAATAGCTGCGATATCTGACTGTGTGGGGTATACGATACACAGCGTAATGCATGGCGCTCCCGAGGGCGCAATTGGCAGCTTGTACAGAAGCCAGTGGACCTCTATGTGGTAATTTTCAATTCTATTCAAATTTGGACGGCTGTCACTCACCCAATCCCAGCTGTGCTTGTTCGTCTGTGATCTTATACAAGCGGTCGGGGGCATGATCAACGCCAAATGGGTTACCGAAGGCAAAGTCTACACCGGAGGGTTCTGTACATTTCAAGGTAAATTCAAAGCAAACATGAATAGACCCTCGAAGTATGGCTAAGGTTTGATGCTCCGTACAGGCGCCATTCAGCAAATTGGTGAAACGGGCGTTGCGTTGTTCACACTCGTCATCACACTGCAGACCTTCTGGGGCGTGTGGTGGAGCAAGGGCTCGCACGATGCGCTTGTTTCCTACCTGGTCACTGGGTCAATATTCCTGTTCATCGTCCTCTTCGTCGGGATCAGCGTTGGCATCCACACGCATCCCTCTTCGAAGTACTACGACTTACCCACACCCGTATGTGCGACGTACTCTTACTGAACCTCCTGTGCTAACAGTCATCAGTACTGGTGCTGGATAGGCGGCGCGTACGGGAAGGAACGTATCGCCGGGGAATACTTCTGGATGTGGCTTACAATGAGCGCCTCAATCAGCCTATACGTCCCGCTGTACTTCTTATACCGACGCAACATCACCGTCGACGAGAAGGTATGGTGGAAGTTCGATGTCCACCGGCGCAAGCGGGACGGGGACGACACCGCTCCCGATGCCCACCCGCTCGTCATGTTAGCGTGAGTCAACGATCCATACTCTCGATGCATGTCCCGGGACTGATCGAGAGCCCGCCCTGTAGATATCCTGCAGTATATTGCTTGACGGTGCTCCCGACGTGTATCGCCCGCTGGGTCCAGTTCTATCGCGAGAATCACGACTCGACCGTCGCCACGCCCTCCGCCGCGACCTTCTTCACCGAGTTCCTCTACCGCTCCAGCGGGCTCGTCAACATCATCCTCTACCTCTCCACGCGCGGCGAGCTGCTCTCGCTCGGCGTGTCGAGTGGGCTCGTCAAGGCGCCGTCGCAGATGTCCCTTCCCTTGAAGGACGACGGGGAGAATGGCACCGCGCACGTTGAGGTGACTGTCGTCGAAGCGGATGCGGAGAGGGCTCAGCAGCGGCCCGTACGGGTCAATAGACGACCGACGGCGCCGCCGCGCGGCCTGGGAGCTTTGGACGAGGAGGGATGGGATCTGGCCGACGGCGAGGACGGCGTGAGGCTCTCGACGCTGGCCAACAGGGGCGCAACGAGATGACCACGACTTCCCTTTTACTACAATTAGAGTGCCTAGCTGTCTGCTTTCTGTACGTCAACCGACGAGCTGTATCCCGCGCGTATCATAATGTTTATGTATGTATATATATATGTGTCATTTGCCTGTCTATTGGACGACCTGTATATACAGCTGCAGCATTGTCATATAATAAATAGCCGAGAACGGGTAGGTGGAGTAAGATAATTTTTGTCGACAAACGATGGGATGAATTATACAGTGGTAGAACAAAACAGGACTGGCAGGAAGAAGCGCGTGAAGGCATCCAGTGTAAATAGCGGGGCGAGTCTGCCTAGGTAAGCACTATCAATATAATGGCGAGTAACATGTATGTATGTATAAGTGTATGTACTAGGCAGAGGGGGGGGAGGCGGACAGGCACATTAGAAAGCGTAACCAAGCGTAAGCAGGTTCATCTCTCCGAACCGAGCTTCCGGAATCCGAGTCCTGTCCGATAATGATAATCGGGCGATGGGAGGGGGTTTGTGGAGGCAAAGGAAAGTGCAGCATTGAGGAGAATTAATCCACAAACAAGGTATATCCTGAGAGCGGAGGCTGGTATCGTTGGGAGGGTAACAATATGGGTGGCCCCAAGGCCAATTCATTGCAGGATACAAGCGTGGTTGAGTTGATATGCGTGCGAGAACGGAACGAGGTGAGTCGGTGATGCGAGACCCGGTGACGTCGGTGAATAAGGGCGACTGGAATGGTAACCCAGAAAGCATGCATCACAGAGTCGTTGTGGCGGGCCAATAATAGCAGGAGCGGAATGAAGGGCTGCGGAATGGAGGAAGGAAGGGTTTATGGACACAGTAAGCAAGCAAGTGCGGTGAACCGAGATATCTACATCGAAAGCTGGAGGCATGCCAGGAACACCACTACCACCACGGGGCGAGGACAAGATCAGTCGCGCCCGAGCGCAATCATCCAGCTGGATGGCGGTCGCCTCGGAACGTGCACCTTCAGGATGTCCCCGTCGAACTCGGCACGCACGTGAGCCAGGTCCGCGTCGTAGCCAAATGAGATGCGCCGCTCGAAATGCCCGCCGCCGGGCTCCCAAGAGTCCGCGACGATGTGCAGTATACGTCTCCGGCGCGTCGCGAGGGTACTATAAACAATTCAATATACAGATTTCCCAGCACAAGTATGAAGGCACTCACATCCCGTCCCGCCTAAACCCAGGCAATCTCACAATCAAGCGGTACTCCCGCTGCGAGGTCTCAACAGCGATCCAGCTATCTCCCGGCGGCGGGGCATGCGATAAGAACGGCTCATACGGCGCTGGTCGCCTGGACGTGCTGTCCATGGACTCGGGGCTTAATGGCGGCGGAGGCGGGGTGAGTATCGTCGGCGGCGCGGGAGGGGGTATAGACGAGCTAGAGGCGACGGACAGCGGCGTGCCCGCCGCTCGGGGCAACGTAGCCGGGGACACGGCGGAGCGGGCAGTCGGCATCGCAGGGGCGGAGGCGACGGACGCGGACGTGGACGCCCTCATCAAGGCGGGAGGCGCTGGCGCAGGAGATGGCGAGGGCGAAGGTGATGCGGAGGTGGAGTCGAACATGGGCGGCGAGGCCGCTCGCGTGTCCTCTGTCCTGGGCTCGGGCTCCTCCCTTACGTCGCCGACTTGCTCGACGGTCGGGAGGGTAAAGAACGGCGTTTGCGACGGGAGGGGCAGGCTCGCGGTCGAGCTCCGATCCCACGGTTTCAGCGGCGTCGGGCTGTAGATCTTGCCGCCGTAGGCATCAGTGACATTCGACGTGGAGTACGGCCTGGAGAACGGGGTGATGGGCGCCGACGAGGGCGCGGAGGTGGACTGCTTCGGCTGCAAGGGGTCCTCGACGTGGACCGCGGGCGGCTGCGCAAAGTACTCGCCCTGGTCGCGGCCCTTGCCAGCGACGCTCGGGGGATGGCTCGGCGCCGTCATCATTTCCGCAGAGGCGTTCGAGTCGGAGGTCTTCAGGGGCGGGCGGAGGTGCTTGGGCGGGGCCGGTGCGCTCGGGAGGCTGGTCGTGCTGCTGCTCGAGTTGCTGCTGCTGCTGCTACTACTACTGTCGCTCAGAGAGCCATCGACCAGACCGAGCGGGAAATAGGAATCACGCTGGGCACCGGATCTGTAGGAAAGAGGGTTCTGTTTCGGAGACACAAAGTCATTAGGTTTATCGATCGACGATCCACGTGTGACGCGGGATGTCACAGCGCAAGCACTCACCGATGCACTCGCTGTCGAAGAAGCCGCAATAGGAGAGCCGGGGTGTTCAGCAGAGCTCACGACACGCGATGATGTGCGTGAATGCGTGGCCGGGGGAATTGATGGCGTGCGTTGGGGATGATATAAGGGGGTCGGGAAAGGGATTTCGGCAGGCGAGTCGAAGGATGCGTGACGTTTCGAGAAGGATATCTGGCGCGGGGGAAGGACCGGCCGCTCGACTCTAGACGTAAAGGTCTTGGAGCTGGTGCGCGAGTGGGCGGGGCGATGTGCAGCTGGTGAAAAAGAGAGTGGTCAGCAACAGCGAGCACGACGACGACCAAGGCAGCAGCGACGACGGCAACGCGCACGGCAACAACACACAACGGAACGGAATTAGACGAATGCATAATATCATAACACAATTTGGGACAACCGTTTAGACGGCCCGGACGCGATCGACAGGGACTGGGAGTCTAAGCGAGTCTAATCCCACGTGGTTGCCGTCCGAATTCAGCCAGGGGCAGCAGCGGGGACCCGACGACTGGCAGCCAGGGACAAGATCGAGCATATCGTGGCTTGCATGCCATCCACGATCATCCTCGACTCTCCACGGCGTATCGCTGCTGCCTCTGCTCTGCCAGACTTGCGCGAAATACCAATGCGCAATACCAATGCGCAATACAAATCGCCTGCAGCCCGCTTACGTGGACCGAGTGCAGCCCGAAATACAAACGAGAACACGCGAAATACCAACTCACCGTGATGCACGCCATCTGGCCCTGCCCTGTTCTCGTCGCGGCGATCTGCCTTGTGCTTCATCTGCTCTTCCTCCTCCCTTACCAGGTCAAACGAGTCTCCGAACTGCAAGTGCGACGGCGGCTGCTTGAACTTGACGGCCACGTCTGCGATGGACAGCTGCTGCAGCGGGCTGGACAGCTCCGGCGAGGACGGCTCGGTGGACTCGGAGCTCGTGAGCGACGGCCGCGACGACGAGCTGGACGACGGCGAGGGGCGCGGGTCGTGGTGGTAGTTAAAAGGCATGGTCGGACAGACGCCTGCACTCGCCCCGCCGAGGACAGCTCGCGGCCTGAGGAGTTGTGGGGTTGTGGCGCGGCCATCGCGCCGAACGCTTCTGAGCCGGCCGAGCAGTGACGTCACTGCTTCGTGGCGGTGGCGCCCTTCCCTTGTCCGGTCGCCCGCCGCTTCTTTGACAGCGCGCTCTGATTGGCAGGCCTGTGCTGCTGCTGTGATCTATCATTCTATGCCTCCTCTCTGCCACTGTCCCAGCTGCGCTGTCTCCTGTGCCCGTGCTGTGAATCCGTCTGCGCGTCTCATCATGTCTGACGCTCCATGCTTTAATTTTTCAAGGGTGCTTACATCACACAGCTATTGTGGAGCAACTCTTGGGCATAGCCGACACGTCAGTCGCCGTCCTTCGCGAAGCGCCTGCTGTACCGAAGCCTTGTCTCGCCTTATAGAAGGTAAAGTACCACCTGGCCGTGGCCCACTGACATAAGGATCCCCCATGGGTCGCGGTACAAGGAAGCGTAAAGTTCAGCAAGATAACTCCCTGATATCCACTCACTCCAAGCCTTCAGTATCACTGGGAAACTCCCAGCGCGAGGACAGCGGGGCCGGCGGGCCATCGCCTGGCAATCAAAGCAATATCCGGACGACGTGTGCGAAGGACCGTTCTAGAACAAGATCATTGTCGAGGCGGCGGTACCGTCGCTTGTGCTCGCAACGCGTTATATCGAGAAGCACTTCGCTCCTGGTCATCTGGTCTTTCTTCGAGAACCATGTGGAAGACCAGATGACGCTATCTGCGCAAGCCCAACATCGCGCTCGTTATCTCTCTCGCATTTGTCTCCTCCCCTCGAAGGACGAGCGGTGAATATTATCTCTGAATCTGCGGCTCGTTACAGCGATATTGGCTTCATTCGATGACCTGGGTATAGGACTCCAATATAACTCTCTTATCCCCTGCAGTCTTTGGAGCTGATATAGTTATATGGCTTCCTCTTCGCTCCTAATCGCGGAGGTTTGCAACTTCTACAGAATCCTTGTTTCTCTCCACTCGCCTGAAATCCACCACGCGGCCCTATGTCTCGCGTTTTTGACGCTATAGGTATACGACCTCAATACAACGCTCCAATCCTCTTTTCATCACAGCTGATGCCGCTTCCTATCCGCTCCTAATCGCGGAGCATCACAACTTCTGCAGGATCGTGGTTTCTCCCCGCTCGCCTGAAATTCGACACGCGGCTCCTGGTCTCTCATTCCGCTCTTTGTCGCAGTAGGAGCTTGTACCGTTCTTCGCGAAGGCTCGGGTGCTCTGGTGCTGGACGTCGGTGTTAGTGCGCGACTACTGCATGGTGTTTCCCGGTTCCCGCGCATTGAGGGAGCAATTACACCCGCGGTTCGGGTGTGTGGGGAGCTGGCGTAGAGTGGGTGGCAAAATCGCAGGTTATTTGTGGTATATTTGTTGGGGCAAGTTTCTCCGATCCCGCACCCGCTTGTGAACCTGGTCCCCGGCATTTAATTCGTGGTATCCGGTGGAAGCCTAGCGGCTCGTTTATCTGCAGATTATCTGCTCCAGGTAGAGTATTTCTCTGGCTCATCTCACTGGAGGCTCCCGGCGGCTCGAATAGCGGGAGCGAATTATCATAAGTGGTGCGGAATCCGGACTTCTAGCATGCTGTGGAGTAAATGGGATCTCGCTGATTTTTAGTTATCTCCTCCGGGCTCCTGCACCGGAAGGAAGGAGTGTTGCTCTCGTAGCTGTGCACTGATGAGGTATGTACTGGCTGTAGTGACTCGTGGTAGGCGTCACGACGCTGCGCAGTGTTGCTAGCTACCCTACAGTGCGCACCCGGTAGTATCGGAGCAGGAGCGGGTATGGTCCGGAGGCGGTACTACAGCTGGTTGTATTGACAGGGAATTCTCAGCGGCTGTTTCATTATAAATACGTGTGTATGTGGACGGATCTACAGGCCTTCAGGCTGCGGAAGTGTGTAAAGCATCCTTTCATGGAGTACGGAGAATGTCGGGTACTTCCATGCAAAAACATATGCATGGGACCTGGTCATGTCAGAGACCGCGCACCCTAAACGTATACGCTGTCCCAGCCACATGTTGTGGCTTCACGTTTCATCGATGATGGTACGAATGCGGGGCCATTAGCCCTTCCATCACGCCAAGAGAATCGGGATTTACCATTTCTGGTATGTAGTAGCTTATCTCAATCTCGATACACTGATACGATTGAGGCCAGCGATCGTTTGGCAGCAGCGTTCTTCTTGTATTGACAGTGTCATCGGTGTGGCTCCGTGCGTTCCGCGGACTACCTGTAGCTAGGGGGTAGGCACTGTTCGAGTCCTGTGTGAAGTCTGGGCTAACGGAAGTTTGGAAGTGCAGAAAAATACAGCGCAGACTCAAGCTCAGGCTTCGACTCTGATTCATGAAACACTGGGCCTTTCATTCCGAACTATGCAGCCGCAGCCGCATATGCTTGAAGCGTCAATGTGGACTATCCGCGCAAGTCAGACGGCTGTACAGCAAGGAACCCGAGCCGAATATGCTGCCACAGCAGGTCGACTTGCTTGACCGGTACAGGGGACTCGTGACGCTAGGGAAGATAAAGTACGACGAGGAGCAGGTTAGGGTAGTCATGCAGGTACGTTTGATCATGCGACCATGGAAATCCCAGCTTGATTGGAGGATCGTCAGCTTAGGAGGCTGCAGAAGGAGCTGGCGGATTATGTGCCGCCTACGATTGCTTCGCACTATTTTTCGGCCGAGAGGAAGAGCAGAGATGGGCCGGTGGAATGGTGGAAGCGACACGATGAAGAAGAAGAGGTAGCCCCGTCCGAGAGCAAAGCCCTGACGAGGGTGAGGAGCCACGCCGAAGAGCTAGCTGCTCTCACAACACCGAAGGTACTGTCCCAACCTCTCCTGATCACAGCTCATCTTACAGGTTTGCACACAGGGCCTCCTTCTCACCGGTCCACCAGGCTCCGGCAAGACCTTCCTCGCAGACCTCTGGTTCTCTACCATACCCACGTCATTCAAAGCCCGCAAACACTACAGCCAACTAGTCCTCGAGATTTACCGCGGCGTGTGGGAGGAAACCCAGCGGCGCATGGCCCAGGTGCGCTCGCAACAGCCCCTAGACAGCGAGCCGCCGCCAGATGTCCCCTGGACCCGCGCCCTCCGCGAGCGCTGGCGCTCCCTAGTGCAAACCGGCTCCCTGCCCACCTATTGGACCCGCCGGCCCTCCCTCTTTCCTGCCTCTTCCCTCGAGCCCACCATCCCGTTCGTCATCGCGCGCCGCCTCCTGCTCACGCACTGGCTCCTCCTCTTCGACGAGGTCCAGCTGCTCGACGTCTCCTCCGCGAGCCTCCTGGCGGACGTGCTCGCGTGGTTCTGGCGCCTCGGCGGCGTCGTTGTGGGCACGAGCAACAAGGTGCCCGAGGATCTGTACAGGAATGGCGTGCAGAGAGAGAGGCTGGAGCCGTTTGTCGAGGCGTTGAAAGTGAGGTGTCCCGTGCTCGTGCTCGGCTTGGAGGGGGAGCGGGATTGGAGGAGCGAGAGGGCGGGGAGGGGGGAGGGTCTGAGGAGCTGGGTGAGGTGGGGGGAGGTGGGGGTGTTTGAGAGGATGGTGAGGGATGTGGTGGGAGACGGAGGTAAGTTTGGGGCGTTTATCAAGCTCGGTGTATGCGCGCACTTATGAGAACGGAAGAACCCAAGGCTGAGACCCTGTATGTCTTCGGCCGACCGCTGCACGTCCCTTGGACATCCAACGGCGTCTGCAAATTCACATTCTCCGAACTGTGCGAGCAGGTATGCCATGCACCGATATACCGTCTTCGTCTACCCGCATACGCATATAACTATGTTTTGCGCAGGACCTCGGCCCCGCCGACTACCTCACCCTCGCCTCGACCTACCACACCCTCGCCATCAGTGCCCTCCCCATCCTGAAGCTCTCCTCCAAGAACCAAGCGCGCCGCTTCATCTCGCTCGTCGACGCGCTCTACGAGGCGCGCTGCCGGCTCATCTGTCTCGCGGAGGCGGACCACGAGCGGCTGTTCTTCCCCGACGCTCTGCAGGATAAAGAGCTGGAAGTGGACGTGGACCCGCTGATGGCGGAATCGGTCGCAGAGACGCGGGAGGTGTACAGGCCGAATGTGGCTATGTATGATAAGCCCGGGATGGAGGAGGCAAGGGAAGCGCAGGC
>NW_006920413.1:521012-549288 GCF_000344685.1 Gloeophyllum trabeum ATCC 11539 | reverse complement strand
GAGACGCGGGAGGTGTACAGGCCGAATGTGGCTATGTATGATAAGCCCGGGATGGAGGAGGCAAGGGAAGCGCAGGCGCCCGGGACGCCGCTGGCTTTGGACAAGCTGTCGATTTTCTCGGGTGCGTTGTTCCTTTCTCACTTACTTGCTTACGGTCGGTAGTGATTTCTTCGGCATAGGCCAGGACGAGCAGTTTGCGTACAGACGCGCGTTGTCGCGCCTGGTCGAGATGACGAGCGCGAGCTACGCGCGCGAGGAGCGGTGGGCGCCGCTGCCGCTGAGCGCCCGGAAATGGGAAGACACCGCCGCTGGACCAGATAATCGCGCTTCGGTGGGCACCCGGGCTTCACCCCGACCGTCCCTACATGTTCAGGACGACTTTGCCGGCGAAGCGGCATATGAGCGGACAATGGCGATGCGGGAGCGTCCAAGTGCGCCGCGGATGAAGGAGGAGCATGTGTGGGGAGTCAGGGAGGACTGGGGGGAGAAGGCGAGCGAGTGGGGAAGGGGCGTTGCAGCGTATCGCGGGAGGGAGGGTACGGGATCGCGGTGAGCTGCTTCGCGATTGTGCAGACTCCTAGGGGTGCACTCTGGTGTCGCCGGTATACTGGATCCTGTTGACTTTGAGGCGCTCATACGTGTCCTGTCTCAGCCTTGCATTCGAGCCCAGCGCCGCCGCGAATTGGGGTGCTGCGGGACGGCGGGAAGGCGCAGACAGCTAAAGCCACAACTGCGATTTTGCGGATACGCTTATGGACACTTGGATGAAGATGAAGGACGACTCGCATGCGTGGACCACCCCGCAAGACTTGTCTCGGACCCACCAATGTCTGCGATGCTGTGGACCGGGAGCAGGCACAGGCAGATGCTGCTCCAATTTTGCGGTCACATTCATGGACACCTCGGGTGAACATGAAGACAATCGGTATATGCGGTCCAGCCCCCAAGGCTCCTCTCCGCCTACCAATCTCTGCAGTATCACCCAACACCATTCTTTGGTGCGACATTGACAGATGATTGGACACTCATGAATAGTGGCTATGCCAGGCTATATGTGACTGTCTCTCCGAGCCATCTCGGAGATCTCGCATCCTAATGAACAAGAGAGCGCACGAGCGTGAACTGGAGGCTCTGTGTCTGGGGCGTCCCGTCCTGACCAGCCAGGCGGCCCAGGCCCCCCGACCCACCGGTACCTTGGAGATATCGTGTCCAGTACCCTAACCACCTACCTACGCTGACGCGAATCTACCCAACCCAGACCTTGACCGAATTCTCCTTTACCCCAATCTTCATGAGGTGCAATGTGTTCTCTCAGACGTAGTGCACGATGGGTCTCGAATCGCCCCGGGTGGCTGTGTGACACGGTCGTCCTCAGCACTGCCAGTACGGGAAGCTGAACGCACTCTGTAAGTAGAGCCCAATCACACTCTTCAGGCCTCAAGGAACACACATCCGCCGGAGAATCGGGAGTGTGTTCCTGATTGATTGCACTTTGGCACTCGCCTGAGATTCGGGAGTGCGTTCGTGATGGCACCTTTGCACTCGTTTAGGTGTTCCTCCCCTTGGGTGCATCGATGGGAGGCACGCTCTCAAAGGAACCATTTGTTGTCGTCTGTCTAACTTTCTGATCGTATTGCCACCGCTGGCGATATAACTTGGTCGCATTCAAGGTGACAACCTTGCATTCTAACCTTCGTATCTCTCCAGTTCTCTGATCGTCGTCGCCGGTATTCATTGCTCATCCATGACATCGACTTCAGATCCCGGATGTGACAACCACATAACGGCGCTCGCGCCCGAGCTTTGGACTGAAATCTTCGAGGCTGCCGCCTACGTCCCTGGAGCGCTGCAGTCCGAGTCGTATGACCCTTTTGGGCGCGTCATCCCTCTACCGCAGGACGAAGAAGTCGCTGCTGTAAAGCAAGCCAATAGCACGGCGCAGTCCTTGACACTCGTATGCAGGCGTTGGCGGGAACTCGCCTCACCGATCCTGTATAGGATTGTTGTAGCAGAGGGCACTGAGGGGCTTCAACGCCTCCACAGGACCCTGGTGTCCGACTTCCAGACATCTGACGTCGGCCCGTCCCTCCGAGCAAGTGTCCGCAGATTCATCTGTGTTCTGGCTACGCCAGGGGACCCCCAACCACCCGACTTGAAGCTACTCGCAGAGCTAATCAATGCAATGCCTGCCCTCGTCATATTCAACTTATGGTCGGACAACAAGTACAGCATACTACTCTCTTCGAAAGATGTGCTGTCGGCCACGGCATCACGAGGGGAGACCCTCCGCGTCCTTCATTGGACACCTGGCTGTGAAGATGCTGCTGATGTAGGGGAGTGGAGGCAAATGTTATCGTCCCTGCCCAACCTCAGAATCCTTAGGCATGACTGGGGTCCTTATTTACCCGAACAGATATCCTTTCCTCCTTTGCGACTTCCACACTTGACATGCTCGTCCTGGGGCGACATTCAGTCTGCAGGCCGTCTGACACCGGAAGATGAATTGCCGGCACTACGAACCCTAGAATTTCGGACCCACTTGCCCAACGTCCCTTCTAGTATATGTGATAATATCACTTCACTATTGGTGCCGGCACTGGAGATCGATGTTAGGATGCATGTCAAGGAGCTACTTCGCAAATTACCCAACCTCGTCCACCTCGTGATGTGGTCACCAGACTGGAGCTTTCTCCCCCGTGCGCTCTCCCTCCCGATGATACAGAAATTGGGCCTTAGCGCGTGGAGAACAGAGCGAAGCAGTGACAGGGAGTACGAGGATCTCTTTGAGACACTGTTTTCCATCAGTGCACCAGAGCTGCGAGTGGTGCGCCTCATTGGTTGGAAGGAATGGTCAACTCTTCCGCTTGTGGCCCCTCAAACGGTGTCTCGGTTTCAAGAGTTGGCACGGTCCCGTACTTTCAGGGTAGAAGATACGGACGGCAGGCTTTTGTCCGACCTATTGGGCCTCAAGTAGGGAATGCGAGAGAAGTTGGTGAGTCTCGTTTCCCTGTTTCGTCCATGTGCCATGCTACAACTATCTAGGGCGAGGGTCTCCCAACTCAAGCACGTTTTTATCGTGAGTGTGCTACGAAGCGCATGGATGGGGTGCGAGTGCACTGCGAGTTACCCCAGTATTTCCCTCCCCATTGGCATGGCCCATTCCGTCTTTGCTCTAAAGCATCCCTCCATTTCATCATTTCCTTGCGGACATACCCGGTATGCGCTGTCCCTAGTATTGGCACCGAGGTCCTCACAAGTATTCCCCATGCACATTTCTCCACTTCAGCAAAGACTGCATATCTATTGGGTGTAAGCTAGTGACTATGTTATGTGGTATTGTTGATTGTGAAGAAAAGATGTCACACTTAGGTAGACTGCCTGCGAGTAGCCGATGAAAATGAACGGCGAGGGCTCACTATAGAGTTCCGAAACTGAGGGGTTCCTGGCCCATGTGCATCGCGGATGCGGAGCCCGAGACACTGGAGGAATGAGGGAGAAACAAGATAGACCCGCTGAATGCGAAGACATTCTCCAGTCACTTTACGCTTCGCCAGAGAAGTCGCACAGCGCATGAAAGGGTGGTGTCTGGGAGGTTTCAGAAGAAGTCTGCTGAGCTGCTATTCGTTCGTGGCAACAGCCATCATCCCGGAATCACTCCCATGGCATACCATGCCACTTGCCAGTGTTCCGGAATGGAGTGCATTTAGAGCCCGGTCATGGGCTGTTGAAGTACGGACTTCGCGGTGACGCTGCTGGTCATATCACTGCAGTGCAAAAAATAAGTCGTCGAGTACAGTTGGTCACGAGATACACTGGATCTCGAAAACGCGTTGAGTTGACTTGAAGGTGAGGCACGTAATACACCCATTTGTTTTTGTTCCCTGGCCACAGTGGCTCATATGGATGCTGTAGCTTTCCCTATCGTGCCACAGACAAGATTTGTAATCTCGACTCACTTGTTGAATGCCACATCTCCCAGGTCTTTTAATTTGGTCATCCCACAATGACCTCAACCGTATATCCCGAGCGGGGACCGGCAGGAAATGTTGACGTAGCGCTCCCACCTGAGCTGTGGCCTCATTCTTCGCGACCTATATTCCGGGAGTGCTGCAGACCCGGTCGTATGACCTTTTCGATGGGTTGTTCCTCTTCCGCGAACTGAGGAATTCTGTGCCCTGAAGCATGCTTACAACCTGAGAGCGCTCATTAGTACTCGTTTGCAAACATTGGCGAGACCTCGCCTTGCCGATCCTGTACCGAGTTGTCGTCGCAGACCGTACTAAGGGGCTCATACGCCTGCACCGGACCCTGGTGTCCGACCTCGACCCCGACGAGACTCCCTTGCTGTTCGATCCGCTTGCAGATGTTGTCAAGTCAATCCCTACCCTTGTCATATTGTTTTATGCTTGGAGGACACGATATTCTATTCCGCACCAGACGACGTGCTGTCAGCCCTTGCCTCGCAAGGCAAGTCCCTTCGAGTCCCGGGATGGATCTGGCTGATGAAAGTGATCTGCACAACTGGAGGTGAATGCTGTCGTCCCTACCGGGCCTGATCATGAGGATACGTAGGCATGGCTATAGGCCGTTGTCCCTCAGCACAACTTTTCAACTGGTACGACTTCCTAACCTAACTTTTTCAACTTGGGATATCATTGGCAAGTATGGTTGTCTGACGCCTGAAGACGATTTGAGGACACTATAAGCCCTCGAGTTCCTCTCCGACGCGCCGCCTGTGCCTTTGCATGTCAGACATAATATCACTTCCCTCTCGATACCAGTGAGGCCGCGGAAGTGCAGGCGCGTATCACGGAAGTACTTTCGACGTTTTTCAACGTCGTCCGCCTTGTGTTGTGGTCGTTGCATTGGTCCATCATTCAACACAGACTCTCCCCCCCGAGCAAAGGGAAGTTAGGTCTTTGTCGGTGGTCTAGACCAGCAGGCAAGGATACGGAGTACGTTGATTTGTCTGAGAACCAGTTTTCGATGCATGCGCCGGAGCTCCAAGTCGTACGGTTTGTCGGGTGGGATGAGTGGCCAGTTCTTTCGCATCGAATCACCAGCGATATCACAGTTTCGGGGACTGGCCCCATCTCGCACTTTCAGGGTAGAAAACCGGGATGGTAGGCTTTTGGCTGATTTGTGGGGACTGTTTGGCTGCGGAATAGTCACTGGAACGGTAGATCATGGATCCCTTATAAGGGCGCAATGCCTCGGCTCCTGGCTGTGGCCCCCGTACTGGTGTTAGTCGGCAATGTCTGAAAGGAGTCTCCATCCCCTCTAGTTAAGAACGATAACATTGTACCTCTACAAGATCTTCACCGATGTCATAAACCAATCAAGCTGCCAGTCCGGGAGAGCGCTCTCACATTCGTTGCTGTACCTACCTAGATCGGCCACAATGATACGTTTAGTCAAGATCGACGAATATTCTTTCATTCTCACTCACATGCCTTAGGAGATGAAGCTAGGTTGTGGCGGATCTAATTTCATAATCGGCGATCGTCTGCGTGAAATCCCGTCAGGCTGCAACATGTCGATCGATCCTTTGGAGGATTTGTGGGAGACACCCTCTCTGCGATCCAAAGACTCGAAGGTTTTGCCAGACAGAATACTTGTGGTATTTTTCGTAGAATGACCAGACACCTTGCAGAGCCAACGCAGCGGAGACTGCGTCTGTGGGCACAAAAGGGGCCGAACAAAGAGCTACTTACCAAACTTGAACTTTGTTTAGCGCGCGTCGGCTGTTGACCGCAACATGCTACCTCCTTCATGACTTCCGTCGAAACTATCTTTTCCATCGGCTTAGGCCTCGGTCTGCGAGGCCTAATCAACCTTGTCGCGGGCTCAAATACTACTTTGTCCGGAATCCTTATTGGCCTTTGGGAGGGCGCCGTTCTGCATCATCTAGCGCACGCTTCCCGCTCTCTAGACCCGTATGTTTCGTACGCGCTACGAGTCGTTATTGACTACTTCTGGACGGACGATGCACAGAGGCTGGTAGTAATACTGCTATGGACAGGGCTTGGTATGCTGCTGGCAGATGTGTGGCCCGCCCTGTCGTACGTGGTCCTCCGCATTGTCTACCGCTGCTATCGCGAAGCCCGACGCGCCATATACTCCCTCGACTACCTCGTATCCACTGCGTCCACCATACCTTCGCGTGTGCGGTATTACGCGGAATCGTCCGCGTCTAGCACGACGGGTTCGTCGGTCAGCGTGCGCAGGCAGCCTCGCCGGATCACTTCGCAGCCTGTACCCGGGGCGTACACGGAGACGTCGACCGTCACCGACTACCAAGAGTCAGAGTATGGCGGCGGAAGTCCCGCGCACTTCCGGCAGTGGGAGGTGCCTCCCGGTGGGGAGAACGAGATCCTGCTGACCCCGCTGGACAACGACTCTGAGCGTGGCTCGACCGTGAGCGCCGCCCCCACTCGCTCCCAAGCACCCCCAGTTCACGAGCGGACGCACGATTATGTTTACGAAGCAATGTCCCCTACGAAATCTGCGAGGCCAGAATATAGGCTCCGTGATGAGCACGATACTGCGTCCCAGGCAGCGCCTTCTATACGACGTGCTCCGTCTGCCGCCGCTCGTTCCGTTGCTGCGAAATCTGAGAGAGCGCCTTCTGTGGCCGCGCGGTCGGTGAGAGAACCGTCCGTCGTCGCGCCTTCGGTGAAGGAACCCTCAAGATATGCCCCCTCGGTGAAGGAGCCGTCCATTGCGGCTTCCTCGGTCAAAGAACCTTCCGAGATTGGACCCTCAGTCAGGGAGCCTTCCATTGTTGCCCCTTCAGTCAAGGAACCATCGGTTGTCGCCCCTTCAATCAGGGAGCCCTCCATCCGGGCACCCTCGGTCTTCGCACCATCCGTAGCGACTCCCTCTATCGTCGCGCCCTCCTCCGTCCCCGCTTCCTCAAATCCCTGGAAAGCGCAGTCCGTCGCGTCCCGGGGGACTGCGCCGCAGATGCCCCGGTCTCCTGCGTTTTCCATAGCCCCGAAGCAGGTCCCGCAGCCGCAACCGCGGTGGCAATCGCAACCAGAGGAGCAGGAGCCAGAGTCGCGCGTGGCGTCGCCAGATCCGCTCGATCCGCTGCAGACGCCGCCGATGACATACCAGCTACCGCCCATGCACGGGGTGTTCTCCGACGAGGACCTCAGCTCGCCGCCCGAGGGCCCGCCGCCACCGTTCAGCTTCGGCGCGGGCGGGGACGCACTGGGTCTTGGGCTCCAGGGATTCCAGGGCGGCGAGGAACATAGAAGTGAGGTGACGAAGGGAGATGAGGGGGAGAAGGAGAAGGTAGGTATGATGCCTTTCCCGTAGATGTTGATTGATGATTGTGCTTTAGGGAGATGATGCGGCATGGGAGATGATGAATGCCCCCGGCGAGGGCGAGGGCGAGGAGGGCGGTGAGACTGTTCCCCCTTCGGCTACGGAGGCACCGGCTGCTCCGGGTGAGGAGGAGGGGAAGAAGAAGGACGAGGAGGAGGAAGAGGAGGATTTCGGCATCGCGAAGAAAAAGAAGAAGGGGTCGAGGAAGAACAAGAGGGGAGGGAAACAGTAGGCCGTTTAGGTTCTGGAGGTTCAAATAGTGCTGATTATAATCTACAGGGGCGGCTAGAGATTCACTTATAATGACCAACTTGGATATCATGGAACGTGCATTCATGCTGATGTACAGTTAATGTTATCCGATATTTTATGCCCTTTGGATGACCCCCTTTGCTATACCTGGCACATGTTTGGTTTTCGCTTTCAATGGATGCTTTCGCTGTTTAGCTGTACATTTCAAGATCATGGCATATAGTAGTAGAATCTTGCAACAGATTGCGCGCCTTCCTATACCACAATTTCTTGCAGAATATTCACACCACTGAGGCTAATATTCGGACTGCTACTGCTTACTCAGTCACGCGTCACAGCTGGCGTTGAATTGAGTGTCGCTGAGCGCCCACACCAACGATCGCGGTCCTCCACCGCACTCTCTGTATCTTTCCTTGAGCTCTGGCTATGGCTTCCAACAACGCCTCTTCGCCCTCACAACAACGACCGCCCCAGCATGCGGTGCCGGCAGGCCTAGGCGGCGCTGCCACGGACAACATCGTGACCGCGCTCGGCCAGGCGTTCAAGACGCACACGGGCGAGCCGCTCTCGGGCGACCGCATAGCGCAGCTCTTGCTCGCGAATATGCCACAGCTGGGCGAGCTCGCGAAGCAGGGGAAGCTGAACCAGGCGCAGATTATGCAGGTTCGTGGGCAGTCGGTGTCTTGTGTTTGTGGCCGGGGGAGGTCACGCCGCGCCGCTAGGCACGCGGTGGGCTTTATAGCTGATCGAAGCGCGATGTCTTGTTTCGTTCCTTTGTCTTGACTCTAGCGTGGCGCGGCCACGATGTAGCTCGAGACTTCGTTATAAGAGACTGTTCAACGTCTGCTTGTGTTCCACACGTCCATCTCTTGTCCCTCCCCCGCCCGTCTTTGCTGTTATGCCGTTCAGCGCTGATGCTATCGCCGAACTTTTGCGTCGGTACCCACAGTTGAAGGCATACGCAGACGAGCACCGCTCGAAAGCCCCACAACAAGTCCTCAATGGCGCAGCCCCCTCACAACCGTCGGTCAGCGCGCCGACACCAGGGCCCGCTAACAAGGTGGCTAAGAACTTGGCAGCACATCCTGCGTGGCTACGTGTCTTACCAACGCATCGTTTCAGCCGGGCCTCAAGTCGTTCTCTGTAGACCCCATGTTGACTCCGCCCCCGACCCAAGACAGCAGTTCACCTGCGCCGAGTCCGTCAATAAATACGACTAACCCCGGGCCGGTGCAATGGCCGCAGGCTCAGCAGGGGCGACCGACGTTGACGGGAGGTATTGCTGGTGGAAGGGTTGCAGGTACGTTATTGCGGCGGAAATGTTGTTTCAGTAATAGCGTTGACTTCTTCGCTGTTCTTGCTACAGGCACCCCTGCTCAGATCGCGCGCACGGGGGACGATACGACCGTCTTGAATATGGATGATACGCGCTCGAGGAAACGGAGCACACCAGCCGACCAAAGTATGCGGAGGTCGATTCAGGATCTGGTGTCGAGTATAGATCCCAATGTCAAGATCGAGCCTGAGGTTGAAGATGTGAGTTCCTGTGTCATGTCCTTGGTCCGGTCTCCCATTGATGGTTTGGTCGCAGCTGCTGCTCGATATCGCGGACGAATTCATCGACTCGGTGACGAACTTTGGCTGCCGACTAGCCAAGCATCGCGGTGGTGACACGCTGGAGGTCCGAGACCTGCAACTCCATCTAGGTTACCATTCTTCTATGTGGCGATGTCTATCGCTGATGCTGACCGCTATGCTCAGAACGGAACCACAATATTAGGATACCTGGGTTCTCATCGGATGAGACGCGGATAGCGCTCTCGCAGACAAACCTGCCTGTTCCCACACCTGCGGTTCCTTCAGGTGCTGCAGCCGGCAAAAAGGGGGCTACCCAAGGCAACGCACATATGACGCTCCGGAGTCATAGGCTGGCTCAGGTTGGGCAGGCGAAGCGAGAGGCGAAGCTCATTTAGTTTTCGGTCGTACTGATGTCTTTCTATCGTCTGTATTCGCTTTCCTGTAATTTTATCGTTGTAGACATAGTACACCTGTAATTCTACCGCCACCATCTGCACTGTGACCAACTCGGGAGACGTCACGATAAACCGTTGCGGTACCCACGGTTTCATGAGGCAAGCATCTTACCCCGGAACGCTCATGATGGTACAGTAAAGACGGCGCTCATCGACGGCCTCGTGTATGTATACGACATAACTCTGTACGACCTGTCTTATCGCCTTTCTTGCTGTAAAAAATGCCTCTGCTCTGATGTCTTCTATGGAAAACCTGCTCGCGATAGGCCTCGGGCTCGGTCTGCGCGTCGTCGTCGACTACGGGAGCCGCCACAATGTCAAGCTCACCGGGACGCTCGTCGGGCTGTGGGAGGGCGCCGTCCTGCACCACTTTCTGGACAAGACGCCGCTCTCCTGGGATCCGTACGTCGCGTTCGGCTTCCGCGTCTTCGTCGACCTCATCGTCACGACCAACCTGCCGAGGCTGGCCATAACACTCATGTGGGCGAGCCTGACGATGATGCTTGCCGACCTCGGGACACGCAAGACGTGGTATGAATATCTCGCCAAGTTTGTGTACCGGCGGTACCGCAGGGTTCGTCGCGCCGTTAAGCGTCTCGCCGTCCCCGCCGTGCGTTTACCGATTCCCCCCATCCCCCTCCCAAAGCCGCCCGTGCCGTCCAGGGTCCGCTTCTACACGATCACGACGACGCCCTCGCAAACGTCTTCTACGCCGCCTGTGCCCATACCCCCGCCCGGTGCTGTACCGGTAGTTACGTCCCCGCCACGCCGTCATGTCCCAGGTCAATATACCGATACGGGCTCGGAGAGCAGCTCGGTGCATAACGATCTACCCACGGATACGTCTACGCCTGGCCCTTCCCCGCCTTCTGCGGATGGGCCGTCTCAGGAGGAGACGCCTGTCCTCAGAATCTTCCCGTCCTCGATGATGACCCCACCTCTCGAGAACGAACTGGTGCGGTTACCAGGCCCAGACCCAGATCGTACCCCAACTACTAGCATGTCTGCGCTCCCTCCTGTTGCTGGTCCTTCTTCGATCCCTCCGCCCATTATTTCTCCGCCGAACGACTGGGAGATCGAGCGCCCAGAACCGACACCAGTCGACGTCCCTCCTATTGGTGACATCCCCGAAATTCATCCCGTAGAGGAACCCGAACGCCGCAACGCTCCGCCTAGTAGACCCGCGTCCTCGATCCATCCTCCCGCTGAACCGGATCGCGAATATGTTCATGTTCAAATGCCTCCATTGCACGACATCCCGGACATGGAGCGCCAACGCAGCGAGTCCCAACCGTCGCTCAGAGTGCGAGCGCCGGAAGCGAAGCAAGTGCCAGAGCTGACCCCCGTTCCCATCTCAAACTTACGCAACATCCCCGATCTTCCCAGCACGTCAGAGGAAGAGCTCATCAAAAAGCCTGCTCCAAGCAACGAGTATCCTGACGAGAAGGCTAGAGAGCGGTTTCCTGGAGAGAGGTATCCTGAAGACGAGGAGAACCAGCCTGTCGCGTCCACGTCACGACTACAGACCGACCTTCCTCACTTACCCGCTCCCGTACGATTCAACCCCGACTTCGATCTCTTCGGCGAAGGCTGGGACAACCTCGGCACCCCTCCCCCTCCCTTCAAAGAGCGCGCCAGCTACATAGAGACGATCCCTTCTCAGCCCTCCCAGCCGGAGCAGGCCAGCTACATGGAGTCGATACCTTCCCAGCCGTCGCAACGGCCGGAGCGCAGTCCTACGCATCTCACCACTGCGACAGCGTCGCCCGGCCCCTCGCCACTTTCGGGCGGCTCGAGAAACTCTATCATCGCCAGGGCGGACTTGCTCCGGGACCAGGCGCTCGCGGAAGAGAGGGAGCGGGATAGGCTGAGGAGGGAACGGCAGGAGGCGCTTGATGAGGGGAGACCGAATCTCGCGCTGCTGTATAAATATCAGATTGAACAAGCTGATGAGAGGATCAGGAAGTTGCACCAGAAAGCTGCGAGGAGATACTTCCTTGGTAAGTCCTGTCAGTTCCCGTCTCAGTAATGGACTGCGTCTTGACATATCACAGCACACAACCAAACGCCCTTGCCAACGCGGACGATAGACGTGCATCGGCTGAGGGTTCCGGAAGCTGTCCGAGAGACCGAGAAAGCTGTTCGTGAGGCCTTGGTGACGGACGCGCGCGAAGTGCGTGTAATCACGGGCCGCGGAAACCATTCCGTGAATAAGATGCCTGTCCTCAAGATGGCCCTGCTGAAACATCTGCAAAGGTGCGTTCTGCTCATCTTGTGTCCTTTTATTGTCGGTCCTCATCCTTGCCTTGACAGCAACCATTTCCCCACACGCGTTGATCCAAGTAATCCGGGCGTGTTGATAGTCGATATCCCTGAGGAAGAGCTCCCATCGGACTTGCCGGACTTTCGGAACAGTTAGCTTTTCTTTCTTTCTTGACATTTCGTACCGTAAAGGTTTGGTTATGATGGTTTGTTACGGTCTCTGTTGTACTCTCCTGTTACATATTGTACAGGGTGCATGTACTTGTACTACTAATGTTGTCCTTGTCTGTCGCAGTGTTATCGGCTTATTTGTCTCGCTGACGCGAAGCCTCCAGTAGAGATCGACTGTGGTACCGAGCCGGCACAATTGTCGGCAGCATCCTTGTCCGCGGTGAGTTCTATGACGATGTCTGCGCCTATCTTGAAGGTGTCGTAGAAGTCGAAGTGACACCTTGATTCGGTCTCCTTTCCGTTGACTGTGACGCTCTTGACATAGGCAGATGCTCCATCAGGTATGGGGTTTGCGACTGACTGGGGGTCGTAATTCTTCACGGTGACTGTTGTGCTGACGTTTAGGTATGGGTTGTGGATGGTGTACTTTGGGACGAAGGGCGAGAGAATCAGGAGTTCAGTGGAGGAGGGCACTGCATACAGGTTAGTCTTCCTCGTTGAGTATTAGCACACGAACCATCCTTACCGGGATAGAGCCCTAGAAGATGGAACGACAGAAGTGTGGCCATCGCAGCCTGGTCGTCATTACCGGGTAGACCGGCGGGAGCTGCACAATCCGTCAATTACACAGCACACACCACGCGCATAGTGACCTACTTATGCCGAAGTTCTCGAAGACCACTTGGCGAACGCGGTCGACGGACAGCGTGGGCCGATTGGCATAGTGATAGCCAATGGGCGTCTACGAAAATCTTAGTATCGCAAGATACGTGTAGTGGTCATTGAAGACATACCTGGAAGGACGGCTCATTTCCAGCGAGATAATACCCAGCCTTGAATAGGAAGGTCAGCATCTAGGATCCATACTCTGTTCAAGGCGTCGGCGACTGACATCGAAGAAGTGGTCCAAACGGTTGATAAAGGTTTCCTGCACGACCTCGTCATCTCACGAACAAAATTCAACACAGTATGCTTACATTGCCTCCCATGAGGGTAACCAGGTGGGCCGTATCATGCGGCGCGAACCAGCTGTACTCCCACGACGAGGACTCGTAGAAGCCGTTCACGTTGTCGGCCTGGAGCGAACACTCGGTGGTGACGTTGTCCTGAGGGGAGCAGGTGGTCGGGTTCGTATACTTGAACGTGCCGTTCGAGTAGCGCTTCTGGGAGAAGCCTGCCCGTCTCGTATCAGTGCTGCATCGCATGCACGAGGTTGAGTCGTGGTATACCTTTGAAGCCGTCGCTGACGACGTTAGGATCCCAGACGTTTCGGTACCACTATGGTGCAATTTGTAAGCATCATGAATCTGACTCGGAAGCTCGGGACTTGCTAAGGAGCGGTTCGTGTAGTAGGCCTCGTCCTCGGTTTTGTTGAGGAGCTGTGCGACTTGGCGGAGACCAAAGTCTTCGAAGGCGTACTAGGATCAAGGGTGAACAATCGAACCGCGCTCGAAGACTGCGAAAGAGAGCATACCTCCAGTGTTCTGCTCCCCTCGCGCGTCTGCCGCCCAGTGCTGGCCGTGTCAAGCACCGCGAACGGCACGTATCCATATTCCCTATCAATATACCCAAACCTTCAGCATTTACCCGGGGGAGTCCCGATATCGTCATCAAACGCACTTGTACACGTTAACCTGCCGGCCCAGCGTATTCCACTCCGGCGGGTTGACCTGCGCGTCCGCCACCATCGCCGCGTACAGCTCCTGCAGGTCGATCCCGAGCGCTTGCGCCTCGTCGTGGTACGTCACAGCGAAGTGCGCCACTATATTGTCTCCGCTGGATCCTAAAATCGTGACGCAGGATGCAGGTTTAGGGAACCGACCAGGACAGAAGAGGGGAATTCAAGAGGGTTACTCGCCTCCCTGAGTCCACCCTGGCAGGTTATTGGCGCGGCACTCGGGCATCCAGCCCATCTTGCGGTAGCCGTCGATGTAGTTGTCCACGATCTGGGCGAACTCGACCGGGGAGTGGAGCGACATGAGCGGGTAAAAGGTGCGGTACTGTCGCCGATTCTTAGTATCATCATTCCCTGCCATATAATGCGGATCCTTACAGTGTCCCAGCTACCCAGCCCACGATTCAGAAAGTGCGGGTGATAATCGACTAGTGGCTCACCTGCAGTACAAAGAGTCGAAATAGTGCGCCGTCGTATCCGCAAACACGCCCTGCGTCTCATCCGTCGCATTGTTCTGCCCACCCACATCAGCCACACCCTCCTCACCTATGTTCATCACTCACCGGCGTCAAAAAGCTCCTATACAAACTACTGTACAGCATCTCCGTCACATTCTCCGGCGTCCCCGCCACATCAATCTCCACCCTCCCCAACAACTCGTTCCACAATCCCTGGCTCCGCTCCACGATCTCCTCGAAGCTCGCGTCACCGACCTCGCTCTCGGCGTTCGCGCACGCCTGCGCGGCGGAGCGGAAGGACACGCCGACGCGGATGGTGATTTCAGAAGGGGAGTCGGCGTACGAGAAGAGCGCGCCAGACTGGTAGGGCGTGCCCCCGATGAGGTTGCGCGTGAGGTTGAGGTGCGTGAGGCCGAGGCCTTTCGCGTCGAGGCCGTACCTATCGGGTGGGTAGCGCGGGGGGAGGGTTAGGTGGGAGGGGAAAGCGAAAAAAGAGGGAGGGCACGCACGAGTCTCCCGTCCACACACCCCACTCGTCCAATCTCTGCTTCCCGTTGTTCAACAAGTCATAGCACGCGAACGCCTGGTAGTTGTATATCCCCGGGCCGAAGCTCGACCCCCAGTACCCCCCAATAGTGATCCGCCCGGCAACCGGATCGATATCCATCGTCCCGCCCGCGAAGCTCGCGGGCAGGTCGTTCGCGAGGTCGAGCACAAAGTACGGCGTGCCCGACCCGGGCGGGAACGCGAAGCGCTCGAGCCCCGCGCGCCGCGTGCTCGTCGCCTCCATCTTGATGCTGTTGTTCAGCGTCAGCGAGAAGTAGCCTGGGTACGCGTCTGCGCGGGGAGGGCCGTCTCAGCTGCGTGCGGGAGGGAGGGAAGGAGGGAGGGACGCACCGTCGGTGTTGTTCAGCCGGTACCGCTCGCGGTCCTGCAGGCGCGTCGTGCAGGTGTCGAACCCGCCCGGGCAGAGGAGGGGCATGATCTCAAAGTTGCCGTACGTCCCTGTGGCGCTCGTTAAGTGCGCCCATCCCGCTGAGACACAGGACGGCCGGCGTACCGAGCGAAGAGCCCGTGCCGCTGTCGTGCAGCGGGCTGAGCCCGCGCACGGTCTGAGCCCGCGCACGGTCTGTGTGGGGTCGACAATGTACCCTGCCATGCGCGGTTTCGTGTTCGTCGTTAATATTCAGTCGATATATGCGCGCGGGCATGCTCACCGGCGGGGGCGTACCCGGTCATGTCGGTCGTGAACTTGACCTGCATGCACGTCGAGGGTTACTCCATGCGTCCTTGACGGAATGGATGAACTGACCATTCCGAAGGGCACCGAGGCGCCTGGACTTTATGGAAACACACATCAATTCCACTCCTACTATGACACAAGGATACAGTAGTACACACCATACATCCCCGTAGTTATCTACCCACCGCCCTCGATATCAACGCGTACACGAGGAGCAAGCCGCATGCGCACCTGTCCCGATGAACGGATTCACGAACGCGGTGTAGTTTGTGCTCGCAGTGCCGTTCGCGTGCGCCGCGGCGCGTATCGCGGCGGAGATCCTCTTCTGCACGTCGGGCGAGGGCTGCGCGCGCACGCTCGCCGCGACGAGGGCGAGCAGCCAGACAGCAGCGTTCCAAAGCCGAGGCATCTCTGGGGGGCAGAGTGGGGAACGCGTGGGCCGTCCCTCTCAAGGCCTTATACCCTTCGCAACCGATATACATAGCCCGGCATCACACTCTCGTACATTACGGTAGGTGTGCACATATGGGCAGCTTGGATGGAAGCCCGCGGCGCGTGTGCGCGAAGGAGAGAAGGCGCGTTGTTTGGGGTTGTGTGGGTTATATGCGCGTATATGCGCCTCGCGAATCAGGAAGAGGGCGTGTGCGAATCATGGCGGCCAGGAGCTACAACAATACGGTGGTGGGACGGTATGATGGCCATTGATGGGATACTTGATTCTAATCAACAGCCCCCCTGAGCACCTACAGTCCCGAGCAAGCAAAGGCAACAAATTGATTTCTGACCGAACACGCGTTTTTGGTGGGAAACCGAGTTCAGGACTCACGGAGGCTGGAAACATCCAAAAATGAGGTCACCTTATTTTTCCCATGACTTTTTTGATACAGCCAAGATTTTGGGCCATTTCAACGACATTCTACACAGTCACTGGACCTCCCAGGTCCCGCCCTGAGCCTTTGGGGACTTGTAAACCCTTGCATGGAGCTGCATCTAGGCTTTCGAAGACCGTGGATGTCCTTCTGAGGCCCACAGAAGTTCAAATTTATGACACACATTACCTTGATTGCCATATTTGCCCTGCACTTATGAGAGCTATTATGGCATATTGGCTGGTCCAATTATTAGATTTACAGTGGTGTGCAAAAGTATTGCACCACCCTTCATTGACTTGTATCTCGGGAAGGACTTCATCTTTTCCTTTGGTTTAAAGTGTAAACATGTAGTTTACCTTCTTTTGCATCACATTAGTAACTGTCATAATGCAGAGTCCATTTCTCAAAGGGTACCATTTTCAACTTTTCATTATTATCCTGATGAAGCTGTGGTTACCAGGGCCGGAAAGAGCATAAATTTCTTTTGATGCCAAGCACACCTCAATTGACTATGATACATGGTTGTAGAGATATGGGCCCTGGAAGTAGGGGGTTTTGGTGTAAAGCTCTGAACTCTTACCCTGAAATGCCAACTTCCTGGCTCCATATCTCAGCAAGCGTGCAGTCAATCCCCATGATTCTGGATTCAAAAACACTCAGAATTTTGCAAAGATTTCTGGCCTGCCACTCAGACAAACGGATAATTCTAATTAACAACCCCCCTGGAAGCAACAACCCTGGGTTGTTTGCTTACAAATCATCAATCCCCCAAGAACTGATTTACTGTAAATAATATGTTTTTGTCACTTTTGTCACTGCCCTATCAGTAGACGAGTTCCTAATACTAGTACCTCACATGTATTCAGCTGGTAACACGACTGTAGATGTGCTAAAATAACTAGAATCAGTGCCAGCCACTACACTGTGGCAGAGACTGATGTCCCACTGGCGGACATGCCAGGAACATCCCCCAGTTGGGAGGACACTTTCCTAGAATGGTCCTTGCTGGACCATAACCTGGACATGAAGAATGTCCTTTGAGTGAACAAAGAAAGGTCTGCGGGATATTTAATATGGTCCCCAAAAATCAGGGGACATTTAATCAACATTGTCCTTTCATGTTTTATGTCTGTATCATGTTCCGCTATGGAGCATCCTAGGAAAGTGTTCTCCCACCCTTGCTGTGAAATATGAATGTCCGATGGCAGGACACCGGTTCTTGCCCGCTGTGCTACCAGCTGCAGCACAATTTGCTGATGCCCGCAATGGTACCGGTACAGAGGCATCGAGAAACGCTTACTGACTGGGCTGGGGCACTTTGTAAGTCCAAATATCACCAGTCTAGGTGAATCCTGTGACCCAACTGTGAGAACCACAAACCTGTATACCTGGCACCGCGGGTTGCGGTATGGCGCGGTGTGGATGGTCCAAGCACCGCACCCGCACCCAAGCAACCCCCGGCTTGAATACCGCGGTGGCACCCGCACCCAACCTTAGTAGCCTTGACTGGGAGAGCCTCAGCCTAATATTTTTATATGTAGCTATGTACATAGAGTGAAGTCCAAGTAAACCGATGTAATGCAGACTGATAGAGTATGATGTCACATGTGACCACTGATGGACAACCAGGGTTGCTGAGGGATTGTTGCTCCCAGGGGGGTTGTTGATTAGAATTATCCGACAAACCATACAGGAGATAAAATTTGACTACAAAAACTTATTTCCCTCCATAAACTTGGGAAAGTTCTCATTGCAGGAATGGTTGGGACAGGTGGATAGAGCTCAAAGGGGGCTACAACTTCCATGTTTACACCAAAGAGATCTATTCAGTCCTTGTCAAGATATAGCAGAAATAATGCTTGAAAAGAGGTGGTGCAATCCTTTTCATGCCACTGTAAGCTGGAATCAGACTCGGCTCCTTTAAAGGAGTCGATTGGCAGATTTTTGCATTTTCCTGATTTGTTTTGTATATGGCCAAGATTTTGGCCCATCCCGACCTATTATTGAAGGCTACAGGGGGTTTATGGGAAATCAGCTCATGCCAATCTCTTCCTTAGAGTCTAAAACACCCATTTCTGCAATAAAATCAAGGTTCCCATGGTAGCTGGAGTGGCTCTATCTTACCAAATGTGGCAATACCCATGAGGATGGAGCATTAGCTGACCTTCTGTGGGTAGCCATCCCCTATGTCAAACAGAAGTGTGGGGTGCCACTGAGCACAGCAGTGACTGAGAGCTGGAGTTCAGCTCAGACCGGTACTGACCCATACTGCTGTCCACAAACACTGGGATAGTCAGGGACAAGGTCCATCATTAAAGGGACATACATAGGGAAGTGTTTACCACCATTTATGGCTATCATGCATCGATGCTGTGGTATAGCCACATGTCTGTGTTTTTTTGGTATGTCTGTAGCCATTTAGTACTATATATATACACTAACTCAGGTGGCACAATGGTACATAGCATTGAGCACTCGAGCTCATATCCCATTGTGAACTTTCAGTGTAATTTAAGCAGGCTATGTTAGCCTTCTGTAGTACATAATGAGTGTGGCAAGTAGGCTAATAGTAACAAGCATAGCAGAGCCCATGGTACTAGTAATGCTGTTTTCCCTTTGCACTCAACCAGGTCTGGCTACCCGGGGGTGGACCAGTTCAACTACACTCACCTGATTGGGTCACAATCACTCAGACGTGATGGTCAATTATGTGACTGGTCTGATCTCACAGACCAGCTCACTTACATGGATGTATGCACCTGGCAAACAGGTGTACCTGGTACCCAGTGATAATTTCAGCCAATGAGGGTGCTTGGACTGAATCTGCTCCTGTTGAATAAACCCCTGGAGTACCTATGGAATGTGGCTAAGTTGCATTTTCAAAGATCAGACATCCTGGAGGCCTATCACTGGTAGGGGGCACCTAGAGTTATCAAACACTAGACTGAGTCTGAGTCTGATTGGATTGATGCAAATAGAGTTAATAAGAGAGTCAAGCATCACATGCATGATCAAGGATGCAAGGAGCTGACAGTAAGTTATAACAACAATGGAATCTAGAAAATGCTAAGGTCAATGAGTTCAAACTCTGAGGGATGGTGAATGCCAAGCATAAACACACCTTCCCTCAGACTATTGCCAGACCAGTCTGCGGGCTGTTATAGTGTATTATCTGGGGCTATGCTGATAGTCAGTTGCTAGATAATAAATATCATCTTGTCTACAAAGAATAACGAAAGAGGGAGTCACCCACGTGGAAAGCACATCCACGCGTCCGGTACCGGATATGGTCACCCACCCAGGAGTCATACGCGCGCGTACATATAAGGCGGTAGGGCCGTGCGAGCAGCAGAGCCCGCTACCGTAGACATAGATAAGATTTGGTAGCAAGCTGAAAACTTGACATCCTGAGCAGCATCATATACTAATATATTTATTTTGCGAAAGCAGTTGTGTTCCAGCCATGATTTCTGACTGAGCATTCACCTCAACGATTTGAAGAGATGTCCACTCACTCCTCCCTCAGGTTCTGAGTATACAAGTCATTTATGTAAAACAGATGACATTGAAGTATGCTGCTTTCACCTGGAGACCGCATCTCCAACGCCCCAAGCTAGGTCATGTCTGTTCTCGAGAGTCCCTTGACCAGCATCCGCCACCTTCGCTAAAGATGGAAAGAGAGATGCCACGTGGTTTTACAATCGGGGTCCTCTGAGGACCCCATCTTTGATTGGTCCAAAGCGGTGTGCCGGTCCTGCCGTCCGCCATATACGGTTAAGAGCCAAATAGTGTCAAATAGATCGCGTAGATCTTGAAACGATCGCAGGAAACCTGCGAACGGCGGGGGGGTCCAAGACCCACTACCTACGGTAGCGGGAATACGCGTCGATACCCTCATCCATCAGCTCTCAGTGAACTCAGACTAGTAAAATGGTCGTCGCCGGTACGCGCATCCTCGTCGTTGGGCTAGGCAACACGCCTCTGCCCGGGACTCGTCACAGGTACGCCACTTGTCTTCGCCGTCGCGTGAAACTTTGCAATGACGGTGATATCATGCAGCGTCGGCCACCTCATCATCGACGCGCTCGCATGCAAGCTCGGCGTCCGCCTCTCCTCCGAGCGCGGCGGGTTTACGGGCACCACCACCATCGACATCGGGTCCACGCCCGTCACCATAACCCTGTTCAAGCCCAGTAAGCCTTGTCCCCGTCCTCTTCCCCTTCCTCCCCACCTGACCTCATCCACAGAAGCCCTCATGAACATCTCCGGCCCGCCCGTTTCCGCCGCCCTCCGCAAACACGCCCTTCCCCCCTCCTCCCTCATCGTCATCCACGACTCGCTCGCGCACAAGCCACTCACGCTCTCACCAAAGTTCGGCGGCTCTGCGGGCGGACACAACGGCGTGCGCAGCATCGTTGCCGCGCTCGGCAACGACGCCGGCTTCCACCGCCTGCGCGTCGGGATCGGGAGGGGCGGCGACGCGGCAGACTACGTGCTGGGGAGGCTGGAGGGAAGGGAGCGCGCGTTTTGGGAGGGCGAGGGAATGGAGAGGGTATGGCGGGAGATCGAGCGGGTCGCGAGCGGGGCCGTGAGAGGGTGAAGGCACCGGCGCCCATGCAGAAGGGGTGGGCATATGTGCCTATGCGCGTACCTCTGCCCGTGGTCGTGCGTCTCACTTTCTCTCTGCAAGGGCCCGGCGCGCTGATAATCCGCGGTCGCGTAACCGGAAACCATGAATGAGTATCGTTTCCACTCCCATGCCCCTTCCACCCCCCCTGAACGCATATATCGCCAGCGGGCCCGAAGGGATGCGCGCGCGGACCCGGCGTTTAGTGGTTCGTACAGGGCGCGAGCACGAGCCGAACGGGTGTTGGGGTGGTCGCGGGTTGGAGTCAGTGCATGGTGTGAACATCACCGGCGCCCTGCGTATTCTGGGACACTCGAGGCGGGATGTAGAGGGAGATTGATGTGTTCGCAGACGCGAGGACGAAGAGATGAGGCTAGGATGAGAGGGAATCCCTTTCCCGTGAAGAAGCAAACGCGTACGTATACCTCTACTCCCGTGCCCGCGTCTAATATAGCTATCGATTACCGCAGCTTCGTCTCTGTAAGGCCGAGCGTTCTGATATCGCGCCGGTCTCGTAACCCCAGGTCCTATGATCAGCACTAGTGTTCCGGGAGAAAGTCTCTGGATAATTCTGATCAGCAACCCGGTTGGAAGCAACAACCGCGGGTTGATTGCTTACAAATTATCAACCCCCGCCTTTGCTCAACCAGCTGTAAATATTATATTTCTGTCACTTATGAGGAGGTACCGCTGAGAACTCTAGGTCAGTGTCAGGAGCAATCAGCCCATCGGAGCCACCAGACACCCTCTGATGAGTGGTTCACACACTCCAGAGACTTGTCCAGCATCCAGCCCCGGAGATCTCACAGACTGCACTGTTAGCTAAAGTTCACTAACAGCGGAAAGCACGGTATTTCCTTTGCACAGCCTACTCCTCAATGTACATGTGGGGAGTACCGGTTCATGACTACGTATTTCCGTTGTATACCTACCACTATATCCATGGACTCCGATGGAGTCTGCAAAAGTAGCAATTGGGACCCAGCTGGTTCTGAATCCGGTTGTCCTCCAGTCCAGAGACCGGCTATGGATCACTTTACCATGAGTCCAGCACGGTTGGCAGAAGCACTGAAGCCTGAAGGTCATGCCAATCAATAGTTGCACTTGTTATGTTGGAAAAGCACAAAAACCCTGATCAGGCCTGACGAAGCCTGACAGCCTGATAAGGTATGACCATGCCTTATAAGGCTTTGTATTCGCACTGATCATGCTCTTGTCAGGCCTTGTCAGGCTCAATCTGACATGAACAGCTGGGAGCACCTTCGCCTTTCGCAGGTCCAGCTACTATTCCCTTGTTGTAATTTTCTATCAATATGAATTGTATTCAGTCTAGGATAGAACTACAGCACTATAGCAGCCCGACCAGTGTCACCCATAAGCCTCCGTATGGGAGTGAGATGATGTATAACCAGGTTATGTGGCTGTGTAGGGATTGCGTGTTGGTGTAGTGGTGTACTCATAGCAAATATTTTCACAAGTGAAATAACATGGTAGTGCAGTGTCGAATTCTGCCTAGAATAACATCCCTCATAGTAAATAGCTTGCAATTGAATAGGCTACAAGGTATACGTAGGCTCCACAATCAATGTCAAAGTGATAGTTAGGTAGTCATCAGAATGGAAGGTGGTAGTACTAGTCTTTTCTTATTATATTTTGCAAAAAGCCTGATCAGGCCTGGTCAGGGTTTGTCAGGCTGATCAGGGCTCATAAGGCTGATCACAACATATAAGGAGTTTTTGAATCTGACCAGGGGGTCCCAAACCTGACAGTCTGATCATGCCTGGCCAGACCAGATCACTTATGATATGGCATTTTCGATTTTTCCGACATAGGTTCAATGTCCTGTAGATGGACACTGTCCATGAAATAAATGACACACCATTACTTGGGAATCCAGGTTGCAGAATGATGCCATGGTTTGTTATGGGGTTGCTGCCTTCAGTCGGATTGCTGATTAGAATTATCCCAAGCTTCTGCCAGTTGTACACATTACACTTGGTTGCTTAGACTTTACTCTAGGTACATAGCTACAATGAGGATGATTAATTAATGGAGGCTCTCATGGCTGCTGACTGCTGAAAGTGAAGCAATGTGTCACTGTATGAATGATGGGCCCAATACAGAGGGGGAAGTTCAACTATGACCACAAGTACTAGTGCCAGATGTCCCTCAAGCTCATGTAGTGACCCTTGGACTGGCACCCAAGATATCCCATAACAATACTCTAAGATGAACCACAGTCTAACTCCTACATACCACTGGCAGGAACACACTATGATGCATTGCCCATGACAAGTAAGGTTGAGTAGATTTTTACCATCATTTTTCATCAACTAACATGAAAACATCCCACCTGGGCTGGGCAGACTGGGACCCATGGTTTCATCGAACTGATACTGTATTGGGAGGTCCTAGTAGCAGCTCCTGGACACGGACCAGTTGCATTATACAAGGTACTAGTACAAGGAATGTTAGTGCACAGATATATCAGTATGTACTAGTGACAAAAGTGACAAAGCATATAATCTTAGTCTATAATAAACTAGCAGTGGCCCACTCATTCTTCATTGATACCCGATTTTTGGGATACTATGACTGCAAAAATTGTAACCATAGTATAGACCCAACCATAAGATGATGTCCCAAATATAATTATGGGTGCTCCTCCACTGCCAACTGAAGATTGGCAGCTTTGTTGCCCCAGTGTCTTGTGTGCAGTTGAAGGCACAGAAATAGCTACAGAATGGCACTACCATAATTTACACTGATAGAAGTAACATACAAAATTGAAATCAGTGCTTCTCCACTGCCAATCTTCAATTAGCAGCTCTGTCACACCCATTTCTTGTACCAAGTCAGAGAATAAACAATAATGGCTACAGGCCACAGGAAAAAGACTCCAAACAGGCTGCAGCAGAAACATAATGCTTGTCCACTGCCAATCTTCAATTGGCAGCTCCCTCGCTGTTTCCCTAACCAAGCTGAAGAGGTCAGCAGCAGTTGCTGAATGTCTTGCATGGGAAAGTTGTCATGTGACATAGTTACCAGAAAGGGTACTCAAACAGTACCAGAGTAACTGGGAGCAGAGGCAGAGTGGAAGTTACAGACATGAATGACTTGAATGTCTCTAGGGGTCATATAAATGTGACTAAACCAAAGAAACTGGGGTTCCAGAGGCAGCAGAGGTTGAAAGATGCATGCCCGAGATGCCCAGTTTGTCTTTTGACTCACGTGACCAGCGTGATGTGTATTATAGATAAGTTCTTGATGATTGGTAAGCAAACAACCCAGGCCTGGGGTATAGTCCCAGACAACCAAAGACAACAAATTTGGTGATTGCAGAGGCTCATGTACAACTACCATCACATGACTCTTTTTGTTACACTTGGTGGGACAAACACCAAGATTGCCTTAAACCTCCAGACACAAACAGAAAACACCCAATATTTTTATAGGAATCAAAGGTACAGTACATAGAAACAGTTCCTATAAAAAGCATCTGAGAATTTTGACCTACCCATCTTATAATAAGCTGAAGTGTGGTCAATTCTATCGATGAGTTTGTTGATTTCCATACACTGACCTGCCATATATGGATAAAACATGTGATTGTCACAGTGTGACCATAGTCGCTGTACATGAGGTGGCTCTATCTTAGGTTGGTTCTTTTCCTTCCTGCAGCTCACAGGCAAAAATTGTTATGGTTTTACAATGAGGTCTATTTCTCCCATCAAAATTGATCACTTGGTGTGATCACATCACTGGCAACACCTTGAAATTAGGGAAGATTTAATGTTATGGGAAGTCATCCACTATAATCACAGTGCAACCAAACACAATCAAATTCTCCTCAGGCTCTCTCCATGGCAATCATATGTTCTCCACTTTTGACATGTTTCAATAGTAGAACATGTTGCTCCCATGGAGATTAAGCATTGCTGTGGATGTTCAAACTGTACTCGAAAAGGATATCCTTTCAGTTGTACAGAACAACCTCAACAGATGACATAGACCCAGTATTGGGGTGCTCAATAATGCCCCTGCTCTGCAGGGGTTGCTGGGACCTCAAAATGCATTTTCCCACCCTACATCGGCTGATCCCAGCCACACTATGATACCACTGCAGCACTGAGTGTCAGCAAACAGCACAAAGCCCAATGCAAAGATACTTACAGCGTGTTGCAAAATGATGCGGAATTGTGAAATCCGCGCTATATGACCCAAATGGCAGGCGCCGCATACGGCACCACCGGAGCACCACTCTTCCCAATCAACAAGAGCCAAAAATAGAGGCACGTGATACCAAGCCCTCTGAAATGAAAGTCGCCTAAGTGCGCCTAACGCGACCCTTGGTTATGTCGCCAAACGTCCTTCATTTCTGTCCTCCCTGCTGGAAACGTTCTACGCAATCAAAGCCGGACTGACGCAGTCGCCACTCAACCTACGTCAGCGTCTTCCAATGGTGTCCACACTCTGCCGCATATAAGACCTGAATTATGGACGAAATTTCACGCTGTACACGCTATGGTAGACTTGCGACTCCCGAGTGACTTCGACGACGATCCCGTGCCCCCCTATCAGCCTTTTCAGCCGGATGAGTGGCACGAGGATGCAGGCCCAGCAATCGACTATAATGACGTGAACCGCCGATACGAGAGGACGCAGTGGTGGCTCAATATGCAACCTATGCGTCCCCCTAGTGGTGTAGACCTCTCTGGCCCGCCCATTCCTGTCAAATGTAAGCACCTCACATACTGATCTAACGATCCTACTGATACCGGAATCACTAGTGAAGACTCTGCGTGTCTCCTTACTGTTGTGGACGACGACGAGGGAGCCTCCGTGGACCCGCGATACCATCACCGTGCAGAATGACTTGTCATGGCACGATTTCTCCGACCGTCTTGCGGCCAGGATGGAGATCGACCTGGATAGCACGGAACTTGGATGGAAGACTGAGGGCGCAAAGGCAGGTGATCCGTGCAGGATCCTCAAAGACGAATACAATATGCGGGACACCTTTGAAGAGGTCATCACAATGAATGAGAGAGCGCGGACGCGTGTGCGCGAGCTAATGGTGTATAACCTTGTAAGCAAGTGATTGCACTCATACGTACTAACTCACCTGGCCTGCATTTACAGACGGTGGAAGAGGAAGTGAAAGAGAAAAAGCAGAAGAAGAAAAGCAAGAAGAAGAAGGGCAAGAAGGGTAAAAAACGGCAGCGGGATGATTCATTGGACAAGTCGCAACCCGACGAGTCCGAGACATACCTAGCTTGCTTTCGACAGCTCAAAGAAGCTCTCGCGTGTCAAGACAGTCACTGCAAGAACAAAACTCATGGGAAGATTCAGTACTGTTGGGTGAATCCGAGGACAACTGACCATGATGCAGTTTCCTTGGCACAGCTGACATTCTGGGCACGGGAAATGGTACGCAATCCACCCATACACATGTTCCTGGCTGAGCAATGAATTTTGTACTCAGAAGGACGCACCTCGCCGACGAAACCGCCGGAGGCTGACATCTTTGATACAATCAATACGGTCCATGTCCGCGGACGAGCACGTAAGTGCGCCCGTCTGGAATCCCCCCTTGCCGAATCCTCCAACGCAGCAACGATGCAAGAGCAAGCTACCGATGATTCGATGATCCGATACCCAACCATATCTGATCTGCTTGCCAACTTACTATGAGCAGTATCCAATCCTTGATTACCCTCAGTACGAGGACGTTCTACGAGGCCAGGGTATTGCGTACGTCAAGAATGTGGTACGGTTTGATAGTGGCTTCTTTGAGGAACAGTGTGGGCTGCCACCCGGTGTCATTCCTGACCTCCTGGATCGGGCGGCGGTGATGGTGCGCAGAGCGCAAAATGGTGATGGCAGAGCTTCACCTGCTTATGACAAGGAAAACACGCCTGCCAATGCTTGACATTGTGACAGGCCCGTGTCTGTACCATCCCTGTAATTTATTAGTTGTATTTATTTGCCACATGATGCCAGTCAAAAATTTTGATTGTACTGTCTAATCCACATCATAGCCCGAATGTGTAAACCAGCCTTTGGCCATGTCAGGTGTAACAGAGAAGACGGCACGCCATATCATAGTGTACGGATTGCAAGATGGCTCCTTAGATAGTTCACCCCTCACGTACTCCTGGTTTCTCCTCATCCACCCCTTGACGTATGAAAACATCTCTTCAATCAGATTGAGATCTGGCGAGTAGCAGGGCAGATAGACAAGTCGGCATCCCCTGGAATATGTGAAGTGGTAGAGTGCGAGAATGTAATATGTATTGACTCACTTTGCTTCGACCATTTCCCGCAGTTCATTGGATTTGTGGATACTGTGGTTATCCATAACGATAACTGAATTCTTGCCCGGGAATGGGTTCATATTCTCTAACAACCCCGCTATGAAATTATTGAATGATGCCGCATCGTACGCGTATGGTTGGACGTGGAGATGCAGAACTCCATCAAGACATAGCACATCGGACAACTCAATATATGATGCTGACCTGAACCCGGTCGTGAATGTCAAACCGTAAGAAGTAATATACAGCCAAAGCGATATGTAATACTCATTTTGAGATTGTTTAGTCCAGCAATAGACAGTAAGGAATATCAAATATGACATTAGCTGCCGTTAAGGGGAATATTTTTGCCCGTAGGCAACCTTTCTCTCCATGTTATATGTGATGACATATAACATATATGGGGACGGTTACCACCCGAGAGTTATAACTTAAGTATATAACGAGAGTGTACGCAACACAGTATTCCAAATATGGCTCAGCATATGGGTACTTGTGATATAATTTACCAGATTCACGCATCAGAATCCACTTCAGCCTGTGAACAATATGTCATATATGGCTTTCAATCGATATTGAGTGGGCCGCCGGCGGCAACAGGCGGCGCCACTCAGCGGCAACAGGCGGCGCCACTCAGCGGCAACAGGCGGCGCCCCTTTGCCGCTCCTACCTTGCATGCCGCTCACACTGATGAAATATAACTGAGCGGGCACATCAAGTAAAACCAGGCAAATTATTGCGTGATAAAATACAGAGAGTATGCACGAAAGTTATCACAACTGATTGTGAATCTACATGGCCAGTGAAGCCACCGCTGCGTCAAGTGTGAGAAGGGGGGGCAATGACAATACAACACTCGACGCGGTCTCGAGCCCTCTAGCGACACGCCTAGCACGAGGTAGGAAGTTTCTGAGATCCTTCCCCCATGCAGCCTGAGTAAGAGGCATTGCTGTACCGTTCCTGATGTCCACGAGTCGATCCTGATACCATATCTCTGCCCCAGTCGTCCAGTGCCCGCAAAATGGTACGGACTC
>NW_006920413.1:502118-510622 GCF_000344685.1 Gloeophyllum trabeum ATCC 11539 | reverse complement strand
CGACTTCTTGCTGCTGTTTGGACCTGTTCACTGGTGGTGGGGTTTCCCGTTTGAGCGCCTCATTGGGATAGTGCAGCGGCTACCTCACAATCACAAGCCAGGTCAGTATGAGCTAATATTTCAAGTTATTGAGCTGACATCGTGATTACGCATCTAGGAGAGATCGAAGCGACTATGGTTCGATCGTTTATTCGTGGGGCCAATCTAAGACGGTGGCTGTCAAGAATAGACTGTCCTGCGGCTATTAAGCTGTGTAAGGACTTCTTCGACAAGGCATTTGGGTCGAAGCACGACAAGCACAGGGACAGTAGGCTTGAAGACCTTCCCATTCAGCAGTTCCCTGCGCCACTGCAGAACCTAACGCAGCAGCAGTGGGGTCCTCTGTGCTCTTATCTGAGGTTCCGTAGGATCATGTACTCGTCAGCAGCCTTTCACACAGGTAATAGTCTCATATTCTTCTACCCTATGGGGGGCTCGGAGAACCACGCCGTCCCTGGGTCCATCCAATACATCTACAGGAGGGCGGGTTCGTTGAAGTTCGCGGTGAGACGCCAGATGCAGGCCCCTCAGGAATACCCAGATCCTTTCCGGAAATGGAGAGATCATTATCCTGCTGAGGTTTATTCGTTGCAGCTCGCAGACGATCTGGAGGAGGTTGATCCGACACGAGTGCTCTGTCATTTTGCTCGATTCCCTCTGACGGACGAGCTTGCTGTTGTACTCATGTTATCTCAGGTAAGTCCACTTCATCATCTCCATATAGCTCCGCTGAACACAAACACTATCTTAGAACTAGGCATACAAGTCGGTTGTGCCCGTACCAGGCTGCGAGCCGCTCTCCCAGCCACTCTTAGCCGCCGGTGGGCCGCCGCCGGCTATTGAGTGGCTTGCCGATGCAGCCACTGGCGGCCCGTCGGCGGCCCGATTATATACCGGACGATCCCGAATCAGGTATATCGCACCTTTATGCTATGTGTTACGCTATTTGCATCCATATTCCGGATTCGCTATCAACCCGAGATGTGCTTTGATATTTTAGCTATGATTCATTGTACTGTATCAGGCCAAAAACCGGACTTCCCCATTGTTCCATATATTTATCCATATTTGCTCTATCACTGGGTATATCTCCGGAAATTGATATTCAAATATGGTAATGCATTTGTTTCTATTTGATATTCCCTGACATTACCGTTGTAGGGGATCGTCTGTGGCTCAGCTCCCATATGGGGAGTATATGACTGTATACGGTGGTTGTGTGGAATTCACAATATTGTATTGACATATCGGACTGAATGCCACCGCGTGTCATATTATCGGTTGCTCGATGTGTAGTGCTTGGCAAAATGGAATATCTGATAGAGTTAGCAAATCGCACAACAAGACTCATCATCACTACATACCTGGTCCCCCGGACAAAGAAGTCCCGCCTCCTCGCGCAATCACCCATTGGTGCCCAGGCCAACAGCCGTCTACTGGTCCGTCTATCGCAAGCAGACTCGTCTACAAAAACGAGCTTATCACCCCCGCCGTTACAGTTGAGCCCGATGTCCGCCATATACAGGTCTCGTTCATCGTCATCTCGCTCAAGGGCTATTCGCGTGACCTGATCCGCAATAACCATCACTTTCTGGGTCACAATCATTGAGCTACGCACCCTTTTTCGAGTAAAACCCCTCCTTCGCAATACTCGACTGATCGTCGCCTCAGAGACAGAGACACGTCGTGCTTGGTGTAGTAGAGACTTCAGTTCCGGCAGCGACGCATCGGGTGTTCTCTCGATTACACTTTCGAGATACTTCACACTTACCAGTTAGTTTGGATTCACGCATACGGATGTAGGACTCACCGCAAGGTCAATACCATTCAAAACTCTTGGACAGCCTATGCGAACGGGCTTGCGAGAGACGTGACTAGTCCGTTTCCACAGGCCAAGTGTCCGATAGATGCATGTCTTCCCAATGCCAGTACACTTCACAATCTCCTTGGGTTTCATGTTGCGAGACATGTAGACGAGCTGTTCTTTGACGGAAGTTGATATATGGCGCCGCAGCCCAGTGATGAGAGCCATGGTAGTGATACCGTTGAAGGAAGTCGCATGCGTTGGCCATGGCTAAGCCAAGGTCTGGGCGTTGGTGGAGTAGGTGGTGCGCGTCTGGTGTTTGTGTGGCGGTCCCTACCATTTTGGGTCATATAGCGCAGATTTCACAATTCCGCATCGTTTTGCAACATGCTGTAATGGCAGCAGATTAGCATCTAGTAACATCAAACTCAATGGTCATAGACTTGGTTGCAGGCAGCCAGAGCAGGGGCAAAGATGCCGACGTGAAGTCAGCACTTCCCAGTTGATCATCTGGATCGATGATTTGTGCAGCACTCCCAAAAGGTCCAGAGGTTGTGTACAAACAATGAGCATATGATGGCAATTATTGAATGCACCCTGATCATTCACAGACATTTGCACATAATATTGAGTTGAATTTCGTTCAAGCCATAATGCTGGCATGGGACTCTGGTGGCTCAGTGGATATGCCAGTCCGGTCCCGGGTTTGTTTTGGCAAGTGCTGGCCTTCAGTCACAGGTTGCGGGTTCAAATCCGGCAGGAACCATCAGGGAGTTTTAGTGGGTATTGCGTGTTTAGCTGAGTCCCACAATACTGTGGGAAATCCTTAATGTCAAAGGCTCTTTCTCATGTGTCTGCATAAATGCATTTCTTCCTGGAGACTTAGCACTCTTCCGCTTATGGTCCGCTACATACTAGATTAGGGCAAAGTGTCCCTAACTGGTGCAAGACCCCTGCGCTATGTGCCCAACTGCTTGAGGCTGTACCGATTGTCAGTTGTCAATTATGTCATTGTGTCTCTCAAAAAATAATAATAATAATGCTGGCATACAACAAGAAGTCCCACGGTCAGCGGAGTTCGAACTGCAACAGCAATCACAGCAAACTCGCAGTTCGTCAAGTCCATGCTTCTTGGTTGCGCAGAGATGAACGATCGAAACAATCAATTATTGAGCACCCCTTCTCAGGTCAGGACTACTCATTCGCAGCTCCTATATCACACTAAGTTGGAGGCAGATAATGCTCCTTGTACAAGAACATCAGCACTCCACTACTAGTGGTATACAGCTGTCACATATCCCCCTGATAACCCAGGGAATGTGTCATTCAAACTTACCTCCCTTGAGGTGCAACTTTGGTGGTGCCCTCTGGGCAAAGCGAATCTCTCAGATCCGGATCTAAAATTGCCAGGCTATTCTCGGTGTGTCATGCATATGATGTTCAGCTGCGGTGAATCACGCCGATGGATGGATGGCCATGGCTGTGATTACACCCGCGCCTTCAAGACGCGAAGCGGAGATCTGATCTATTACTATCATTGAGGGGGTTCTGCAAAAAGTATCGAATTCGGCCTGTAGCATTCTGCACACTTGACGGATTCTTACCGGATCTTCGGCATATTGTGTGTGACTTAGTGATGAATGTCCTCACGATTTTTGTCCATTTTTATGCAGCCTGTGGAACGTAGGAGAGAGATGCCGGTTCATGTAGGGGGTTCCGCAAAAAGGTGTCACATGCGGTCACAGTGGGATCTCGCCGCGAGCGATGTCACGCTTTTGTCACGATATGGGCCCGGGAGATGTGCAAAGTTGCCTCTCTATCTCGACACGCTCATTATTTACTCTATCGGGCTGGTGTATTGTACTATAGACAGCATATTCATGATACGCCAAGCCATTCCACTGCAGTCCGTTGAGAGCATCACGAGAGATCTAGTGGACCCTGTTTCTTTCCCATGGCCTACAGGACCCATTTTCTCTCCCTCTCTTCAACCACAGCAGATATTCCCATTCTGACTTGGTAGAGGTTCTATTCTAGTGTATATATACCTGCCTGAGCTTACCCAACATTTTTTGGTTGAGTGTGGAATGAGATATAAGGGGGTGAGGGGGTTCTGCAAAATTTGCAGAACCCCCTCAATGATAGTAGCTACAAAACATAGGTCTTATATACATTTCGTATCGATGTGATGACATAGAAATACCACATGGACGGGGAGATAATGAAACAGAAAGTGGAATAAGTGAGACAAGTCTGGAATAGGGAAACGGCTAAATAATAGCGATCAATATCCCAACATGGCCCATGGGTCATCCGAGTCGTCAGCCGCAGCCAGTGGGTACTGCGCTTGACTTGTATATCTTTGTTTTACGCTGCTATAGACGTTATGGACCCGCCGACGAGCGCTGCGAACGAGAAGACGGCGCACGATCCTGCTGTTGCGGTGGATACGGTGCAGCCTATCGCCGCCACTACTAGCGCGAACGATGCTGCTGTAGAACCGGGAGGCTCAACGATAGACACGAGCGAGAAGACCTCGAACGACTCTGTGCGTGCGATAGATCCTCCAGTACCGACGGTGATGGCCCCCGATCACCCCAATGGTATCCCGCCTGCCCTCCCACCTCGCCGCGTGGCAAGTACGATCTCCTACGAAAAGTCTATTCCCCCCTCCTACACTCCTGCTGACCAATCCCTCCATCCCTCCTCTTCCACCCACCAACGCACCCCCTCCGGCTCCTCCCTCTCGTCGAACACAAGCACACTCGACACCCCCGACCCCGTCTCCGCCTCCCTCCCGCCCGCCACCCATCCCACAGTCGCCCTCCTCATCCCCTTCCCTCCTCCCTCCCATGCCACCGACAAACAAGCCTCGAAGCTCCCACCGTTTGTCTTGTACGCCCCGCTCGCCGCGCCGCTGCAGAAGCCTCAGGAGGGCGAGAAGGAGGGGCTCGCGCACAAGGCGCAGCGGAAGTGGCAGGAGGAGGAGCGCGGGGCGCGGGAGCGGGGGACGGGGTTCAAGGCGAAGGCTGTTGGTGTGAGTGGGTTTTTCGTCTGATTTTGTCCTTTTATTGGGCGCTCAGTGGACGCGTCGGGGACGATGCAGCAAAGCGCGGTTAGCGAGGAGACTCGGGCGCATCTTTTCTTTCTTTGCGCTGCTAGCAAAGTACTGACCGCGTGTGCGTATCCAGCTGATATCGAAGGGTATGGCTGCGACGAAGAACAGTCGCATTGAGTTCCTCGTGCGCACGCCGAACAAGAAGAAGCTCAAAGAGGTACGTGGCTCTCCTGCCTTTCCCGCCCTTCTCTCGCCAACCAGCGCCCCAGCTCCGCATGATCTACCCCGCGTCGTACTCCGCGGCGGACATCAAGGACCTGTTCACGGACATGATCAAGAAGGCCAAGGCGGGCGCGATCCGCAACGGGATCGTGAGCACCGCGATGCTGCCGTTCGTGCTCGCGTTCGACGTGTTCACGTTTATTAGCGGGGTGCGTGGTCCTGCGTTGTCTCTTGCCTGGCTCGCCCATTCTCCTTTCCAATGACCTGACGCCGACCTTGAACACGACAGCCGTTCGAGATCAACGCCGTCTGGGCCGCGTCCTCGTGGACGGGCGCCGCGCAGGCCTCAGCCATCTCCTCGCGCGTCACCTCGAGCGAGCTCCCGCTGTCGTTCGCGTCCGACGCGCGTCTGAATGTGTTGGCGTACCGCCTGCATGAGATTTGTTGGCGGAAGGCAAGGGCGGGGGCGGTGGAGAAGCCCCGGTGAGCCTCTCATTTCTCTCCCTTTCGCCTTTCCTTCCTTTCCCTTGTCTCTTCCCCCTCCCCCCCGGTTCTTGCCACTGGCTTTATCTTCTTTTCACCGCTTCCCGACTTATCGTGATGGCGGGCTAATGGTGTGTACAGGTGGACGGGCACCGATCCCATCCGCCGCGGGCCGGACCTCGCGGGCCTCGTGCTCGACGTGCTGCGCGCGCACGGCGAGGACATGGGCGACCTCGAGACGAACCGGACGCTCGTCGGCGAGGATCTGGAGAGGTGCTTGAAGAAGGGGGCGAAGGAGTGGGCGAAGGTCTTGGCGTGAGGTGAGGGTGAGGTGTTGGAAAGGTGTTGAGAGGACGGGAAGGGGGAAAGTAATGGGAAGTGTATAGTACTGTTTAAGTAAGGTGTGATTCGGAAATTATGAGATTAATGTGGCTCTGCATGTGTCATATGGGCCTTCGTTGCCACCAGGGACTAAGGCCAGTGCAGTAGTTCAAGTACTACGATGTTTACCGACTATCTGGAGAAAACCGTAAACTTTCTGATATACGTATTTTCTGAACTATTGTGTTGCAATATGTCCACTGAGGTACTTTGAGACAAGTATACTGTGCATCACTGCACCTTTGTACAAGCACTTACATGGCTAGAAACACACAAATTAAGCCTCATCCCGATTAAGCCACAGGTCTCCCCTGTTTCCTTTACTACAGTGGTATAATTAGCGGATCATAACTCACAGCGTTCTCAGAGGAACTGCTTGAAGGCTTCGTAGCAGGACAACACAATGCGGCGATTGTCCAGTGGCTTCATGCCCTCACTGTAACGACGAGCAGGTCTGGGAACCGAGGGGACGTGGGCATAGACGACGGTTTCCTGCTCGGGATACTCGCCCATTTGAACAGCGCGAACAAGCTCGGTAGTAACCGGGATCCGGTAGAAGGTCGGCATTGTACCCTTCATGATGATGCCAGGTATGACCCTGCTCTCAAGGGCAGGCACCCCGAGAGCCTGAACGCGTATCCTGTTATTGTGGTATAAGGCCGCGATCGCCTCTGCGACGAGTTGAGGCTCTGGATCAGATTGATCCAAGTGCCTTTTATCTTCTTGAACAAGAAGCAGTGGATGACTTCCCGTAAGCCAAAATCCTAGATTTCGCAGTTCTAAACGCCATCAGCGTACCTGGTCACACTCGCTGCCACGGTGAAATGGAAAAATAGAACTGTTCCTCCCATCCGTAATGCCAGACCAACGCTCGACAACTGCAAGTCACGACCATGAGGTCGCTTTCCATTTATGGCGAGCGGATCGCTCAATTTAGCAGGTGCTGATGGCAGGTTTGATACGCGGACCTCAACCGAGGCTAAGCGAGCGTTTAGAGTCGTCTGGAGATTTGGAAAGGGGGGTCGACCCCCCCTGCTAGATTTAAAGTTTAGAGACGGTTTTTGCTCGACGAGCCTCATCAAAACTTGGTCTAAGCGAGAGCGTGACAAGACGGCATCTCGGCTTGATGCGTTTAGAGATTTAGAACTGCTCAAAACGCGTTCTAAATGCTTACGGGAAGTCATCCAGTATCTCGGAGTCATCCATGATGCAGACGTCCGTTTTGACGTGCCTTTCCTGGCCACACACCCAAAAGGCTATGTCCTTTCTCGTCCTCGCAACCCTGCCAAGAGCCCTGCCCGTGTAACCAAGCATTTTGAAGAGTTGCACGGCAAAGTCGTCGACGGCGGACTCCTCGCCATATGGAGCGGCCATCGCGAGATCCATGGTACGAAGGAGGGTGTAAGGTTCGTCGCGCTGCGTAGCAGCAGCGTCGGGGGCGTTCATCACTTCATCGTCGACATGCGGTTGGGGCAAGTCAGCTATACCGAAAAAGGCTCGTGAGTCTTGGTATTCAACTCGTATGTTGTATGCGGCCAGGTCGTTGGGAGTCCAGTCGCTGCCCGATTTTGGACTGCGTGCGAGGTTGGCCATCCTGCAACCCCAGATGAGCGGGATTATTGATAATGAAAGTGAGTCGCACTCGCAGTGACCGGATTATAGGTGGATATGGACGCGAGGTGCCGGTGAAGGTGGTAGTGGATGACTTCCCGTAACGTTAAATCCCTAAATTTCAGCCGTAAATCCCTAAAATCCTGATCGCGCCGAGCTGCCACATTGTCACGCTTTCCATGGTAACGTTTTGTTGATGGAGGTTGTCATGCAAAGGCATCTCTTAATCCTGCATTCTGTGGAGGGCTCAGGACCCCTCTGTAGTCTGCTCGACGTCTCTAAAGCCTCGCTTACACAGCTATCCAAGTCAGAGCTGGATTTTGTATGGAGACGTAGACAGATTGGATTCCTAGTGGTGTGAATACAGGACTCCACTGATCTCCTCGCCATATCTCGAAAAAATTGCACCTAGCCGGCAGAGCCTTGCCACCCGCCCGGATTCCAAACAGACGCTCCTTGGTATTGCTGTACCATCGGAATTCGAATGGTTTCCTGTTCGGGAGTAACCTCCGGCCGGACCGATAGGGGCCGCTACCAAATTCCGCCACAATCCTAAGTCCCTCGTATTGCGTTGTAGCTACAACTCCTGTACGAATCTACCTTTCAGAATGCCTACCAGTCTAGTGAATGAACATCGTATGAGCCGTCAACCGTCATATGTCTTTCTTTGACTGGATCTAACATTTCTGATGATAAAAACAGTATTTTTACGGAATGCCCAAGGCTACTGGCAATGCGTTGTTTGCCCCGGACGACGCTTCAAGCCTCTCAGCAAGGCCATAGCCCATGAAGATTCCAGGGCACATGTCATAGCTGTCCGGGTTAGAGATCAAGTACCGCCGCCCTCCCCGACCCTTCTAGCACAACCAAATCCTACTGCCCCCCCTTCGCTAAGACATCCAACCG
>NW_006920413.1:493296-500401 GCF_000344685.1 Gloeophyllum trabeum ATCC 11539 | reverse complement strand
GTTTCGAGCGCAACTACCCACAAACCTGTTTAACCCTTGTCTGGATATCCCAGGTAGCGTGGCCAGTTCATTCTGGTGCAACAGTGTCATTGACAAAAGGTCAGATTTTGATGCAAATCAGGACTCACCGGTGGAAATCTTGCACGTTGTCCTCCTTGGAGTAGTCAAGTACTGGTGGCGCGACGCTGTTTCACGTCAGAATTCCAAAGGCAAGGAGGAACTCAAAACCCGCCTTTCGAGCATAGATACTGCAGGCCTCGGGACGTCTCGCCTTAGGGGACACACGCTAGTGCAGTATGCTGGCTCCCTCGTAGGCCGGGACTTCCGACTGATCCTTCAAGTTGGACCATCCGTCTTGCATGGATTGATCCTAGAGACCCACTATAAGGGCTGGTTAGCATTATGCCGGCTGGCTCCGCTCTTATTCCAACCGAGCATCGAACACATGGATATCTATGAAGTGAGTAATGCGAGTGCTATATTCTCGTCACTGTCTAATCATGGTCTTAATATTTACAGGAACGAGTGAAACATGCCATTGACGACTTCTTGGCAGCTACAGCCCTGTGGACGACACAATGGTTTAATAAACCAAAGTTTCACCTTTTTGTTCATATCCTGGATCACATCCGACGTTTTGGCCCTGCCACCCTGTTTGCTACAGAGTCGTTTGAGTCGTACAACCTTGTCATTCGCCTGCGGAGTATTCATTCCACAAAATACGCACCAAGCTTGGATATTGCGCATGCATTTGCACACCTCCATGCCGTCCGACATCTTGTCAGTGGCGGATACCTTTTTTTTCTTTTGTTTTTTTAAAATCCATTTAGGGTCCCGAGGGCGATGCCCGTATGTTGGACCTTGCAGTACATTGATAAACGATCCTTGCTGGATGACGCAGAAAATGAGACTTAAACAAAGCGAAGCTACCCCTCGTCTGAGGTACGGAGAACGCGGGTGACCATGGTTTGAAAATAAACAGTGGTGGCGGAGAATGGTGATGATTCAAGCAAGTGAAAAAAGAGGACAGTGATGGAGTCCTCGCCCAGCGCGTTAAAAAACCCCCGCAGGGGAAAAAGCTACTGAGCTCTTCCATCAAAGCCTGTAGGCTCTCGTCGCCCCCAAAGAAGGTGAAACCTGGAGATGGCGTGGTTCCTCCTCTTCGAGCATCCCGAATATAGATGTAGTCTTGAAAGATTAGGATGGGGGTAGTAAGCAATTATTGTTGTGATATGTTAGAGCTTGTCGTATCCGGGTCTGCAAATCGAGTGATCATCGAGGCTCATGTGGTCTTCAAGGTCTCACCGTAGCTATCCGCGAACCGTTTGGTCTGATGGACATAGGTCAGCAGTGGCCTGACATGACGAGTGAGTAGCGCAGAGAGATCGGTCGCCGCACATCGGAGTCTCTTCCTTAAGGCGTGACGTGCTGTCACATATGCCGGACATTGGAAGAGGTAGTGACGAATGTCTTCTGGGAGTCCGGGACAGTTAGGGCAGTCTGGGGATGCGAGCTTGCCGATGCGGTGGAGGTACCGGTTGAGTGGGATGTGTCCGGTACGTAGCTGCATGATGATGGATGTTTGCGGGCGTGTGAGGCCTTCGGCGAGGTCGAGGAACGAGGCCGAGGGTAGCTTGCTATCGATCGCCGCCGTCTTCGCATATCGCGGTGATTTCGTCCATTCGATATGCCAAGTTCGCTTGGTTTGCTCTCGGTAGGCTTGCTTGAGGGCAGAGACACTATGTGGAAGCTTGGTGTTGCGGAGCACCTGCGGTAAGAGTTTGTCAGCACTGACTTTGCCCTCTGCTGCGAGCTTAGCTTCTTTGTCTGCGAGCTCATTGCCAGGGATCTTCTCGTGTCCTGGGGACCAACGGATTGTGAGCTGCACGTTCGGGTGCTTGCGTAAGAGTTGGTTGGCTGCCTGCCGAACAAGCTTGAGGATGTGAAGTCCGGGCTTGCGCTGGTGAGAAGGTAAAGCTTGGATGACGGCTGTGTTGTCGAGGCTTATCTGTATTGGTCCTCTAAGAGAGGGTTCACGCTGAAGGAGGTTGAGGCCCAGTAGCACTCCAATACCTTCACCACCATAGACGATTTGCTTGCGAAGAGAGCCCAATTGATAGCGAAGCGTTTGCGGTGGTCTATCTGGTTTCAGTAATACTGCAGATGCACCTACTTTGCCCTTGTATCCTGATCCATCAGAGTAGACACGTATTGGGTCATTTGCCATGTCAACTTCTTCCTGTAAGGCCTTGTCCTTGCTGGATGCGATATGTGTCACGAACGGGGCCTCCCAGTTGGGTTCGGGGCCAACAGAGTCGATTGTCTCAATGTCGCCCGGGCAAATCTTGAAGTGGTGAAAAAGCTCATGGAGCGCCGACCGGTGGTGCTTGACATACCGCCGGGCGGTGCGTTGGACGATTGGGTGGAGTGGGTGAGTGTCTGGCAGTGTGGCAAGGCGAAGCACAGCCCGATGACAGACAAGGTTCAGGCGGTGGTGAATCGGCCAGAGGTTTGCATGTGCATCTAGGGTGTCAGTAGCTGTACTCCGTAGTGCTCCCGTGATGCACGTGGCAGCAGATCGTTGGATTGTCGCTAATCGTCGAGTGACTGCAATGGAGCCTGAGCTTCGTTTGCGCCCCGGCTTTGCGTGGACCGGCGTATACCAGGCTTCCGCGGCGTACGTTGTCATGGGTAGGCCCACTGATGTGTACAGTTGATGGGCTGCCTTTGGTGGTAGGCCGTAGGTAGTCTTGCTTAGGCGGCGGAGTTGGTATGTCCACTGTGCGAGCTTGTTCACCACATAATCTTCATGGCCCTTCCATCGCAGTTCCTGGTCAAGGATGACACCTAGAAACTTGTGAGTAACGTGAGGTTTGATTATGGTACCGTTAAGTTCCAGGTTTGGTCTGGGGATTGGCTTGGTCTTGCGGGTGGCGGTACAGTTGGTTTCACGTGTACGGGACCTGGAGAAATGAATGAGACCGAATTTGTTTACCTCAAACTTGGAGTGGTGCTTCTTTGCCCATTCGAATCCACCACCGGGACGTTCCATCATAGATTTTAATGTTGCAGTCGTTGCCTTGAAGTTCTTGCCAGTTGCAATGAATGCTGCATCATTAGCAAATGCCACCGCATCCTCGTTCCTGCCTTGTGGGATATCAAGAAGATCAGAGTTATAGAACTGAAAGATAATCATGGACAGAGGATCGCCTTGTCCAATCCCATTGATGATATGGATCCAGAATGATTCATAGTCATCGAACTTGAGCTTGGTGCGGCGATTCTGGAGCATTCGGTCGACAAATCAGACATATTTTTGGGATTCCGCGCATTCGCATGTCGTGGAGTAGGCGTTCGGTGACCACATTTGGGAATGCCCCTTCAATGTCAAGGAAGAGGATAGAGACTACCTTCTTGTTTCACCAGGCATCTTTGATACGTTGAGCAACCAACAGGATGGAGTCAGAAGTCATTCGTCCCGGGCGGCCGCCAAAATGCTTCTTCGGTAAGGCAGTATGTTTTTCACTGATGTACGTGATGTCTTCAGTGATTACCTTTGTCAGCAGCTTACCCACTGTGGCATAGAGAGCGATGGGTCGATAGGATTTAGGTATGCTGTAGTCGGAACGTCCCGGTTTCCGTAGCACGACAGTATACCATTCTAGCCACGGTTCATAGTATGTTTCGAGGTCAAAGACTGCCCTAAAGAGGAAGTAGAAATGGTCAGTGAGGATGTCAATGCACTTCTTCAACACAATGTTCTTGACGCCATCAGGTCCTGGGGCCTTGTGCGGTGAGAGGGCAAGTATAGCCCGGCGAATTCGTGCCCGAGTGATGGGGCGAAATTTGGATACCGGCGGTGGGTAGTTGTCAGTCTCGTCTGGGTTGACTGCGGAGGTTGAGGGAGGTTTGGGAAAGAATGCATTGGCGAGTTGTTCACATCTGTCGTCATTAGTAGAGGCTTCTCCGATCACCCTACCATTTGGATCCTTGATCTTCAGGGTTGGTATACGTGTCCTGCCGCCATCCCCAGTCGGTCCCGATATGAACTTACCAGCAGTCCACACGTCGTTCCCTTCGGCCTCGCCGAGGAACGTGTGCCAGTGGTGGGTCCTCTGGTGCTGGATAGCGTCATGGAATTCCCGTTCAGCAAGGCGTCGTGCGTTGTGGCTCAGGTGGTCCTTCACATGGCGATACTTGTGAGCTTTGTTGCTTGCCTTTCGGAGTGCTTTGCGTTTCGCTGTGAGATCCTTCGTCCACCAGCGCTTCATGTACTTGCTCGGCTTGAGCAGCGGTACGTGATTGCTGATGATGGTTGCTAGCGCTGCGTGCAGTCCTTCGGCGTGGGCGGTAAACTCGTCTTTAGTAGACAGACAAGTCAGTTCGCCGATGGCCGGCAGATGGGTCTTGAGCTCTGCCCGGAATTTCTGCCAGTCCACATTGCGGAAGTTCCGCGTTTCGGGCGGGCTCACGATAGGCACCCCAAGATCTAGAATCGTCAGTATGGGGTAATGATCAGCCCCCAGCGGGGTCTTTGCCCGGTCCACCTTGCACTGAATTACCTGCTCCTGTAAAAGGTGAGATAGAAAGACATTGTCAGGTCGATACTCAGCCTTCGAACTCTTGTGTTCAAGGGTTGCTATCCCAGCCGGGAGGGCCATGTAGAGGTTGAGGTCAGCAGCATGATCGAGAAGGACTTGAGCATGCTTGATGTTCGCGTTTGTGAAGCATTGGGCATTGGCTGGCAGCTCCCATACGGGATGCTTGCGGTTGAAGTCACCGGCCCACATCAGTCCGTGGTCCTCTCCAGTTCGGGCGCATGGTAAGTCACGATCACAGAATTGTCGTAGAGCAGTCAGCGTGTCATCGGTCTTGTCCGAGTTGTAGATGTTGCATATGGTCAGCTGCTCTTCCCGTGACATGGAGTACTGTGACGTCCGGGTGCGGGAAGTCGAGCTGTCGCCAGTTGTTAGTGCTGAGTCGGGTGTTGACGAGAATAACAGATCTAGATGGAGCTGTGTTATTAAGATGGTTAGTAGGATATATTACCCTCCAGCCACTGGTGGCTTTAGTGTTCTTGAACATATCAATATAAGGCTCCTGAATAAGTAGGAGGTCCCAGTCGTGGTGGAGTCGATCACGGTTGAGGAGGTCAAATGTGGCAGTAACAGATTTGTTGAGGTTCTCTTGCCATATGCGTAACCGTCCAACATTTCGGGTGGGGTCGCTAGTCATGACGGATCGTACCATTGAATACGTACCTATCGAGTGTCGACTGTCGGCTATGGCTGCGGGCAGGTAGGCCGCCATTGGCTGGTTGTTGTGAAGAGTCCGGGGTGCTGATGACCGGCGTTTGAGATCGGGTAGGTGCAGGGCGTTGCGAGGAGGGCGAGTGGTCGCGACGTCGTTGTTGCTGCCGTATCAGCGACTCCAGTGGCACCGTCCGGCGGACGGTGGGGTGTGGATCGGAGGCGGGAGGGGTACTCATAGCCTGGGTCCAAGGTTCATCAGTAACAAAATATGGGAGCGCATTCTCCGGGCGCCGGGTGTCAAGTCGTTCGCATTCCCGTCGGAATACCGGGCAGTCACGATTCCAGCTAGCGTGGTTAGTAGAGTGGCAGTTAGTACAGTATACTGCTCGGGAGGTGCATTCAACTGTGCGATGATTCTTCCCACACGTCCCGCAGGTGTCATCTCGGGATTGGCAATCCCGCGCGATGTGGCCATAGGTCTGGCATTTGGCGCATCGTATGGGTTCGGCGGCTTCTCTGCGGGCGTGGAGACGCTTTTGGCAAATGACAACACCTTTCGTGATTGCAGTGTTGGCCGTCTGCGGTTTTCGGAAGTACAGGATGGCATGCGCAACACGTTGATTGGGGTTGCGGCGGTGGATGGGCCGTATCCATCGGGCGCGTACGATGGATTCCGGCTAGTACTCGTTGACTTCTTCAATTTCTCGTAGGTCTTCGGAGCGGTCAGGGTCAAACTGGATTGGCACGAATTCGGTGAGGACAGCGCATGGTTGTCGATCCTTCACCACCGCTGTCGGGTGGTACTGCTCCTCGAAGGTGTCCGAGTTCTGTCGTAAGAAATCAGCTCCTTCCCGTGTACGCACCTCATATAGGATACCGCCCGTAGATAGCTTTGAGGCGGCCGTGATATCACACAGCCCTTGCTTGTCAGGCCAGAATTCGCGGATGATGTTGTTTGCCTTATCGAATAAGACCTTGTCAGCGAGCTTAAGGATGTCAGTTCGTGCCACTGGGTCAGCGATATCGATAAGGATCTGTCGTGCTCGTATCTTGGCTTGTGCCGTGGCCCGCGCTATCACTGGTGTTACCGTTGGTGTGACGTAGTTGGTTCCAGGTCGCAGGAGTGCATTACGGTAGGTAGCCGTTCCTGCAGAATCAGTAGAAGCAACTGTTTGTGATGTTACCTTTGTTACGAGCGCATCGATCTTCGTGAGTGTCGCTTGCTCCAGGCTCTCGATCCGTTGTTCTACAGCAGTGCATAAGTAGTCGGTCACTCCTGATACTTCCTCGTCTCGTAGGAGAAAGGCTACTGCTTGCACGGATTCCTTCCAGGTTTTTCCCGCAGTCTCTTTTGTGGTGGCCATTAAGGCATCCGCTAACTTTCCGAGGGTGATTCTTTCTGTCTCTAGGATATAATTCTTCTTGATAAGATATGTCTTTGCGGACGCGGTGTCGCGGACGGCGCCAGTTAAGAATCCCGCCCACAGCTCGGAAGCACTTCGGAGACCGACCCGGTTTCCCGGGGTCCTCGCCGTGAGGTTGCTGGCAGGGCCCGACTTCTCGTTCGTCGCGCCCGACATACCGATGTTATTAAGATTATGTAGCTTAGTCCGAAGTACCAGGTGAGACCGGGAGGAGTCAGTAGAGAGGAGAGAAAAGCCAGAAAGTCGCCCTGAGAGAGAAATTGTAGAGAAAACTACTCTAATGACCGCCGCGCTGGAGGACCCCGGAAGGGTGCCAACTGGTGCAGAGTCAAGAAGAGTCGCTGGCGGATACCTTATTTGCAGTGTGGCTGGAGAGCCATGGGAACATCCGCGCCAGGCGGGTGCAGGTGTCCGAGCCTTGATGAATGA
>NW_006920413.1:472093-493046 GCF_000344685.1 Gloeophyllum trabeum ATCC 11539 | reverse complement strand
TTTTGTGGTGGCCATTAAGGCATCCGCTAACTTTCCGAGGGTGATTCTTTCTGTCTCTAGGATATAATTCTTCTTGATAAGATATGTCTTTGCGGACGCGGTGTCGCGGACGGCGCCAGTTAAGAATCCCGCCCACAGCTCGGAAGCACTTCGGAGACCGACCCGGTTTCCCGGGGTCCTCGCCGTGAGGTTGCTGGCAGGGCCCGACTTCTCGTTCGTCGCGCCCGACATACCGATGTTATTAAGATTATGTAGCTTAGTCCGAAGTACCAGGTGAGACCGGGAGGAGTCAGTAGAGAGGAGAGAAAAGCCAGAAAGTCGCCCTGAGAGAGAAATTGTAGAGAAAACTACTCTAATGACCGCCGCGCTGGAGGACCCCGGAAGGGTGCCAACTGGTGCAGAGTCAAGAAGAGTCGCTGGCGGATACCTTATTTGCAGTGTGGCTGGAGAGCCATGGGAACATCCGCGCCAGGCGGGTGCAGGTGTCCGAGCCTTGATGAATGACCGCGAGTTTCAGGAGTTCATGTGCATGACTGCTCTGGATGAGCAGTCCAAAGCGGGTGAGTAAAATTGTGTGTACTGGGTTGAACAGTGTCCTCATGATGTCATGTTGTAGGTCAGTACATTCTGGTTGCAAAGGAAGGAGCCATACCCTGGAACACTACGAAATGCGCAGAAGCAGGTATTGACTGCCCGCTGGCCTCGGAACTGGATACAGTCCTGCAATGCCAGGATCTCACATTAGCAAATGGAGATCGCATCGCACCATCTAAATATGTTGCCTATGGTGAGAAGGACTTACCCAAGGTCGGCCAGGTTCAAGAAATCCTCGTGCACCCAACACACAAGTCCTTGATCGGCATGCTGGTTGTTCCATGTGTTCTTGAATCGGAGATTGAGCCTTACCGTTTTCCTCGCTGCCGGCGTGTCGCGAATGCACAATGTCTCCTGAGTTTTGAGGTGAGAGGGAATGCACCGAGAACTAGCCATCAAAGAATTCTGACCACCATCAAGGATATCTTGTGTGCGGTGAGCACGATCCACAACTGTGCTGAACATGGTTGTGTCAGCACTATGACTCGAAATGTCATTCAAGAACGCCAAATTACCATTAACCGAGAGTGTGAGTACTTGCACAGTGTGGAGCCTGAAGATAGACTCTTGAATCTGGCGCAGCTGCGCAGCTCGAGCATAATACAGTCACTCCATCACGTACTCCCAGAGCCCGAACACCAGACGCATCAAGAAATGATCAAAGCAGCGGTGCAGAACCGCAAGGAATGGGATCTTACCCAAAGCAAAGCGAAAGGCAACACATCCGCTAAGAAACGGAAGCAACCCAATGCTCCATCAGCACCTAATCCACACCAAGCGACGCGGGCACGCACCAATGGACAACTCTGCAGCAGTCACATCGAGGAGACTACATCAACAGCTGTCAGTGTCCCAGGTGCTATCCCTTCAGCTGATGTGAGGGACACGTCACAATGTGCAAACAACGCATAGGGCACCATCAAGAGAGTGGGAGCTCTATGCTTGTGCATCCGACTCCGCAAAGCTCGTATCCCTGGAGCATGCCATCTGCACTGTCCTCGTACTCTGCGGATTCTGGACAACCACGCACGATGCTGGTCAGTCAACAATCACAGGTGTTCGTCCACCGACCCGACCAGTGCAGTGCGATGGACGACGTGGGGAACGGCGCGAGGTGACCGCGCGGAGTTAGAGTGTGGCGTGAACTTCTGTTCTCTGCGTGGATGGAAGCATGATGGCCGGAGTCATCCTCAGCGCATGTTCCGCTCTTGTTTTCTACTTCATACCAATGTTCGACTTTGTTATAGCTACATAATATCATCTAGTCAGTTTTTCTACTGCTATCCCAGTACTTCGGATCGACACAGGGCGGTCGACCAGCCATAACACGTTCCCCTCCGAGAATAGCTGCTTCAATTTGTGATTCGAGTGAAGGTGCGTATGGATCCTGCGAGTCTTCTTCAACCTCGGGGTTTGGACCACGTCTTTCTCCAGGGATACATCTGCCCATAGCCAGCTGTTCATTCAGGATGATGAGCATTCGGGCCAAGCTTTCTTGAACATGAGAAACAGTTTCTGAAAGGTGGGAATGCTGCTCGGTGCTCGTTTTGATGTTCTTCTCCAGTTCACTGACGCGATCTTCCAGAGTGGCAACTGAGGGTATGATTTGATCAAGTGTGAAGAGTGATGCCCTCTCAATAGCGCACAGCCGATTTTCTATGGATCTCGGCCAGTCGTCGACTGTCCCACTGGATTCCACAACCGACGTGGCAGATATACCCGTGATGCTTGCCTGATCGCGGCTCGACGATCACCGCCTTTTGACATCTTGGACACGATCGTCTGCAATATAGAGGTCACACAAGACTCCGACTGCACGTATTTCAAGGGGAATCACATACCACGAGCATCGGGGATACCATCCATCAGGTGTTTGACCACTTGTGAGTCAGTTATCTGGCTATTGAGAAACCCATGCTGATCATCCAGCAGCCTCGTGATCGAAGTTTAGAGGTTATGATTTGTGATAGAAGGAGTAATGACATACTCTCGGGTTCGAGCTTGAGCTGCCTTTGCGGCGACTCTTTTCATTGTTATCCCTCTTTGTGTGACAAGGACTCGTCTGAACGGTGATACTCCCAGGTTATGAGATTGGATTCGACGCGGCATGATGCGACGCGACACAACACGACCGGACGTGTTGTGTTCGCATGTTTGGCACTCGCGCGTCCGCTGCGTCTGAGAAATTTACATCTCATCCTCGCCACCATGTCCTCTCTGCAAACAGGTTTCTCTGTTTCACCAACTGTGAATCGTGCAAACAGTGCTGCAAATAATAGATATGAGCCCTACCCTCGAGTGTCTAGCGCTCATAGATCTTTTTCGGACGGCCTAGGATCTGTCGACGAAAATACTATCCCACCTTCGCAGATGCCCATACCAGGCACCCCGCATCATCCATCTGGTGCACGAGATATAGAACATTTGTACCCGACATTCACGCCGCGTACTGGTGGTGCCCCCCCTGGGCCATTCCAACAGCATGAATATGGGGACACAAGCTTATGTGACCAGTGCAGATATCGACAGGATGGTTAACGACCACGGACTTCTGAAACAGCGTGACCTTGTCCATCGCTTCAACGAGGTTTGTTGTATTCATAAGCTATAATTGAGCGCTGACGTATCATGGCAGATGGCACATGATGAGCGCCTGCTGGTGCTTTTCTGTAGCTGTCTCCACGCCTCGAACCAGAATCAGGCTCTTACCGACACGCTCGCGGTTCTTAAAGAAAAGTTAAACACCATTGAAGCAAAGGTAGATCAAGGCTGGCAACCGGCGGATGACCATGAGGTGAGTGCGTCAGTGCCCTGTGCTTTCCAGTAGCAACTAAGCCCCTTTTACAGGCCATACTGAAAGGGTTACTGCGTCATTACATTATTCAGCCACAGTATTCATACAGTGTCATACCGAAGCAAGTTGGAGTAAGCACATCATTGTCTTGACATATCTCATTCATTCATAAAGACTATACTCTAGAGGTATATCTTCGATCACGCAGACAAGGTTCGACTTCGACTTTACGTGACCGATGCAACAATACGCACCCAGGTCGATCAATGGGTAAACAATAAGTACAATGAAGTCAAGAGTGGCCTGCGGAAGGCAGTGCGTCAGACCATAAAGCATTGGCCCACGAGTGATACTTATATCATGTTCAGGTATGGACATCAATCACGAACAAGGTGCCGCTCGATGACTTCGCAAGTACTATTGTCAAAAGCTACCACCTTCCCGTCAAGCCCAAGGAGGTTCCCCAAGCGATCATGGGATCTTTAGCCTTAATGGTATGTATTTGTATTCAAACTCCAAACGAGCTAGACTAACCAACGCATCAGCGAGATGTTGCTGCCCCGCTAACTACGAAGAAGGGCGTACAAGGCGGTGACACCGGCTTCTGGAAGGCTCTCGAAGCACGACTAGCAGCGGTAGTGTCTCAGCACGGCACTACGCGGGATAGCTCGGAGGAATGGAAAACGTGAGTGCAGATGTTATGATCTAGTCTGTGATAATGATGACGGGCGATGTATTCTAGATGGGAGAAGGACATCATCGAGAAGGACATCAAAAGATACCAACAACGCAGCGTCAGCGCTGCACCAGCGTCAGCGCTGCACCAGCGCTGCAGGTGGATCTCAATGCCAGCCTGGTAGAGGAGATGCGGATGATGGAGGGGGAACATGTTGTCACCTTCGGCGACAGCTTCGATATGGCTAGCCTAGCGAGGGAAAGCATGTCTCAAACAAAACCATAGTTCCTTCAATATATTGCAAACTAGTAATACATCGTTGTCTACTGGCAGATTATACGTGGTGGAACGGAGAGATAATATGCGACCATGCCCTGGCCGCAATGGTGGGTGGAGTCACGTGGGTTGTGAGTGACACAATCGGGGAGATGGTTGGAATCCAATAGGAGCACCGCAGACAACAGCTGCGTGCAAATTTTCTGGGTATCTGTTGGCAGGGCCGTCGGAACCTAGGCATCAGTGCTCCATAGGATTTCCAGCACAGGTCTGTCTAGCTGTGTAGCGTCGGCTAACACTCCATCCTCATGAATATTACCATATCTGGCAGGTACTTGGTTCTTTTCCTTCCTGCAGCTCGCGGCGGCAAAAATCATTGCGGTTTGACGATGAAGTCTATTTATCCCATCAAAATCGATCACTCAGTGTGACCACCTTGCTGACAAAGGGCTAGCCGGTGTGCCCAAAGTTCACACGATGCAGTTGATGGGAGGAAGCACGACTGTGCTTCTCCATCAGCAGTTGTGAACGTTCGCTGTCAGCCCGGCCATCAGACTGCGTCAATCTGCTCATTTGCAGCTGATTTCCTCTTTGTCGCTTGTCGTCGTCAAGGCCTTGCTCTGCCTATGTCAGGGCAGCTGGTTGCCCGTTTTGCTGAGTCGCTAGGATGTTGCCAGGCCATTGGCAGATCCGCGCCTTCCTCGCTAGCTGGACTTCTCAGCCCTCGCTGCACGAAGTAAGCCTCATGTTTTATTGCCCACAGCCTGGCAGTCTGATCTCTCTGGGCAGCTACAGAAATCTAGCTGCTTCAAGTATTCCTACTGTCCCTTACTCCTCCTGGGATCCTCCCAGAATGATCCTCGCTGTCGGAACATCCATCTTGCTCTGACAGTGCCCTGAGCTTGCATCGACATTACCTGCTGTGCTTTCCTTCTGGCCAGCTGCTAGGGCACGACGTACCGGCACTCTTCGGCGACCAAGAGGACGACGATTGCGTTCACATGGAGGGCCAGCCTCGAGGTGTGGGGGAGAGATCAACGCTTGGCTTTCTTCCGATGGTGGAGGAGTTTGGGCGGACGCGCTGCAAGTAAGTTATTCCTGACACCTCTTTCTGCATGCCTTAGCCCACCTTTCTGCCATCCGGCACACCCCTTCTGCCTGAGCTGGTGTGCTTCGTCCCTCCTCTCATAGTTCTCGACCCAGCCATGAGTACCTCTGCCCCTAGGCCAACAGGCAGCACTCGGACACTGTATGCCAAGGTACGAAACCTGCCTGCATCGTGTAATGTTGTACGCTCACCATGTCCCTAGCCGGAGCTCGAGAAGCTCTCGCTTGACTCCGCCCAACAGGCAGCTATTGCGGCCATTTATCAACAAGGCGACATTTTCTCGGAACAATATGACCCTGACAACCCCGATATCCAGCGAGAAGTGACGAAATTCCTCCAAGCTCGCAGCCTCAACCAGCACTCCCGTGAGCAGCTGGAGAACCGATGGAATGTCCAGTGGGGTACTAAGTGGCGGGTGGCAGGGGATATGCGGCGACGTACTTTATTTCAATGGTATATCTAATAACTACATATCTTGTCAACTATGTTTTGAATAGCCATGAAGCTCGTGTGGCTACAGCAGTGCCGCTCGCAAGGCAATGGAAGCCAAGAAAGAGCCTGTGGAGGAAGAGAAGAGTGACGGGAATCGAGAAGCCTCCGGGACTGCTGGCCGACGGAATCCCTATGACTTCGTCAGGTGTCTTGCACATGTTGAGATCACCGAGCGCGACAGCGATGGTGCCATTTCTCGCATTGTCGGCTACCTATGCCACCACGATGAATGTAACTCTGCGGTCCTGAAGCGCCGACCAGCAGTTCCACTACACCCTCATGTTTATGAGGTTGCGCTGGAGCAACTGCATTCGGGAGCGAGGTACATGAATACACTTAAACTCTTCAGGCATCACTCATGTATCATCCATAGCATAACCGCAGTTCAGTCAAAGAACAATGCCATGTTGATCTCTCGAAGTTACCGTGATATGGACAACTATGACCCCCGAACTGCTAATCACCGGTATCACTTCCTGCCACGTGATTCCTCCTATCTGTACTATCTATTCAACAAGGCTCAGGGAGTCGACACTCGGGTGCCCCCTCAGTACAATCTCCACGAATGGCTTGACCGCGATTCTCCCAACTTCCGGCCAGAGATCTCGGATGCCGTGTTCCACTACTCGAAGCGTGCAGAGGCAGGAGAGAGGCTTAAGGTCTGCATATCCACAAAAGAGATGGATAGCTGCGCCTGGGAGTATGGCCACCACTCAGCTCTGATGCTGGATGGAACATTCGGGCTTTGCAGTTCACGCCTGCTTCTCTTCGTGGTGATGGGCATAGATGCTGAGCGGAAGGGTGTGCCTCTGGCTCTGTTCTTATTCTCAGCACCCACAGGGACTCGTGCGACACATGCCGGCTACAGTACTGACATTCTAGCTGAGCTCCTCCAAGCTTGGCGAGATCATCTCTCCAAAGGCCGAGCTGAGATATTCACTCCTTACGTTGCGATCACCAATACCGATGTCAAGGAGCGTGGAGCACTGCTCAGAGTATGGCCTTCCATCTGGCTGCTGCTTTGCAAGTTCCACGTCCGCCAGTGCTGGACTAACCGAAGGGATCAGCTATTGCGAGGGGGACGAGGGGAAATGCTGAAGAGCCATGTACGGGGATGGCTACTGAACCTGGAGGATCTGTAAGTGTTCAACTGAACTCAAAGCTGCCGATTCTAACCCAAAGGCCAGCCTGCTGAATAGCGTTGAGCATGAAGAAGCCACGAAACTCATTGAGGAGGAGCGAGCTCACCTTGCCACTCTGGCCCGACTTGGGGACCCTGGAGCTGCAGCAGCAGCTGAGGCAGGAAGGCAGTATCTGGACTACCTGTCAACTAATTGGATGCCGAAGGCACTCTGGCAGGGCTGGTCGCTGAAGGCTAGGATGGTCGCTTCATCAAAGCTAGGGATCCCTGTGGAAAGTGGTGTTACTACGACGAATCACTTGGAATCCTTCAACGGCGTATTGAAGGGCAAGTACATACCACAATGGCAGCACTCCGGTGTTCGCCTTCGATTTGACTTTCTCATCCACATCCTTATCACGCGCATTCTCCCAGAGATATTTACGACCCGGCGCCATCGCCAACAGTATCAGCGATGGATTACAGACCGATTTCAAAGATACTCAGGGGGTGTGGACTTATTTCAGGTGCTGCAGGAGGAGAGGCGTGTGCTACGGCAGGGACAGGGCAACCCTAAGCCATGCTGGTGGGGTGCTGACTGTGCACGGGATGATGCGGCAGCCTCCATACTGAGAGCGGGGCTACTCATGTCAGTTACTCGGAGTGCCAGCGAACACCAGTTTGAAGCCACTTGCCTTTCTACTGCCGACCCCACCCGCGCCCCCTATTGTCTTGTGATCCATCGTGCCGGCTATGCTTCGTGCACCTGCCCAGATTTCGCCCATCGTGGGGGCGCATGCAAGCACCTAAGAGCTCTTAGGGTGCGGATCAACAATTGGGTGGCATCGGGACAAGTACCGCCTTTCTACTACCCGCACACACCACTGGAGGCCAAGGATGTTGAAGAGCCTCCCAAACCTCCAACCGAGAGTGGTCCAAATGCAACGATTGCCATCATTGATAATGTTTTTACGTTGCAAGACCTAGCAGGCATCGAAGAGCCTGAGGATGAGTTGAGGCCGATAGTGCCTGCTGCAAGTGCCGGTGATGAGCAGGAAGGGGCGGAGGAGCGTGCAGTGCCAGAGTGCATCGATGGTGTGGAAGGCCTTCTCCAGGTATGTAAGCATAAGTATGAGTTATTGCTGGCCACCTCTTCATACTCCGGTTGCAGGCAGGCGTGGCAGGGCTGAACATCCAGGTCCAGCAGCGGGTTAACCAGATATTAGACAGTGTTCTTCCACACCTGCATGGGCTTGCACTTCTCAGCCAAGAATACAGCATTATGCCGACCGAGAAAGTGCGGGAATTTGAGATCGTAGTCAGACAGCTTGCCAGCTCTTGGGGTAAAGCTCGGGAAGAGACTCTGGCTCATTCCGAGTCCCACCGGCCTGCCGCGCACCTCAAGCGTTCTCGGGAGAATGCTCTCTTAACGCCTTCCCCAGAGTTGAAGCAGAAGCGGAAGCCATCGCATGGCACATTGTAGTCGTCCATAGTTTACTACATCCAATAATGCATTTGCGATACAAACTATATGATGTAGCTCAGCCGTACAGGTATTAAAATCTAGCCATTATGCTATTCATGCTAAGGGCGTCCACGGAATTCACCTAGCCGAGGGAGGAGTTTAAGACCCTCTCGCCAGCGAGCTAGATTTGCCTCCCTTGCACCAGCCTGTCCATACTCATCTTCATAGCTCTGAGCAGAGCGGAAGCCAAAGTCAAACCATCGACAAAGCGGCCCAGGCATCCACTGCACAATGGAGAAGCGCTTCTCATGCCCGCTGACAGGGATATTTGAATGTCGCACTAGAGCAGAGGGAATGAATATAGTAGAGCCAGGTGGAAACTCAACCACGAGCCGCCAATCCCAGAGGACTAAGTGGCCCCCACGCTTCGCATTGAACCGGCCCAATGCAGTGATGGCGCACCATCCAAAGGGGATGTTGAAGTTGTCCGTGTGGATGTAGGCCGTGACCCTTGGACCGAAATTGAAACAGCAGCAAGCAAAGACCGAGCCAGCCCAGAAGCAAGCAAGGAGGGGATACTGTGCACAAATACCTGACAGGACCGTGAAGAAGTATGTGTACAGATCAGGGGCAATGAGGTTCAATGAGCCTGGATGGATTAGCAGTCAGCATATGCCCCGCCAGGGCTCAGAGAACGCACTTACTGCTAGTGAACCCCAATATATACTGGATATACGGGTTAGAAAAAAGGGCATGGAGAACCTCAACATTGTGGAGCGAAGAGACCCGTATGTTGCCAGGCTCCTATATGGCTTGAGTTCCTATCATCAGGCAAGCCAGAAGTGGACGCACCTTTCGACCCCCGCCATGAGCAATCCCAAAATTACCACTGGCGAAGTCACCTCGGCGATGGCTGCTTCGAGAGGCTTTGAATCGATACGAGCCCAGTGCCACCGCGAGAGCCTCTGAAGCGGCTTCAGTAACCTGCTGCCATGCAGTTCGGTCCTTCGGAGAGCCAACAAGTACGCCAACGACAAGAGAGTCGTCAGCGCTGCCAAGCGAAATGGGTCGCATGGTACTATAGACCCAGACATCCAGCCTCGAAGGCTACGCATAAAGAAAAGCGCACTCACCATCCATCCCAGGGGATATACTGCATGTCCTGGATCTCAGGGCTGTCAAGAGCGTACTCACGCTTCTCTTCAATGCCGACACGGTGGCACCGACCCTGATATCCTGATGCCCCAGTGCGCAGCTCCTCGAACACCCTGACCTCGACAGCATCGCCAGCAGCCCAGCGCCGTTTCCTGGCTACTCTCTTCTGCTTCATACCCTCCCGCACCTGCTCTGCCTCACGATCAGCCCGCCGCTTTCGCCTGTACCGATCGCGGGCCTTGTGATTCGGGCCCTTGCCTTCAGAGGGGTTTTGAGAGGGTGGCGGGCAGGTACTGGACTGATTGAGCCCCGCAGCACTGTAAGGCGACTCATCCGTGAGCTCCATATCGTCGTCGTCCAAGGGTGCAGCGTCGCCGGCGAGCTCGTGGCTGTAGGCCCGGGCATCGGCCGCGTCGAGGGTAGCCTCCAAGTTGAACGCGGGATCCACCAGCACGGGGTCGGGGCGGGAATATGCCGAGTACTCTTTTCCAGAGCGGGTGCAGCGGAATGCACGGAGGAGAAAGTCTGCATCAGGAGCCTCAGTCAGCAAAGCTTATCGCGAAGAGCCCAAGCCCCGGAGTACAGAGCCCTACTGCGAGACTGGGTCCCCAAGTTTGGGGTCCTGGAATCAACAGCAAAGCCCTGCCCCTCAGGGCGAGAGTAGAGAAAAGCAGCGTGCCTAGCATTTTAAGCCCAGGACGCCAGCAGTCCGCGGGTATGCGGGACACGCGCGATTAAGCCAGACGGGCGCCGACCCAAGAGCAATAAGCTGTGAGCAAAGTGCGAGGAGGAATGGGCGCGGTGGTGGGCTAGCAGGCTCGCGCAGCCCGCTTTATACTCGCAGCCCTCAGCCAAGTAATCGGAGACTGAAACGCGAGAGGTAAACAACGCGCAAGCGCGCACGTCCCAGGCATGTCGGTGGCGTCGCGCCTCGAGCGCATCAAGCGCAGGTATACGGCCAAGGTTAGGGTTGAGCCCGGGCCTTCTCCACCCCGACGAAGTCCCAAACTCACTTGAGACACGAGCTCTTTCTCGAGATTCTCGTCCCTAGCTGCTGAACGTCCCGCGTGGCCATTCCAACATCCTACAGCACAGGCGCCGAGAGCCGTGCCGTCCTCGCTGGCGAGCCCTGCCCCGGCCTGGCCATTTGCCCTGGGAGAGACTGGCGTATTCTCGGTTCATCTAGGTGCTCTCTCCCTCATATTTCCCTATACTAAAGCCCACATCACTCTCCGCAGACCTCGGACTCACTCTGGGAAGAACTCCACGCCGCCGGCGAAGCCGCGCATCTGCCTCTCGATGTGGATTGCTTGCCTCAGATTAACAGGCCCGACGCGGGCCTGTGCAACGTACGTCCTATTTACAATGCCTTTGTGCCAGGTACTTAGTGTACTCCTCTTTCTACTGTAGACACTAGTGCAAAGCACGGGTTGCGAGAACCCGTGCAGGTCGCGGGTACGGGTGCCGGCGGGTACGGGTACGGGTCGCGTTTGGCCGTACCCGTGACCCGGTGGGTCTCGAGAATGCGTCGCTCGACACGCTCTTGAAACCAAAAGCCGCGGGTACCCGCGTACCCATACCCGACCCGTCGACGCGGGTTTCGACATGGGTGCAATACTGGTACGTGCGGGACGCCCGCGGGTGTACCCGCGCATTTCACTAGCACTACTACTACTACGACGACTACACGCGAGAGACATTCACGATAAACACACACATGTTCTTGCAAGTGTATGCTCAGGGGCAATTTTAGGTAGAGCTGTTTTGTATATACAAGGTTTCTGGTGCAAGAAATACAGAACTTGAGAGCACAATGAGATATCTAGTCCATTTTCTCCTTGCCCTTGCCAGCCTGAAGAGCTCGGGGGCTCTCTTCAGTAAGGTCTATGACACACATGTGCCCACCGCCAATCTCAATGTCCTCTCCTACCTTCTCCGCCATCCAGTCCCTGTGGACAACACATCCACAAAGCCCACATTCTTGGAAGCTATTCCAGAATACTTTCTTCGAGACGCCATAGCAAGAAGTGATCTCACTTCGAGTGGCAGCTGGTGGGTCATTGAGGCTGTATGATGAAGATGCCAAGGCCGAGACTGTTGCCGGGGGAGTCCAGTGATCAAATGCTCGAGACTGGGACAGCGGAGTGTCAGGGAATGGGAGGATGTACCCAGACGAAGAGTAATCTATGTCCAGAACATGTAAGCACAGTTTGCTGGAGAAGAAGAATACGCACGAGCACCATAGATGGGTCCCACACCCTCTGACGAGATTGTCGAGGATACAGAGACAGCTGAAGAACATATGTCAGCATCGGAAGCGGGGCCAGCGAATAGTGAGGTATACCTGGGGAGGTAGGCAGTGTCCCAGCAGGAGGCGCCCTAGATGCTTCATGCTTTGCCGCCGGAGAGCCTTCTTCGAGGCCAGCCATCAGCCCAAGCTTGTATGCACCCCAGACGTCTTTGGAAATGAGTCCGGAAGGGGTTTTCGGGAGGGAGGGGCTAGACGGAGGTGGGGAGGAAGCCACTGCGCCCGTAAAGAAGGTGTCCATGTCTATACCACCCCTTCAGTAAGACCAACAGACCGACTGCACAATATACTCACCGTTCATGAACATACCAGGGGCAACTGGCCCAGGAGAGATGCTCCGGCGTAATGCTGTCAAGCCCGGAGTCAAACAGCCATGCTAAGACCCACATGCTGAAAGTAAGAGTTGCACCTTGATTCAAGTCAAGTTCGCCTGCACTTTTCCTGCCACTGGGCATGCGGCATGGCAAAGATATGTCCAAATCCTTAAACTCTGTAGGAGAATTAAGCGATAGAAGAATGCTCAGGATACTTTACTCACCCGAATACTCCAGGACAGAGAGGTCGCTGCCGTGGTGCCTGACTACATCCTGAGCTCGCTGCCGTGGTGCCTGACTACATCCTCTACCACCTCTAGCAGAAGTCATGAGAGCTAATTCATGGAAGGGGTGAAAAGTAAACGTACACCACCACAAGCACTTATATCCCATACCGCATGCAAAAGTGTGCTTCCCTTCATCAGGAAAACCCAAGTGTACTTTTTAAGTGACAAAATGACTTTAAAGTAGTTGAAGTACAAGAAGAAGGAAAAGAATGCCCCCTATTTTAAAGCGCAACAAAGTAACATAAAGTAGGATCAAAGGCCCACAAGTACAGGAGGATCTTTTCTAGCTTTTGCTCCAGTATAGATACTTTTGATCCATTGTATACTTTTCAGCCCGATAAGTAAAATCTCTGTACTTCTTCTCTTTAAAGTGCTAAGAATGCTTTCAAGCGCCAAGCATGCTTTGCGTACTTCATCATCGTTTCATCCAAATTAATCCATTGCAGGGCAGCACAAAGTAAATTACATGATATTGAGAGTAAGAAATCAGCGAAGACAGCACAGCAGGTAGTAGCAGAGCAAGGGAAGGAGCAGAAGAGCATGAGAAAAGGCAACAATATTCAAAAGATGCTCAAGCCTGAGAGGCTAACGCAGCCTGGCGCTTAGCCTTGGCTTTTTCTTCCAGCCTAGAGCAAACTTCATTCGTATGATCGAAGTTACTGTTGGGCGTCATTGAAATCTGAGTTGTCTCACTAATAGAAGGATATATTAGTTTCATAACTAAGATCGCCAACAGACTTATAGATACCATATATCAGCCAGAGTCTCCTTGAGATGATCCTCATACCAAGTCGGAGTTTCATGTCGCCAGTGGGTGACCCAACTGAGAGCGCTCACATAACTTATCATAAAATCAGTGACACAAGCTTTACATATTGCAGTAGGACACTTACGACTCCTTGACATTGTCTTCGGAGAATTTGCTAGGACTCAGCTTGCCCTCCTTCCAGCTCGTTAGAGCTTGGATGACCTATAGTATTATTAGTAATTTAATAGCAAATCAGTCGGTCTAGATGAACACACCGAAGTCATAGCCAATGCCCACGTCTGAGGTGGAAGCTCTTTCAGATGATCCGGATACCTGATTGCAAAGCATCTAGTCCCAGTAAACCATTGCCGACGAATCACCCCAATAATTCCAGGATGAGAGATTGGCATTTCTTCGTCGTACGTTTGAGCCTATATCACAAACTTGTGTTACACTGCAGCATATTAAATTCAGGAATAAAACTCACCTTAAAGTCCACTCCGCCGTAGGAATAATGGTGATCAGCTAGTAACCATTGCACACGTGCTTTGATATCATCAGGCTTGAGATTTCCAGGAATCCCATAGTCTGCGACTGCTTCCTCGCCCTTTTGCTTGATCTGGTTGCGAACAGCACTGACAGCCGTCCATAACTCAAGGGCTGAAGTTAGAAATAGTAGAACTCTGTATGACTTTGAACATGCTTACATAGGATCGTACTGTGGCTCGAAGGTCATCATCAGCCTTTTCCCAAGCGTCCTTCAAAGCTTGCGGCAGTTGAATTAGGGCCATTGCCACTGCCTTATCTGTAACAGAGACCTGCTCCGAAGGGGTGGGGAAGGGGTTCTAAGTACAAATAATTACTCGGAGATACTCATGTGCGGCCTTGGCTAAAGTCTTTATAGGGGACTTGAAGCTGCTGAGAGTTGGCGCTCTACCTGGTGCTATAAAGTCAACTTCCTTGACGTCTGTCTTTCGACGCTTTGAAGCTGAACCATTTTCTATAACAAACTTCAAAGCCAGTTACAGTTAAGAGGTGCCTCAAGATATGATGACTCACGCTGCTCTTTGCTTGGTTAGATCCTTTAAGCGACCCAACCTCTTCATCCTCATCTTCCTCGCCGATACTTTTTTCCTCCACCTCACTACCTTCACCACCTTCACCTCTGTGGCTCATGTTGCCTCCATCTCGTTCCTCCTCAATCTCACTCTCATCCCTATCCTCATGTTCATTGCCCCGACGACCACCATGGCCTGGAGTACTGATTGTCAGGGCATAGTATAACAATAAGCTTATACACGTACTTTGCACAGCACCTCCCAATACACCAGCCAACGCATCCTCTTCATCGTCCAAAACTACAGCAGTTCTCTTCTTACCCAGGTTAAACTGAGGAGCTTGCTCCTCGTCATCCAGCATCGCTTCCACATTGTTACGAATGTCTAAGAAATATAGGCGTAACATCAGCGGTGGAGGTAAAAGTGTAACACATGAAGAGAGATTATCAACAGATCTGGCAGGGAAATCCAACGAGTTGCGAAGGAGAGAAGTCCAGCTGTTCGTAGGCACCCAGCTATTCTGACAAGAAGTAATAGAGCTTAAGAATCTGCCCAACATTACAGCGGCAGATTTGCCCCCAGAAACAGACTCGTTAACCTGAGTCCACCTTGACATCCTAGTAGCGCCTCCACGAGGGCATGTCAGAGGGTCTCCAGGCTGGCCTCCAGGTTGGCCTGCCTCTCCACCACCAGGTGATACTTCCGAGTCCTTCTTCTGCCTCTTAGAGGAGCCTTTGGCACGAGACTTCTTCCTCTTTCGCCCTTTATTTAAGTCTTCCCGCTGCGCTGTAACAGAGGATACTAATCAGCTTCTCATATAGCAGGATTCCACTAGGACGCACCAGGCTGAGGCGCCTCCTGTATTGTAGGTACAGAGCTGTATTGACCATCAAGACTAGAGTTCCCTTCTTGACTCTCCGAGGATGGAACACCACCGTCCGAAGCTTCCCAGGATTCACTTGAGGAAAGCTGGTTCTTTGCCTGCAAGTAGGCCAGATTCTCAAGAAGATTCAGTAAAGCAGAGTCAGGAGGTGAGCAGCTTTCAGTTGAACTCCTCAAGAGTGGAACTAGAGCATTGATCTCTTCCTCTGACAGAGTATAGCTCGCCATGGCCAGGGAAGGCTTGCAAAAGGCGTATGGGAAAGCTTGCGCCCTCACCGCAAGCTTTCCCACGATTGGACTCAAGGCTTTCTACGCCAATGAGGTGTAGTCTATGTCTCTGGCGTCTTCGTTTTCTGCTCAGTCGGCTATCCTCTGTGATGCCCTGTGGAGAGGGTACTGACAGGTGGTCATTTGACAAGGTATGTTGAATGTTAGAGCATTCTGGAGTTCGCTGAATCCGACCGGGAGACGGCAGAGCCAGATGCGCCACACCGGTGAACAACCAACCCCCAGAGCTCGCGTCACTCAACTCCTGCCTGGCTTACCTCTAGTCCATATCACCACGGATTTGAAAGACAACAACTGTGGACAGTAGGCGCCCACAAAGAGATCAAGTTCTCTAATGAGGGACACGCAGTATTCTCAAGGGTGTTGATACGCTCGCAAATGCAGTCAGTGTTACTTTGGGTCCGAAAGGTAAGCAGTGTTGTATTTGCATCCAAATATTCCAAGTACTCAAAGGTGTGCAGGACGGAATGTCATCATCGAGCAGTCGTTTGGCGGTCCCAAGATCACAAAAGGTACGTTACGCATGCAAGTCGTTTCTCAGACGGGGGACACTAAGTATTATACCTGACAGACAGACGGTGTTACCGTTGCCAAGTTGATTTCATTAGAAAACAAGTTTGAGAACTTGGGTGCACGGTGAGTAGCCCTCGCCGCCTCCGCGGCGCCCTTTCGCGATACTGACGTTCGCGACCGGTCTTGTCCAGGACGTCGCGTCAAAAACTAATGAAGTTGCGGTCGGCCGGTGACGGAACGATGACTGCAACCGTTCTGGCCTGTGCGATCTACTCGGAGGGTGTGAAGAACGTCGCCGCGGGTTGCAACCCCATGGACCTCCGCCGGGGCTCGCAAGCTGCCGTCGAGTGCCTCGTCGAGTTCCTCTCTTTGAACGCAAGACAATCACCACGACTGCCGAGATTGCCCAGGTCGCGACGGTCTCTGCAAACGGGGACGCCCACGTTGGCAACTTGATTGCGCAGGCTATGGAGAAGGTCGGCAAGGAGGGTGTCATCACTGTGAAGGAGGGCCGGACGATCGAGGAAGAGATCGAGATCACGGAGGGCATGTCGACGGCGAGGCACTCGCTGCGTGCATTTTGAACAAGCTCCGCGGACAGCTACAGGTGGCTGCTGTCAAGGCCCTAGGCTTCGGCGACAACCGCAAGTCCATCCTGGACGACCTGGCTATCCTCGCCGGCGGGACTGTCTTCACGTACGAGCTGGACATCAAGCTTGAGCAGGCTACGCCTGAGCTTCTTGGTTCAACCGGCTCGGTCACCATCACCAAGGACGACACGATCATTCTCAACGGTGAAGGATCCAAGGACGCCATCCAGAAGAAGGACCGATACGATGACGCCCTCAACGCTACCCGTGCAGCGGTGGAGGAGGGTATCTTGCCCGGCGGAGGCGTTGCGTTGCTGAAGGCTTCTTTGGCACTTGCCACGAACGCCCCTGGCCCCTCGAGCCAGCCCACCTCCCGGACGCCAAGCCAATCCAGACGGCCAACTTTGATCAAGATCTGGGAGTGTCCCTCATCCGCCGTGCCTTGACGCAGCCCGCCCGGACGATCCTTTCGAACGTGGGCGAGGATTATCATTGGCTCGCTGACTACCAACTACGGCAGCCCGGACAAGTTCGCGTGGGGGTACGACGTGAGCAAGGGTCAGTACGTCGACATGATCGGTCGACGCTGCTGGTGTCGCGAACTTGCTGACGACGAGCGAGGCGTGTGTTGTGGAGGCTGAGGAGAAGGATAGGTACAGCGAGGGGCAGGGGGGCATGAATGGGAAGGGAACGGGAATGGGAAATAAAGGTGAGTATCATCAGTCTTTGGCGCAGATTGTGTAGCTAACGCCCTTCAGAAAACACGGTCCTCCCCATGCTCGCCATCCCGCTACACCGCCTCTCCCCCTCTCGATCCAACCTCCGACTCTCTCCCAACACCCGCCCCCGCTCGTCGCGTCTGCCGTCCTCGACGTAGTCTACTTCTATTGGCAAAGACAACCACGTTTCCTCCTCCCTTTAGCCCGCGCTCTGCTCGACTGTAGAACAAGCGCGGCTCCGACGACTCCCGCCCGGGCAAGACCGCATTACACGAACATCGTACGCGTCGACGCGCGCGTCTACGAACCGAGCAACTCACCCAAACGATGAACGGCGTCATACGAGCTAACGTACTCGAGCAAGGCTGGGAAGCACCAGAGGACTTTGTACAGAGCCTCAAGTCTGAGGGATACGATTACGAGAGGGCTACAGGAAGGTATGTAAACATACTTCATTCTCTTCTAACCACACCCCTGCCTTCACGACCCGCTCACCGCCGTCATCGTCGACGCTCCCGCGCCCACACTGCCCACCGCGTCCCCCACCAAGCTACAGGTGGCTACTGTCCAGGCTCCAGGGCTCGGCGACAACCACAAGTCCATCCTGGATGACCTGGGTATCCTTACGGGCGGTGCTGTCTTCAAGGTTGGGCGGACGGCGACGGTGGCACTGGAGACACTGACGCAGACGAGGCCCACATCCGGCGGTTCTGTCAGGCGCTCCTATCTCACGCACGAGCGTCCGAGGCTGCTGCTGGAAGGCTGAGCTGATGCCGTCAAATACTGGAGGAACCTCGTGAGTATTTCGGAATTGATTTCCATGAACACCGGATCGCTGAGATTTCTCGATGGCTGAAGACATACGTGACTCAATCAAAGCTCAACCTGGTCCTCCAGGTCTATCTAACACCGGACGCTTTGATACAGCTGTGATTTTGACCGATGAACGTGCTGAATCTACAGGTTTAGAAGGTAAGTTTTTGTGTGCCTACCCTTGGGTTATCTCATCTCAAGTCAATTAGGAACACGCATTGCGAGAGTTAAGGTTATCTTCAAGCTTCCAGCCCTATTGCGCTTTGGGGCTGATAGTATCCCAACACCTGCTGCCTGGCCGAAGGAGACTCTAGCTTATGTGGAGTGGTATAGCCCTCTAGAGCCAGCAGCAAACCCTTCTCATATGATGTACGACGTGTCAAGATTAGGACTTAGGGCGGATGGCACATATCCTGGAGAGATAGTGCGAGTAACTGATATCAGGCAAAGTTGTCAACTAATTCCGAAGTTTGGTCGAAATGACGTTCCACGAGAGTGGACCTCTAATCGTGTTTTGGACCAGTGTACTTCTTTCTTTGTAAATAACTGGGCTAGCTTATACGCCTATCAGACAATTTGGTAATAGATGGTACTGGGAAGTGTTATGTACTGCCTCTTCTTGACTCTGTATTCAATATTTACCTAGTCTCCATGGCTCATCTAGTGTCCCATCTAAAGGCATCTGGCTCACATAGTCTTCCCTTCTACCGGGCAGCAAGAGATGGAGTGAAGGATCCGAGGTCTGCCTCGGTAGAGATCCTAGAAGACGGAGACTTGATCACTTTCTGGGAGGCAGAGGGAACGCTGATGGAAGGAGAGCTCTATCGAGGATGGGTGTCTAATATTCGACTTGTGGGACAGAATTGGAGAGACAAACATGTGAGTAAGTTAGCTAGTAAATAGTGTAAGCTTCTCATCTCTGCTATGCCTAACAGGACATTTATATGGTCAACATTGCGCTGGATCCGAAGAGTCAGTTTAAACTCAAGGCTGCAGTTTTAACAGCTAGGTATGAGCATACAGCACAATACATGGATACTAGGGAGCTGAAGATACAACCTCCAGAGTTGAAGTGATGATATGGCATTACTAGCACTGTAGCAGTTACACAAGACACAGAAAGTACTTTAAAGATAGATAAAGTATAAGCACTGCTTCTTCCATCTTTGACGTCATATCAAGATGATTAAAGTCGATCAGATCACAAAAAGTTCTTTTTGGTTCCGGCAATCAAAAAGGGATTTTCCTGATGCTTCGTTAACCCCAGTACGGCACTTGATAAACCGGCAACGTACACTGCACATACAGCGCGGGTACGGGAGCAAATGGCGCTCCATGTACTCCGCGAGCTGGGATGGGCCTATAATACCGCTGTTCGCATCGAGTGGGCTAGAAGAATGTGCTTCAGCAGGGCGTTGGAATGTAATCGGAATGAAATACTTACTACCAAATTTTATGGAGTGTCGGGGGCATAGTCTCAAAATCACAGGTGCCGAGGTTGTGGGCTGAGCGCAGCTTGACCTTCATCCTCACCTGCCACATTGGAACATCAGAATAATCAGTACGAGGTTTAGAGTGGCGAACAGGAGGAGGCGGGTAGGAGGAAGGTCGGCGAGCCAACGCAAGAGGAGAGAGTGATAGTGTGCGCTGTGGAGCCATGGGTGGTTGAAGCAGCAAACTTAGTGATGTAGAACGACTTTGGTGAACTTACCCATCCATCGAGACGCTCTTATATGCATCTCCCTAGTCCGAACCAGCAACACATGCTGGCAGCAGCGGAAACGAGGCGTCGAAGATGATAAATTGTGAGCAAGAAGCATGAGCAGATTGGAGCCTCAGGATCGTCGTGGAGTGTGGCGGTCGCTGCTCAAGGCACTGCTCAAGAACTCTGTCAAAGACCATGCGGAGTGCGGTTGCCAGGCAGGCAGTAAGTGGACTGGACAATTACCCTTCTCGTCCTCTGAACGCCGGGCGTTTGTTCGGGCCCAAAACAGATATGGGATCAGCAGAAGTGTCCAAATCTGGCAGGAGCCACGCAAGCAGGTGACATAGAAGATCTGTCATGGCGTGCGAACTTTGGGCAGTCTTGCTAGCCCTGACAAAGCCTTGGAATTAGGGAAAATAAAGATTTAACGTTACGGTGATAAGCCTCAGGATCGTCTGACCCCCGAAAACGCGGATTCAGCACATCATACAAGCGCCCCGGAGCTTATTCGACACAGCGCTCGCACGCCTCTAGGCTTCTATGGGCTCTAAAAGACTTTTTCTATTTAGCTCCGGACTTCCCAACATCCTCGAGGCGTACTCGGACCCATTCCGCGATTTATCTCTGCGCACCGAAGCTCCGGAGTGACTTAACCAATGCGACTTCTAGCTGCATTAGCTCCGGGACCCGCGGACACTTCTATCGAGGGGCGTCTTCCTCATGCCCGCCCTCCAGCACTCACTCCCCCTCGTTTCCGTCAAGATACCGAAGGTGCAGACGCATACGAGTCACCATAAGGTCAGCATCAGTCAGCAAACGGCCGGAGGTAATTAACACGTGACTGGCGTGTCGCACGGAGTGATGGGACCGCTTGGGTCAGGTGGCGAAGCGTTGAGGCGACCTATAGGGGGCTGGAAAGAGCAAGTGTGAGCGCAAGAGAGTCGTATGGTGTATGGTATAGCGGAGGAAGTGCTGAGCAATCCTGTGGGTAGCGGTGTTTTATTTTGTTATTTATCTCCCGAACGGGTCGCAAAAGCCATTCCTGTAG
>NW_006920413.1:471045-472073 GCF_000344685.1 Gloeophyllum trabeum ATCC 11539 | reverse complement strand
CCTCAGGATCGTCTGACCCCCGAAAACGCGGATTCAGCACATCATACAAGCGCCCCGGAGCTTATTCGACACAGCGCTCGCACGCCTCTAGGCTTCTATGGGCTCTAAAAGACTTTTTCTATTTAGCTCCGGACTTCCCAACATCCTCGAGGCGTACTCGGACCCATTCCGCGATTTATCTCTGCGCACCGAAGCTCCGGAGTGACTTAACCAATGCGACTTCTAGCTGCATTAGCTCCGGGACCCGCGGACACTTCTATCGAGGGGCGTCTTCCTCATGCCCGCCCTCCAGCACTCACTCCCCCTCGTTTCCGTCAAGATACCGAAGGTGCAGACGCATACGAGTCACCATAAGGTCAGCATCAGTCAGCAAACGGCCGGAGGTAATTAACACGTGACTGGCGTGTCGCACGGAGTGATGGGACCGCTTGGGTCAGGTGGCGAAGCGTTGAGGCGACCTATAGGGGCTGGAAAGAGCAAGTGTGAGCGCAAGAGAGTCGTATGGTGTATGGTATAGCGGAGGAAAGTGCTGAGCAATCCTGTGGGTAGCGGTGTTTATTTGTTATTTATCTCCGAACGGTCGCAAAGCCATTCCTGTAGTATAAATTGTACAAAGTAGCATACAGAAAAACAAGTTTCGACTTCACCATCTCAGAGAATCAGCGTTACGATCTCAGCGACCCGAGAAGTTCGAAAGCGTCGAACTTAGCGAATTATAACCGATCTTAGCTTTGCCAATAGGCCTGACTCGTCGAGTCAATTAGCTCCGCCATCGATTCAATTAGCTCCGGTGCGTCTCACATAGCGAAATAAAAATTAAACAAGTCCCTTTAGCGTTTTCTACTCCCGTGGGCCCGAACCTACACTCGGTTCCGTGGTTTGCGACTTTGTTTGCGACTTTTCGGAGATAAATACTCCGGAGCGTCCATTAGTGTTTGTTTCAGGCATCAAGGTTTTGTTTTATTTTTCTAGGTCTTCCTACGGACTACCCTACGGCGTCTTACTCCTCCTTTCCCCCTCGAACTATT
>NW_006920413.1:464169-469737 GCF_000344685.1 Gloeophyllum trabeum ATCC 11539 | reverse complement strand
ATGGTATAGCAGTGGGCAAAGGCTGAGTAATTGTGTGGGATGCAGAGCATATTCGTTATTTAACTCCGGGCGGACGCAAAACCATTCCAATAGCATAAAAATGTATGGAGCATAGTGGAAAATCCAAGTTTTGTACTTCACCCTCTCAGCGTACCAGAATTACCGTCTCAGCGACCCTCGGACTCCCTTCGCGTCAGACTTAGCGTCTACAATCAATCCTAGCTTTGCCAATAGGCCTGACTCGTCGAAACTAGATAACTCCGCCATCGCATATCGATCCTAGTAAGCTCCGGATCTAAAGTATAAAATTCACCAAGCGTCTGTAGGCACGAGACTATTGTGTGGGTTCAGTGGAACTCCCCACCCGGGCTACTGGCGAACTTCGGAGATAAATACTCCGGAGAATCGCTATACTGTTTGTTTCAGGCCTCAAGATTTTGTTTGTTTTAGGTTTTCCTATGGGCTACCCTACGGCGTCTTACTTCTCCCCCTCCCTTCGAACTTAAATATTACCCTTCAATCGCCTTAGACCGCCTACACCCATACCGCTGGGTGTTTTAGGTCTTATTTCTTTTTGGTCTTTGATGTTGTCGTGTGTTAGTGCCTATCACCGCATGTGACACCTTTTTGCAGAACCCCCTACATGAACCAGCATCTCTCTCCTACGTTCCACAGGCTACATAAAAATGCACAAAAATAATGAGGACGTTCATCACTAAGTTACACACAATATGCGGAAGATCCGGTAAGAATCCGCCAAGTGTGCGGAATGCTACAGGCCGAATTCAATACTTTTTGCAGAACCCCCTCAATGATAGTACCTTTGACTCGAACTGTGTATAGACAGCAGCTTCGAATGGGGCTCCTCAACCTCCTGCAATGTATTGATAATTTCATAGACCTATGGTCCAGGACATGTATAACATATCACCACAAGTCTCGGAAATTTATATCAGAACTGAACAAGGCAGTCATGTTCTTCAAGCTCCAAATCTCCGGTCTCAACCACTCCTTATGAATTGAATGTCCTGCCACTTCTATGCATCCCTCTTTCCTGAGTGTTCAAGTTCCTCTGCCTGTCACTACTGTGTCAGTGGGCCGCCATTCAATACCATTCACCCTCTGTTTCCTTTTGTGATATGTTTTGATGTCATACTTCCCTTATTTAGGACTTTAGGGCAGGTTTCTCCCGATCTTGCAAATCTACTATGTAAGTTGTCCACATCAAGGATGCCAAAACCCACTACCAAAGGTAGCGGGAATATCTGGCTGCAAGGAACACGAATATCATGGCATTGCAGTAAATACTACCTGTATTCGAGGTTATGTACACTCCAGTTATATATAGCACCCAAGTACGAGGCTCTGCATTATATGCTAGAATTACTGGGCACATCTATCTAATTTTTGGGTCGCTGCACGTTGTTATCACGGTCGCTGCGAGATCAGCTTTTCATCCGATCATACGGGATTATGCAAGCAGGACCCCATGACTGCCGATGAGTGGCGGTCGGGGAAGTTGATTTCATGGAATCCTCCAGCTGATGCCCCCTGCCTAAAACCATCCGTCTCCGCGTTCTCGTTCCTCCTCTGCTAGGGTGTGGGACTTTGTGTTTATTATTAGTACATTATATAAGCTGAATACTAAAAAGGAAGGTGAACAAGAGGAAGAGATGGCTGGCCAATGTGGTCACCGAGATCACCAAAGGTGATGCGAAACCTGCTAAGCGAGCAGTAGGCGCTGAATAAACCCAGCGGATATAGGATTCACCTTATATAATGTACTAATAATAAACACAAAGTCCCACACCCTAGCAGAGGAGGAATGAGAACACGGAGACAGGAGCCTGGTAGGTGTTGAACTAGGCACTGACTAAGCAGCCAGGTTCTACAGCTTACTAGAACATACCGGAACTTACTGGAACATTCTAGTATAATCCACCACTGTATGGAGTTCATGTGGGTTGCGGAGCTCTATGTGGGTTAGTGACATCATAGGTGGAGCTTAGTAGGATTAAAGATATTCCACGTAGCTTAGTAAGCCTATGGGCCACAGTGTATATAAACCCTGCAGCTCTGCTGCTTTATGACAAGGGTTGTTCATACAATACTACTACAGTAGCGTTAGCATCCAATCCAACAGGTGAGTTGTGTAAGGTGCACTGTGCATGCTGCTGCCTCCATAACTCTTCATCCCTGACTCCCATGGTAGTTGGGAGGAGGGTTCTGTCGGGATGAAATGGTCGCTCCACCATACAACTTGCTCTTGCCGTGAGAACCTCATGTAAGCAATGGTCCTGACCGGACCGACGCCACATTCATTTCGACTTGAAGACAACTACCCACACACACCTGTGACCTGACGTGAACAATCAAGTGATGCAAGTTAGTAGTATAAGGATGCATTCAAACAAGTGAGGCTGATAGATGAGACTAGTGTCTCTGAGCGGGTACCATGAGGAAGCCCTTTTTAATACTGATGTACTAGTAGATATAAGACAAGACTATATGAATACTGTGTATGTGTCCATCAAGAGTGGCATTCTGCAGCTTGACAAGACACTAGTACTGGAATACTTAATGGTTTCTGACTGGAGTCGGGGATTGGCGCTTGCGCCGCTATGATCAGTAGGGTGGGACACTTGGTAATTCCCGTCAGCAAGTGCGCATGGCTGGCTCGGACAGTGTAAGGTACTCAGCTTACTTAAGCGCCTTACTAGAGTCGTTCTTAGACAAGGTTCGAAGAGAGTCGCACAGTGCAATCACCAAACCAAGATCTATTGCGAAGAGCAAGAGAACAACTGAGGTACATCGAGTAGAAGGAACTACTTATATACCTACGTTATGAGAAAGTCTTAGATAATAGTGTGGCTGTCGGAACCTGTGACAATGGAAGAATGGTTAGTCCGAATCCTCACATCCACCCTCCTAAGTATTCCAAAGAATACTTACACAAAGCTAAGAAAGAGAAGTTAGTTTTGATCCGCTCCAGTTTGACCAGCGGGAGCTGAAGAGGAAAAGTGCCCCGCAGGAGGGGGCGCCCGACGCATGGCGGCTTGACTGGACGAGAGCCCTCGACCTTATATACATGTCGCTGAGAGAAAATCGGAGGTAAAATACCAATAAATCCAGCAAACATTTGTGGATCATCCATTGGTGGCTTACCAGTTCCTACCGGCAAATCAGAGATCCTGGCAATGCCCATAGCCTCTAGGTAGTGTTCGAGAGGCTGGAGGTGCCTAATTGCCCCGTACTCTTCCCATGTTGTATCACCTGATCTCCACTGCACCTGAAACATGGCTGAGGCACCCTTACCACAATGGCTGAGGACTTTGTCTACTGCCCATTCCTTAGGTTCACTTCTGAGACCTAAGATTTGCTCGATATGGTGGGCGGGAAAGCGACGGTCCTCGTTTGGGATGTGGATCTTTAGTTTCGAAGCGTGGAACGCATCGTGAATGCCATGCCGTTTCAGTTCAGGTGAAAGATCGACGCGAAACATTGCACCTGGTTCAAGCACCTTTGTAATCCGAAAGGGGCCCAAAAACTTGGGTGCAAGCTTGCGGACAAGACCCTTCGGGAAGCGTAAGCCGGCCATCAAGATGTACACCCAATCGCCTTCCGCAAAAGGTGCAGGCTGCCGATGCTTGTTGGCCTGTTTGGTCTGCTTCACGCGTGCATTGATAATAGCATCATGTGCTACCATAATCGCGGACTTCATCATCTGTGCAAATTTCCGCACGCCAGGGTACTCAGACACAGTGGAGTCCCAAAGCAAAGCCACGGCCCTATCATGCGGACCTGTAGGTCCTTTTGGATGCCAGTGGCCCTGTAGTTGTTCTCGACATTGTATATCCAATGTTTGAATCGATCGTGGTTAGGTGTCCCGTCCCACTCAGAGGGCTCCTCAATTCGGACTCCCTTGGGAAGCCAACCTTTAGACCGACTCCTGGATCGACGTTTTCGAGCTGCTAGGAATAATTTTCACTTCATTCGTTTGCAATGTTTAGTAGTTGCGGACGCGTCAGAACGGGCGGTCGACGTGTCGCTGAGTGCGCTTACGTCATCGGAGCATGAAGATCCTTTGTTGGAATTGTCGGAGGCTTTGCCACCTGGAGGTTCGCTGGACAACAACTGCCCGATGTATCCGTCTTTCGGAACCTGAGGGCCTGCTCTGCCAATGCGGAACTCAGAACATTGGGTAGCTACATTTTGGGCATCGCAAACGACCGAAGAAGGTTTCCAGTTGTTGCCATGCGGTCTTTCTCCAGGGTCACAATGTTTTCCCTGGTTAAGTGGTTCATCAGGAGCGTCTTGCATTACCTTCTTGGCCTGTCCCTCGCCCTCCGGCCCTTCATTGTCAGCGCGAGGGGCTGTAGAATTATAACTGGCAGGATCAATCTCCACCTGACCATTATCCAAAACATTGTTTACACCACCTCGAATGGTGGGAGTAGGACTAGAATTTTTAACTAGATGGTAGTCTAGCAATGCATACCTTTCATTAGGATCCTCAATACTCTTAAGCATCTTGAAGAGGATGTTGGGGTGCAGCTCCCCTGGCGGTACCCAATCATGCGGGATGCCTCCACCCACGACACCATCCTCATCTCTCAGTTCAGACCAGTCCGCGTGGCGTAGCCTGAACACCGGGCTATCGAAGCTGCTGGATGCGAAAGAGCCTTCGACGTGCCCTACGGATGTCCGTCGGATAGCATCTCGTCCAGTTGTACGTAATTCTTGACCTTAGTCGAGGCCACGAGCCACGCGGTCATCAGGTAGCACAGAGCCAGCCTTCGACTCAACATTAGCAAAAACATCATCTCGCTCGACGCTCGCCAATCCAGGGGCGGCGGAGTCACACTCAACGCTGGCCACATCAGCCGCGGAGTCACGCTCAATGCTGGCACTATCAGCCGCGGAGCTCTCGACGCTAGCCTCATTGGCTGCGGAGACAGTAGGTAAACCGGTAGCAGACTTACCAGCTCGAGTACGACGAATCATGGCCTTCGTCATTTTCCAGGGAGCGCGCGATTGTAACAAGAGGTATACCTGAGAGCTACGAAGGGTTCGACAGACAGCGGGTGATCAGTCCGTGTCGTAGTCGGTTAGTGCAATAGAATGGTTTTGGTGAAAAAATGTAAGGTACTCAGCTTACTTAAGCGCCTTACTAGAGTCATTCTTAGACAAGGTTCGAAGAGAGTCGCACAGTGCAATCACCAAACCAAGATCTATTGCGAAGAGCAAGAGAACAACTGAGGTACATCGAGTAGAAGGAACTACTTATATACCTACGTTATGAGAAAGTCTTAGATAATAGTCAACGGGTGGACAATAATAAAATTTTAGACCGCATGATAGGAAATCCTGCTAAGGTCCCAGAGGCCCCCCCCTCCCCCCCGTGGGAGCGTCCCACGGTACCATATCGGGAAGGTAGGTCCCAGGCACATCCAGGTTAGGGTTTGCTTAGTCATCTTTCAGTGCTCCCACACGTCACTCCATTGTCACACTATATGTTGTCACGCTTTATGTTTTCTTCCGTGCAATGGCCAAGGCGAGGTTGTCCTG
>NW_006920413.1:452691-463907 GCF_000344685.1 Gloeophyllum trabeum ATCC 11539 | reverse complement strand
ACCTGAGAGCTACGAAGGGTTCGACAGACAGCGGGTGATCAGTCCGTGTCGTAGTCGGTTAGTGCAATAGAATGGTTTTGGTGAAAAAATGTAAGGTACTCAGCTTACTTAAGCGCCTTACTAGAGTCATTCTTAGACAAGGTTCGAAGAGAGTCGCACAGTGCAATCACCAAACCAAGATCTATTGCGAAGAGCAAGAGAACAACTGAGGTACATCGAGTAGAAGGAACTACTTATATACCTACGTTATGAGAAAGTCTTAGATAATAGTCAACGGGTGGACAATAATAAAATTTTAGACCGCATGATAGGAAATCCTGCTAAGGTCCCAGAGGCCCCCCCCTCCCCCCCGTGGGAGCGTCCCACGGTACCATATCGGGAAGGTAGGTCCCAGGCACATCCAGGTTAGGGTTTGCTTAGTCATCTTTCAGTGCTCCCACACGTCACTCCATTGTCACACTATATGTTGTCACGCTTTATGTTTTCTTCCGTGCAATGGCCAAGGCGAGGTTGTCCTGGATAATAAAGCCCTGTAACCCTCACTAGCAAGCAATTTTAGTACCGCCTGTACCGTATCTCTGCCATCAGGGCTGTCACAGAGCCAAATCTATTTTTAATAAATTCCTGTTAAGGCCCTCGAGGACCCCCCCCTCCCCCCTTCATGCGGTCTCGGCTTCTCCCGGTGTCCACCACTTGATAATAGTGTGGCTGTCGGAACCTGCGAGAATGGAAGAACGGTTAGTCCGAATCCTCACAGATACTAGTAGCACCCGCCGGGGTACAATTGCACAGCGAGCGACCGAAAATATAGGATGCTCCAGAAGCGGAACCCAAATGTTTTTCACAGAATTCAAATATCAGCACATGCTCATGAAGTCGACCGTACTTTGAATTTAGCTAGGGTAATTAGAACTCTATGCCAACGCGAGGAACGAGCAGAGGCATAGAATATAGGCTGTGGCAAACCGTCCGAATCCCGGTCACTGCTAGTGGACGCCGATCTCGGCATTTCCCGCCTATACCTCAATCCAAGTACTGTATTGTACTACAATATGTCCAAGCGACCCTCGTCGCCAGACGAAACAGCGCGCAAGTCTCCCAGGATCTCTCCAGTTCCTCTGGATCCATCAGCTGGGATGGAGCCCGACCCGTTCTTCCAGGCCGTCAGCGACGCCGTGCAGCTGCTCCAGGACACGGACGATTCAGCGTGGGCCCGTGCTCTGCAGGCTCCCAGTCGCGCGCTCGCGGGCTTCTATGAGGTGCTCGAGGCAGCGTTCGAAGGCCTGCTGCCTCACTCTGTCTCCGCAGACGTCGACTACTTCGCTGTGGCGCAGGACGAGGACGTCCGGCGACTGGTTCGCGGGAGTGTGGACGCGAACTCGCTCGAGGCGCTCCGAGCCAAGCTAAGGGGTATGTCTCTCCCTCGCAGGTCACCGCCGGACCCGGAGAAGGCACAGAAAACGTCTGTTATCAACGTCGGCGATGTGCCCTACGGCCAAAGCGGCGTTGAGCAAGCAATCGGTGAGCGCTCTTGAGTTGCGAATATATTTGGCTGTATGACTTTTCGAACGGATGACTAGCCACGATACGAAGCTGGAATAGACCCTTCCAAGGCGAGACCGCGCGCGTCCTGCGCGAGACGCTCTCCAGCTTCCTCGACCCGGGGCGCGACACCTACGCGCGCTACTCCACGCTCGTCAACGCCTCCGGCACGGGCAAGTCGCGGATCGTCGATGAGCTGGGCAAGCAGGTGGTCGTCGTGCAGATGTGCGTGCGCGAGCGGGGCACGACGGGTATTACTTAACCTCTTTCGATCGGACGCGCCGGGGAACCTGACGCGATGGTTTGGACCCACTGGCAGGCTTCCCCCCGCACGACAGGGACCTCATGTTCTGGCTCACGGGGAAGGTGTCGTGCAACGACGGCCGGGCGGAGGGGTTCCTGTATGCGCTGCTCACTGTTACCGCGGAGCGGCTGAAGATCGTGGAGAAACACTGCGGTCTGGCCGACCTGCGCAGCGAGGCGAGGGTCAACCAGCTTGCTTCGGCGTTTCGTGAGTGCATGACGGAAGGGCAGACCTTTGATGCCGCTAATAAATATCGGCGGGAGTTCTACGGCGATGTGATTGCTGTGGCGGAGAAAGTAAAGTAGCTGAAATCAGTCGTTATCGTGACTGGGAACCGCATTGACCGTCATTTATAGTTCGCAGACACACGAGACTACGGCAAAACAGTCCCTTCCAGCCAGCCTCGTCGTGGGTTGCATTTCTTACATAGCAAATAATAGCTCTGACGAGCATCACAGAACTCCCAAACATATCCAAGGCGGCAGAAAAGCTGATGAAGGTCGTTTTTGGCGGATCAACACCTGAATTACAGCAAGACTTCACCGGCCCTGCTGTAATCTTCTCCTTCGACGAGGCCCATGTGCTCACGCATACTCAGTATCATCAACGGACCGGTGGCAAGTGGTCAGTCTTCTCTGAATTGACGCGCGTACTACGCGCCTTGGAAGGGTACCCCATCTTCTCGCTCTTTCTGTCCACAACGCCGGGGACATTTGAAGAGCATGAACTACTTCCACGAGTCCACAGATTTGCTTGGAACGTGCCGGAAAAGCGCCAGATATTGCCTTCAATCACTGAAGTTGTATTTGATGATCTCGCTATACGAGCCAGGGAGGGGGAGTACACTCTGGAACGCGTCACAAGGGATGATTTCATGGGCCATTTGGGTCGACCTCTGTGCGTGCAATCCCCGTTTTCTTGCCTCTATCTGTGATGCCTGGGTTTATTTCCCCTTTCCCGAGCCATTGCATTGACAAACCTCTTGTGGGATAGATTCGGCTCCCGCTATGATGCTGGCAATCAGTACGTCAGGCAGGACCTCTTGGATTTCGCAGCATTGAAGCTGGTACACTCCAACGTGTGGGGATACCAGCCGCTAGCCGACGATGGACTCCTCGCCTGCCTCGCCATCCGCTTCGCGTTTGAATTCCGTGCAAAGGGCCCTTACGAGCAGCAGATCGAGCGCGAGCAGGTGGAATGCCATATGCGGATATGCCTTGCCGCGACTCCGGGATTCCAGACTATGGTGACGGTCGCATCGTCGGAGCCGCTCCTTGCTGAAGCTGCGGCTATACAACTGGGTCGCCGGGTCTACTTCGAGCAGATGGCGCGCAACTTGGATGCATGGGGTGTACACCGAGGAGACCGGGGCGAGCTCGCTGCCATGCTGCTTCTCATGAAAGCCCGCGATAACGTCGTATATTGGGGGAAGCCCAGGGTGTTCTCTGTTGTCGATTTCTTTGGAGCTCTATTGCCTAGCTCAGCACACCAGAAACTCAAAGATGCTCTGCCTTCTGTATCTCGCGAGGGTGAATGTAAGGCGTTCTCTGAGACGTTCAAGGATGCTCGCATGGCGTTCAACCATTTCATCAAAGTCCAAGAGTACGAAGTGGTCAACGTACACTATTTATGGGCCCTCGTTGTCCGTGGTGCTGCGATTATCTGTCCCGACCACCAGCGAAACGTCGAGATTGTGATTCCGTTCCTGTTTCATGACACCACCATCCAGGCGACAAATGTCTCTGCTGTCCTGATAACTGTGAAGAACGATCACGCTTTCGGCACCGAAGTGTGGGAGCATCACTTCGCATGTATGGATCCGTTCGATTTTGAGCTCTTCTCCGAGGACGAAGCGCCGCTGCCTGTCATCCGCATGGCCTTCTGTCTTGGGTCTCGGCGATCAGGGATCACTATCGTCGCTCCCTCTCCCGAAAACGATGGAAGTCCTGAACCACCCTCACAGTACACCGCCTATGACATCTGGTGTGCGGGTCTTTCGCCTGAGACTTTCCCGGCCATTGAGAAGGACGACGTAAAATTGTGGAAGGACGTCGCAAGGCCCCCCCTCGGTGTGCTCGAGGCACTCGAGATGAGAGATGACCGTTATATGACGTCGGAAGTGCGGCAGGCCCGGAGCGATATGAGGCGTAGGATGATGCCCGGAGCAATGGCGCTGGGACCTCATTTCAGTGCTTTCATCAAACTACCCCAAGAAGTGAGTGAAGATGACTTCTCAGACAAAGAAGAAGTATGAGGAAGAGGGTGGAAGTGTTATTATTCTGTATCAACGCTGTCAATGTCGGGTGGAATCCTGGTATGTGTGAAGAATGCGATACTGCAAGTCCTTCTACATGTTCACTGATCCTCGGTACCTAGGCTCTTTCTTGTACGTTCATTTTGTGATGTATCACTGTCTTCCAACGCTGCGGCGAAGCATACAGAGCGTATAACTTTCAGGCCGCTCGTCGTCGAAGCTGATTATCCTGACTATCACTAAGGAGGTGATAATGTCGGACGACCGTTCAAGTTCCGTCTGAGGGTACTGGTAAGAAATTAGACGAGCTGCCTTTCTCTCGATTTCCCGGCGCAACCGCCAAGTTAAGCGGTAAGTTGTGGCTGACTTATTTTTTCTAGGTAGGTGTCATGCTCCTTATATTTTATCAGCCCACCTGCTATCTTCAAGTCTCCTTGATTTTGATGTGATCAACCATCTCACTCTTGCATCCCACTCATTCCTGCTAGACAGCATTGGAGAATGATACGCCTGCTCAATGCTCTATTTTCCCTACCTTCTCCTCTTCCTTTCCTCCCTTTCCCTCTCATTGACCTACCTTTTCTTCTCCTCTCGCTACATTTCCCTCTCCCCCGTCAACGATCATGTACTGCCCGTCTTACTCAGGTGCAGGATCTACAAGAAGTCAGGGACAGACGTGGACTTCGCGAACCACGTATTCGTGCCCAGGTTTGGGGGGAGCACGAGGAGGATATAGACGACGTTCATTACTTTAATAAAATAGAGGGGTGCGTAGTGGTCGATGTCCCCGTCGAGATGTGTAGACTGTGATCTTGATAGGAACGGGGCAAGGCCTTGCGGCCTCCCCTCCTCCTGCCCTCCTCCTCCTGCCTCCTCCCACTTCCCTCTCCGGCCTGCTCCTGGTGCTTTATCCTGGTCCTTTACTCCTCCCGAAGCCTTCTCCACCGCCACATGCCGCCAATGCCACCAGTGAGGTGGCTGGCGTTAAGCACGTGGCTACGGCCGCTCCGAGCGGTCTGCGCGCCACAAGCATTGGTGTGTGCGTGCCCGTATCCGCCGATATCATATACCCTTCGACCTGACACGATTCTGGCAGATATCGCTAACTTATACCCGCCCACGTTCGCTGCCTGCTCTCCACTATTGTAGCATCTGATTCTAGGCTTCGACTTTGCACCTTGCTCTCCGCTTTGACCCCTGCTGTCGCTCGTTCCGCTCTGTTTTGCCTGACTTCTATCCGTTATGTCTACAGCGACTGTAACGACGACGACTACTACCGTCAGGTCACCAAGTCCGCCTCGACACCGGCGGCATATGTCCATGGCGGCCCCATCGCATCGGCCAAAGTCCAAGTTGCTCTGCCAAACCTTTCCGCACTCGATCGAGGCGCTCGACCTTCCGACCTCCGCGACTCTCGTTCCGACGCTTGCCTCCGTGCGTCTTGTGGTCCTTGACTACCTCGCCGACCTCGAGAAGCGTCTGGCAGAATGTGAGCTGCTTTCGCCAGCGGAGAAGGGTGCGGCAGAGTGGGCGCAGACGGGGATGGAGATGCTGGAGAAGATCCGAGCGGATGTGTCGACGTTCCTCCCCGACCTGGACTATGTCGGCCTTCCGTCGCTGGAAGGGATGCGCTCAAGACTGGAGGACGTCCGCACGCACCTGCCCGACATGCCGCACCTGCCCGACATGCCTGACGTCCGAGCACACCTGCCTGACATGCCCGACGTGCCCTCGTTCGCGCTCGCCGACCTCCGCGCTCGGCTCTCCGACTTTAACTTCAGTGCGCATCGCCCGCTCAGCTACATCCCGCGCCTCTCGTCCCACCTCGAGTCCCTCCATTCGCACCTTGCGTCCGCCTCGTCCACTGTTCCCCTGTCCACGACTGTGCTCGACATGCTTGCCCACCTGTCCAGCACGGTCATCCCCGAGCTCATGGAGAAGGGGAAGACCAGGATCGACGAGACGGAGGATGCTGTCGGGCGCGCGGCGCGGGAGATCAAGGATGCTATCAAGCGCTCGTTTGACGGGAGCAAGCTCATCCAGTACGCGGACTTGCCCCATCAATGGCGGAACAATGAGTTTGTGCGTGGCGGATATCGGCAAGTGTCTACGTTCCGTCGATTGGATTCAGTACGAGAGCCTCATATTCGCAGATTTATTCCACTAGAACGATGGCCGCTAATCATCCTCTCCCTCTTCATGCTGCACAACGAAACCCGTAAGTCTGTCTTTCTGCCTCTAGCCGCCCTGCCTCACCGCGCGATCAGTCAACATCCACACGCACCTCATCCCCTTCCTCGTCTGGCTCCCCTCCCTCCTCCGCTCGCTCCCGCACCTCCTCCTCTCCTCCGCCTCGACGCTCGCCCACACATCCTCGCTCTCCAACCACCCAACCATGGACGCGCCCGAACTTGCCTTTACCGCGTTTGCACTGTTCTGCCTGTTCTGCAGCGCTGTCTGGCACACGATGAGCGGATGTGCACACGCACGCGGGATGGAGCTCTGTGCCCGGGTCGATTACGTCGGCATCGGGTGGTACGTCCCATCATCCTCTCTGGCCCGCGTGCCTTCCTCATGATACTTTTGAGCAGGCTGATCTCCGCGTCCGTCGGGACGGTCGTGTACTACGGCTTCCGCGCGCACCCGGCTTGCTCGACGTTTTTCCTCGCGTTCTCGTTCGTGATGGGTGTAGTGGGCAGCGTGCTGCCCTTCCAGGCGTGGTTCAACGACCGCGCATACAAGAACTACCGCATCGCGTTCTTCCTCGCGCTCGCGTTCAGCGCCGTCGCGCCGCTCGCGGGGCTCGCGTGGATATATTCTCCTCCCGCGATGCTCAAGTTTATCGGTGAGTTTCCGTGTCCTTGTTCTCTGCGCACTTCGGTCTGGGATTGAGTACGTTTCGCAGCACCGGTGTTCCCGTCGATTGCGTCGTACCTCGCCGGCCTGGTCTTCTACGCGACGCACGTCCCCGAGTGCTTCCTCGCCCCCGACTCCCGCCTGGGCAACTGGCTGGACAGGGTCGGCGGCGGGTCACATGCGATCTGGCATGTATTCATCGTGCTCGCGATCTGGCTCCATCGTCAAGCAATGGATGTGCTGAGGGTGGGCGTGGAGAGGGTGATGTGATTGGTGGGAGGATGGTGAGTGGAGTTCGCTGTATAGGGTTCTTGTGGAGATACGTCGGAGGACGTAAGGTTCTTGATAGAGATATGTTAGTGCTGGTATAGTGCTAGAGCGGTTAATTGAAGTGGTGGTATCTTGAAGATGAATGTGTAGCTTGATGACCCAACACGGACAGGTGTCGCGTCCGAAGGCGATCATTCTTCGCGCGTTTTACTCCGCCAATGTTATACTAACGGTCAACAATATCATGTGACATATCTCTTGTGTGTATGCAGGGGCCCCGCGGGTGAGTGTAGCCTACATGTTATGTTTATCGAGAAATTCAATAACATTCATAAGGAAAGTTCAGCTTGAGTTAGGATCATCCCAAATCACTTCCCCCCTCCGATCGCGTGATAACGGTTGTTCACGGCTGTACTCATGGCGTATGCATGTGTCGATACAAGGATAGAAGTCACTCAGTTTGTAATAGCCTGCAGCGTGTCGCCCAGCTGGTTATCAATATTTGGTAAGTGCCGTCGTAGGTCAGTTCAGTCGTACTCGACGACCATCCCTATCGATGGTCGAAGGTCAGCCAGGTAAAGTCGTTCCGGAGGTCTCGGTACTGAGCGCTGATATCGAACAAACATCCAAAGCAGGGCGCAGGGCGCAGTTTGTTGGTAGTCAACATACATGTCCTCCATCTCATCATTTTGTTGCTCTCAGACGCGAGCTCGCCAGGCTCTTGCCTACGTGCCGAGCGCTACACGACCTTGCCTTCCCCATCCTATGCAGTGATGCCACACTCTCCCAGGTTCGGCACATACACTCCTTCTGCACGTCTATCGAGAGCGTGCCAGAGAGGATGTCTTTCGTCGACACCTTTGAGATCATTCTACCAGCGCAGAACCATCTCCCTGGACAGGATTCAGACAGTTCCCTCATGACCTCATCAAGAAATGCATTCGATAGGCTGCTGCGAGTGATGCGCCATCCCAGCCGCATGTGGTCTGCTACAGTCCATATAGGACAGCTTCTTCCCAGTTCTAGGTCTCCTCGTGCGATCCTGGACGTACCCACTCTGGATTTCTTCGCTTGCCTGGGGACTCACCACACCGACCTCTCGGAGTTAGATACCGTCGACCACATGCACAACGTGGTTAACGTGAATATGTTCCATTCGCTCCGGGGCCATGGCTTGCGAAGCCTGAGCCTGCGCACGAGGCTCGACTCAGTAATCGACTTTGGTCCTGGAGCCTCTACGGGATACCTTAAAAGAACTTGTCATTACCTCATACCACAGTACCATAGGCCGGGATGGTTCGCATTGAAGACTGTCGACGGTCGTCAATGGCGCGTTCATACCTTGCAGCTGCATGCTAATAGATTCGAACGTGCGCAGCTGCTTTACGCTTTCCCATACTTGCAGTACCTGCACCTTTACGCCATCGTCGCGGGTTATATGTTCCCTCGTGATTCGTCGCCTCTCTCGACAATGGCACCCAGTACCGACTTCCCTTCCTGGAACCACCTCAAAGCCGTCGGAGGAAAACTTGGCCACATCCTCCAAGCTGTGACCAAGCGAATGGCGGGATTACAAATCAGAATCCTGCTCGACAGCGATTTTGCCGATCTTCATACCGCATACACTCGATTGCTTGAGATTGCCAACCCAGAACGTGTATCGCTGACTCTCCCTATGATTGATGGCGCTGATTCCGTGTACCTTAACCCAAGCATCTTCAGATCCTTGTCCAATCTCCGCTTTCTGTCGGTATAGTTCCGGTGTTATCATTCATACGATTTGGCCTTAGACACCATGGTGAGCTTTTTTTGTCGTTCATGACAGGCGGGGTTTCCTAAAGGTCGTTTAGCCCCTGCTCAAGGCTGCCATAGGAGAATGCCATATCATCTACCTGCATATTGGCTCGGGCAACGCTGTACGCCACCGGCAAAGTGAAGTAGAGATGCGTCATTGGCTCGGGAAGTTGGCTGCAGCCGTCCCATCCCTGGAGTACATCTCCCTTGACGTCACGTTGTCAGGTCCGAGGCTGTACCATGTACAGAGGGAACCCAGTCTGGAAGGAGGGGACAGTGGCCAGGGTGAAGATGCAAGGGACGAGATAGCGCAACTATGCTTTGACTATGCTTTATGAAGTTGACTGGTCCGAGAAAGAGACCGCACTGGAGCGATGTAGAAGTCAGTCGTGAATAACGGTATATCTCTCCGTGTTTGATAGCACCTAATATCCATCGACTCTGTACCATTATCATTCTGTAGCACTCGATTCAGCGCTGTTCATACATTCCTTGTTGATGAAAGTCTTGTGTTGGCTAGCTCTCAGACGCAGTAATATATCTCTCATCGTGGCTGCGAAATATAATCCATGGGGTATTCCTCGTACTGAGGATCACACAATTCTCGCTTTGCCACATCATCTCACCGGTACCCGTGTGTTGGAGTCAAGATTTGCAAACGGATATTCCAGACGAAGCTCAGACACCAGAGAAGTAAATCTGATCATAGGAAAGTTTACGGTCTTAATCGGATTACATAAGCAACTCCCGCCACCGCTGCAAGTAAATCTGATCATAGGAAAGTTTACGGTCTTAATCGGATTACATAAGCAACTCCCGCCACCGCTGCAAGTCAAGCTCGGGAGGCGGGCAGATGCAGCCTCCTCCATGAGGGTACGGTAGGGTAGAAAATTCGGAATAAAATTTCTTTGAACTATAGTACATGTGCAGCTACTGTACAGTGCAGCTAAGTAAGGAATAAATACCAGGAACAAGCAAGTAGGTCAGCTAAAGCTCGGGGCAAGCCACAGATCTGGGTGCCGAGGGGACTGTGATGCCGCGGTTGGGACTGTGAATTTCCCGACCCGAACCTAGCTGAGGAGGGGGTCGATTTTGGCGCGCGCCCGCGCCAAATCGCGTCACGACGCGATTTCCGCTGGTGAAATTCACAGTCCATAGCCTTGGCATTTACAGTCCCTCGGGTAGATATCTGGTTACCTCACCCGCGCGTTTGTAGGGTTCCCGAGCGCCTGATGTGCTTCTTTGACCCTCAAATATTACTAACAATAGCATAGATTATATTTGCAAGTATATACAATATTTGAAGCACGGGAGGCGTGTATCTGGCCCTCCAGCAGGCCGGGATGGACGGGGAATGGAGAGGCCGGGGTCCCAAATGGCGTGGGAACTGGGACTGTAATGGACTGTGGCTCCCCCGCCACAGGACCGTAGATCTCACGGAAGAAGGTTCATTCTCAGACTGCATACTACCATCAGGAAAGGGGAAGCCATCGGGGCAAAGACAACTCATAGGGAAAAACAGCATAAATATTGAGCTCCGTAGACCTGCCACTCTGGGTAAGCGTGTCATCCTTGTGCAGGGCCCATGCCAGGCTCCTAGAACCATCCGTCTCTGCATCCTCGATCCTCTCTGCTAGGGTGTATGTGAAGATGTTATGTAATAGGGCTTATATAATGCAACTTATTTATAGATGTGTTTCCTAATTAAGACGACTAGTGAGGATGAGGACGCTCTGAGACGGCTGGCCCAACTCGTCGTCCGAGGTTTTACCGGAATTATGTAAGGCAGCTAAGCGACTAACGACGCGTCGGTTTACTGCCGGTTTATCGACGTTCGTCGACTGCCCAATTCGGATTTTCGAAGTGGCTTTCTCGTCGCACCTCAGCTGCCTTTGTCCTCTGCTCGCACGCGCGTCGATGGCGGAGCATATGAATTCAGCATTAAATAGAAAGACACTGTCTGGTGTAGTAATAATACATAAGGAGTCTAAGGGTCTTTTGCTTTGTATTCTCGATGGATAGATTATTTTGAATACATTGGTAAAGGGCAAGCACCAGGCTCTTCAATGCAAAGTAGCCTGAAACCTTATGACATGAGATATTATGTTCAATCTCATTTGATTTCGCTAAAGAGATGGAGACAGTAGCTTCTTGAATCTTGTAGTAAATAATTGTTCACTATTTTCTTTATTGTAT
>NW_006920413.1:434504-448165 GCF_000344685.1 Gloeophyllum trabeum ATCC 11539 | reverse complement strand
ATTAGGCGACCGCATGAGAACTTACTGACAGTCTGCAGCCCTTCGAAATCCTGACTGAGATCAACGACATTGACAGGATTCTTCAAACCCGTGCGGAATCGCGGCCCCCCCCCCAACATACGACGGCCTACGTAGAGGGTTCCACTTCACCCAGGCAAGTCATGCATTTCTTCGCTTTCCGAGCGGTCGACTTGGGGTTAAAGTGGTGCATCAACACCGAATGGAGTGATTCCAAGTCGCTTGCAACTATTTCGTGCCTGCGGATATTGCGCGTCGTTTTGAAGACTACTGGAAAGTAGACCCCAGTCCGTACCAATGAATTCGACATCCGGTCTAGTACGACTAATACACACCGGGGATTCCTTATCTCAGAGCTCGCAGATCTACGAGGTTAGTAAAGTTGGGCATGATATGTATGACAGACGTATACCTTGCTCATATGCCAGAACCTGGTTAACGCCCAATAAACACCATCTCTGAAGGTGCCGGCGGGGATCAAGTCGAGGAACCGACACTAGAGAAGGTGCCGGCGGTGATCCAGTCTAAGAACGGCGCCAGAATAGCTTGACGTGTGCACGATACGTACGTGGAAGGCCTTTACTGGGAAGGGCCGTTCATTTCAGCGCGGCGCTGGTCGAGCGTTCCTTCCCATGTTCAGCATGCTACGCCGCTTGACTTCGATTTCTATCATCTGTTTGTTCCTCGCGTGCACGGTGCTCGGCGCCACCGGCCTCACCAACCAGCACCTTGCTCACCTCAGTACGACGTCTGGCGGGCTCGTTACTTGCCTCTCTGACCCCGATGTTCACGCTTTACAAGAAGCTATTCAGCTCACACCATGCACGCTAATTTACACCTTCGCGTCATGGAGTGGCCATGCCCGATACCTCATCCATGATCGAGAATACATCCAGAATGTCGCTCGCCAGTACCGGGAAGCTATCGAGTCGAAGCGTCTTGCTATCGTTGCAACGCAGATGGATGAGCCCCCGGCAGAAGGGGACCCGCGTTGGAAGTATGTCATCAACGGGAATCATTGGGATTCATTAGCTATGTTCTCCAATTCGTCCGTTGAGAGCAAGGCTGCCGTCCAGCCCACCGCCGAGAGCCTCGCGTCGGCCTTTGATGCCTGTTTGACGAGCCATCCGCCAACCTCGATCCAGAGTGAATCGTCGTTGCCCAAGGACGAGTTGTAACGACTCTCCGGTGCGTCTGGCATGAGCTGATCGCGCGCAACCCATACTGATCACGTTTGGACTTCCCAGTTGATATTAGCCGTGCCATGCTTAGTGTCCTGGACTCTAGTTGTGACTGTCGAAGTTTCCGCGCCAAGCGGTTGCGACCTTTCGAATGAGTCGGACTACCTATCTGCTGGGATATGGGGAGTCATACCTATGTATCTATAGCCGTCGATTCCGCTATTCATATAGTTCTTGTCCATGGAAGTCTTGTGTTGGCTACCTCTCGGATGCAGTGTCATGTACATTGCTCTCATCATGGCTAGCAATTATACTAAGTTCGGTGCACCTCGTAGGGTGAACACCAGATTGCGGGTTTTGCGGCATCATCTCAACTTGGAGTGGAACACTGGGAAATGGAAATATCAAGAGATAGCTCAGTCGGAAACTAGGTTCCACGGCGGTAAAATGAGAAGTATCGAGGCAAGACAACTCATAGGGAAAAACAGCATAAATATTGAGCTCCGTAGAGCTGCCACTCTGGGTAAGCGTGTCATCCTTGTGCAGGGGCCATGCTAATCTTCTCTGTATCGTTCCAATTTTTTCGTATGTCACCCCGAAGGGGACAATAAATTAAGCTCGAGGTGTGATCCTAACCACTAAGATAACACATTTTCTTCCGGTCGCGGGTCCCGCGAGACGATCACATGTCGCGTCGTGACCATCGTGTCTCCTACTCGTGTACCTCAACTTATGTTCTCCGATGATTCTCCAATGCCATCGACCGCAGATCCCGGGTGGTGGAAGAGGCCACGAATATTCGTGCTACCGGTTCTCCCACCCGAGCTTTGGATAGAAATATTCGAGTTCGCGACGTACGTCCCCGGAGCCTTACAATCCCAGTCATACAACCCCTTCGAAACCGTTGTTCCTCTCCCGCAACTAGAAGAACTTCGTTCTCTCAAGATTGCCTACAGAACGAAGCGATCTCTGGTCCTCGTATGCAAGCGTTGGCGGGACCTCGCCCTACCGATCCTGTATCGAGTTGTCCTTGCCGATGGCACCAAGGCGCTCCTCTACCTGTACCGCACCCTAACGTCCGACCTCGCGACATCTCTTCGAACACATGTCCGCAGACTAATTTGCCGCGTCGAGACTGCTGAAAAGCTCCTGGCGTCCGACCCGCTTCCAGATGTGATCAAGGCAATCCCGAGTCTTGTTATATTCAACCTGTGGTTGACGAACGGGACATCGTATTCCATGCCGGATGACGTGCTCTTAGCCGTTGCATCCCAGGGGAAGTCCATCCGGGTCCTTGACTGGACGCCTAGTCTGCGTGATGAATATGATCTCACCGGATGGAGACAAATGTTATCATCCCTGCCCAACCTGAGGATCCTCAGGTATGGATTCGGTGGGATGTCGCCATCCACCGCATCCGCTCCACCAATACGACTGCCCAACCTGACCTATTCAACTTGGGACACCTTTGGGAGGCATGGTCGTCTGACGCCCGAAGACGATTTAACCGGGCTGCGGGCGCTCGAATTCATCTCCACTTCCGCGCTTGTGCCTCCTCATCTCGGGCGTAACATCACTTCGCTCTCGATGCCAGTCGTGCCACAAAATGCCAACGAGGTTATCGCCCGGGTACTCTCGGCATTGCCCAACGTTACTCACCTTGTCCTATGGTCGCTTGTCTGGGCCATTATCCCCCACGCTCTCTCCCTACCGAAGAAGGTCCAGAAGTTGGGGCTTTGCTGGTGGTCTGGACAGCGAGACAATAATGAAGACTACGCAGGTCTTTTTGAGAACATATTTTCCATCCATGCGCCCGACCTCGAAACCGTACGGTTTGTGGGCTGGGATGAATGGGGGGCTCTCTCCCGTCGGTCCCCGCAAGTGTTATCGCGGTTCCGAGAACTGGCCCCATCTCGTACCTTCAGAGTCGAAGATAGGGAGGGCAGGCTCCTGGTGGACTTGTGGGGTCTGAGCTAAGCATTACGCCAGCAATATCCGTGTATTCAGTCCATGGTTCGTCCGGTGCCAGGTGCGCTCGGAGTCCGCTCTGTTCATATTCAGGTCGTCAGCTCCAGCTGGTGCATCTCATGCACGCCTCCGACCACCAGGTCACGAATTCTCCCGCGCATACGCCTCGGGAACGGAAGGCCACTTTCGTCATTACTGCCACGTCCTCTCCATCATAATGATCAATATTTATTCGCCTCCTTATAACTTGAACGCTTCTTTTGATATCCCGTTGCAAAGCATATCATCTGTGTGCCCCGGGGTCCAAACTGCACCACACGAAGTTTCGATCCCCGAGATATCTAACAGTGCTCGTGCTTCCCTGTTTCTTGTTTTTCGTAATGATTCTCGGATGCATAGCTGTCGCCCTCTTGTTTCAATCCCTGTCCGCCAATGTAGACTTTGACTGTCGTCGTGCTGTACATTGACGCCACACAGCGACCCTGCCCTCACGAGCAGCTTACGATGAATTTGCTGATCATGAGTGCCTCTGTATGTATATGCATTCTGCACACTGGAATCGAGGCGCTCCGTTGCTAACCATCAGATACGTGCTACCATCTATGAAGACCCAATTCTATTGCGAATGATGCATGACCGTACAATACAAGGCGACCTTTCCCAGGCCGAAATATTGCTACATTGAGTGTCCGGTTGGTGTGGCTATATCGTTAACAACAGGACAAAAACTTGTGAATTAGGACAAGGGTATAGTAAGTACGGACGTGAATAGGCATTACACTTTACAAAGCGACTGCTGCGAAGGGATTCCGCCCTGCGGACCCAGGGCTCGTGGATGGCCGTGCTTCATGATCGTCGTCAAAAGGAGTAACAAAGGGGTCGACTGCTTGAGAAGAATGGCGTGCGTGCGTGTTCGTCAGGACCCTCGTCACGGGCGTGGAAGACTCGGAGACCTGTCTCGGAGCGGAATTCGAGAGCGCGGGGACTGACGAGTTGCGCTTGTGCCGGTCTATGGGCGGCGCGAGAGATTGCGGGGGACGCGGGAGGACGTATTGCGCTTGCTGTGGTCGCGTTTGGAACGCATGGTGGATCGGGAGTGCGACGGGCGTAGAGTCGGCGTGCGGCTGTGGCTCCGCGACATCGACTACCATCGAGTCGTATCTCGAACTCACGTCCGTCGGGACGCTCGCGTTCCTGCGAGGCTTGGGCCGGAAGGAGGAAGGAGCCACGCTCTTCCTGGTGGGCATGATCACGTTCATCCAGGGTGCCCTCGGCGGGCCTGGAGAAACGGACCACGCAGACGAGGGCTCGTTGTCGGGGACGGTGGTCTCGATGGCGGGGACGTCCGGCCTGCTCGTGGATACTGTGAGAACGGGCTTGACGCGCCCCTGGACGGACTGAGTGTCCGCGCCGGGAGTCTCCTCGTCAGCGTGTCTTCGTTTCCAGAATGCGCCTGTCATTTGCTTCAGCCAGCCGCGACTGCCGGCGCCGCCTTCTGGAGGAGCGTCCGCGAGTACCTCTGTAGGCTGTTCCTCGCCATCCGAGGATTTCTTTCCGAACCCAAGGAAGCGCTTTGGGTGCTTGGGTTGGCCTTCCGACTGGACAGTACCTTCGTGAGACTCGGCCGAATGGTCCAGGAAACTATCCCAGCTCTTCTCGAACTGCGGCTGCAGCGCGTTCAGCGGGTGGTCGTGTCCCATGAGCGAGCGCCCTCTTTTCTCGTGATCGCCCCTCGCACTATCCGAGACCGAGCGGAACGGGTTCAGACTCGGTCTGGGCGACGGCATGGGCGTGAAAGAAGGAAGATCCATCCGCGAGCCCTTCTCGCCGCCTTTCTCGTCCGCGAGCCCACCATTCTCAGCGTGGTACGGGTACACGGCGCCCTCGAGCCCCGCGCGCTGCTCCCGCTGCCACTTGCGCCGGCGGTACGCCTCGCGCCAGGCGCGCCCGCGCGCGTGCCAGAAGACCACCGCGAGCGCCATGAGCACCACGAGCCCCCACAGGCCGAGGAACACGCCGAACATGATGCGCTCCTTCTTCAGCGAGTCCACGTACGTGTTCACCAGGCGGCCCACGAGCCCCTCCTTGTCGTCCGCGCCGCCGCCGATCGCCGCGGCCGCGATGGGCTGCGTGGCTTCGTTGACGTCGGTGGGGGAGAGCACGAGCACGGTCTCGTTGACGGTCGGGAGGTCGACGTTGAGGTTGTCGTGCAGGAACGTCAGGGCGTTTTCCAGTGCGTCGACCTTGGAGCCGATGAAGCAGTTGAGGAACTCCTGGATGGGCTGCTCGAGGATCGTCCCGTTGAACACCGTCGCGACGCCGCTCTGCAGCTCGTTGTAGAACTCCACCAAGGTATTATTGAGCGTCGTCGTCGTGCCGTTCACCCACCCGAACAAGCCGTCGTTGACCGTGCTCTGCATCGTGAGTATGCGCCCGTTGATCTCGCTCGCGTACGCGGACGACTGGCTGTACATGCTCGCGTTCATCGAGATCGCGATGGTATTCGAGAAGTCGGAGACGGACGACGCGGCGCGCGCGGAGTATTTGGCTTCGAGCGGGTGGATCGCGAGGAGCTGGATCTCGACGGAGAGCAGGCCGAAGAAGCCGATGAGGAAGCACGCGAGCGCGGGCGGGTGGAAGACGTAGTGGAGGAACCACTGCAGGTGCGTGTACGCCGCGGGCGAGAGGCGGAGGGCCCGCGACAGCTGGTTCGCGAGGCGCGTGAGGAGCGGGTGCGCCGCGCTCGCTTGGAGGATCATGAGGTTATGGTCGCTCAGCGTCACGCTCGGCGCCGCCGCTGTCCCTGTATGATACACCGTCGGGTCGGTCGACCACGCCTCGCGTGTGTACTCCAAGTGCGCCTTGAGGCAGCGCCACTTGTACCACTCGAGCGCGCAGTTGCCGGCGAGGAGGAGGAGCGCGAGGAGGACGATGAGGACGATGCCGATCTTGGTGATCTTGACCAGGTCGTGCCCGAGGTCGTCGACAACGGAGGTGTCGAGGTCGCCGCAGAAGGTGAGGGTATTTTGCTGCGGGATGGGAAGGACGGAGGCGTCGAAGGAGAGGTTGGCGAAGGTGTCGTTGATGTCCTTCTTGACGAGCTCGAATGGGGTGTCGACCCTGGAAGAGGTTAGTTATTATTTTCTTAGGATCACAAGGTTGGATGGACGCTCACAAGTTATCGATCTTCTGCTTGAGGTCGGAGAAGGTCGGGAGGGAGGAGTTGAGGTTCTCCAGCGTGGTCTGAAAGGTGTTCGGGATGGTCACGTTCTGCAGCGCGTCGAGGCTCGGGATGCTGAACTGCGGGACGTTGATATTACCGAATGGGTTGACCTTGTTCAGCGCGGACACGGCGCTCTGGATGACGCTGTTTGCAGACGAAACATCGTTCTGGATCGACGTGCGGATACCGTTCAAGCTGCTCGTTACGAAGTTGCTGATCTGCATGAATGTCAGCCCGGATATCACGTGCAAGCTTGATTGATACGCACATCTTGGACTGCAGCAATGAGGACGGACAAAGCGCCTCGGATTATGAGCTCCAGGAAGCAGAGGAACGTCGACCGGTAGATATCAATCAAAAAGTTGATAATCGCTTCCATAACAGTGAGCGACAACACCAGCGCAGCACGAGCGCCGTTCATAGTGCCATTCACCGCGTCCGCGATCTGCTGGTTCGTCGCCTGCGCCATAAACCTTGGCATGCTCGCCGCCGCCGTGGCGGCCTGCTCTGCGGCCTTGCAGCTCGTCAGGAGGTCGCCCTTTGCGTTGGCCACCGCGTCCTGGGCGGAGGCGGAGGAGAGCTCGAGGCGGAAGGCGATGAAGAGGAGGGAGAGGATGGGGTACGCGAGCCACGTCAGCGAGAGGAGGTGCGGGAGCTGGAGGTACGGCGTGAGCGTCGAGTAGGAGTGAGCGTCGTGGTATCCGGGCGGCGGCGTCGCGCCGCGCATTCTAGGGGAAGTCATGGACATTAATATTTAGTAGTAAAAGCACTGAAGTCAAGTGTCGACCGGCGACGGGTCCAGTCGTGGAATCGCTGCGAAGAAAGACGGGCGGAGGGAAACCCGGGGGTGGGCGGCGCATTGCTGCCAGGACGAGTGCTTTTGAGAGGGACGCGGGCATTGTCCCGGATGCGCTTTCCGTCGCTCATTGTATTCTGCAACAATAGGACGTCCCAATTAGGAAATACCTCGGAGGCTCGGAGGGCCTGCCGCTGCTGTGCGGCCTGCATTTTTACCTAACGACGTGTGAGCGTCCCGTATTTATTGTGTTACTTACGGCCTGCTATGTGGTTTACCTTTGCATGGTGGCGGTATGGTTGTCGAAAGGGAAGGTGACAAGCGTGGCGGCTGATCCGGCAACGGCCGATATAGCATTGACATCAGTGGCTGTGTGAGCCACGCGAGCGGACCCGGTGGCGTTCTCTTTCTCTCAAGTGTACACGGCCTCACCTCTCCATCTACAGATTTGGCGTTATCAAGTCTATAAAAACGAGGAAATTATCGTACTTAATCAAATATGTACTATTGCTGTGCCAGAGTTCAGGGTCACAGCGCGAGCCAAAAGGAGAGTGATCACAACCGTCACAACCTGATGTCGATCTAGAAGTACGATCCGACCCGAGGGAGAAGGACGCGTGAAGGGCGAAAATCGAAGCACCAGCACTGTATAGCCCCGAACCCAGCACCGAGCGACGATCGTGACATCACGAGCTCTGCGTACATCCAAGACATGGCCCTATATAACGAGCGACACGCCCGCCCCTTGACGCCCTCCCTCTCCCCCTCCTCCCATCACCATGCTCTCTTTACGCAGAACTTTACGTACCTTTCCACATACGCTTAGAGGCGTCCGGTCAGTGATGACGCTCAAAGACGTCAAGGTCGGTCTAGCGTCTTCCATCCATACACTTCCGCCTGGTATCGAGTGACTCACATGTGGGCGGCGAGCAGTACACGGCACACGCGACCGCGCGCGGCCAGGGGCGCAACGGCGAGGTCAAGTCGCACAACGACGCGGGGCTCACGCTGCGCCTCGCGATGCCCAAATCGCTCGGGGGCAAGGGCGACGGGCAGAACCCAGAGCAGCTCTTCGCCATGGGGTACAGCGGTAATACCATGAACACACATTCATCTTCACTTGCTAGGGTACTGAGCGGGGTGTATGCGCGCATATACAGCGTGTTTCCTGAGCGCGCTGCAGCTGGTGGCGAGCAAGAAGGGACGGGAGGCGCAGGAGCAGGCGCGCAATGCGGTGGTGCACACCGACGTGCACATGGGCGAGCCGAAGGACCTGGGCGGGTACGGGCTCGCGGTGGACGTCAAGGTCGAGGGAGTCGACGACGAGGAGCTCATCCAGGCGGGGCATGAGGTGCGGTTGGGGCTTAAGGGAGGGTAGGGCATAGCGAGACTGACTGATTGACGCGTCTGTAGGCTTGTCCGTACAGTCGCGCGCTGAAGCACGGGGCGGTGGTCAAGGTCTCCAAAGCATGACCAGGCCGGAGATAACTGGAAGAAGCAGCGAAAATGTAGACTGACATCACGTATGACCAGCGTCCTGCGGCGTCAGGAAGGACTTGCCGTGCACACATAGTTATACTGGACGAAATACTTCGCAGCAGGAGAATCAAGCTTATCGACGCACGAAGACTTCGGTATGAGAGCGCAAGCCGTGAGGTTACATCAGATATGACTGTCGTCGGAGCTGTGGGGAAAGAAGATTGTCTTGTCGGACTTCCATAAGGCCAGTCAACACCGCGTACGGGTAGGTTTTGCACTGGAAACGAGATGCCGCCCGGACGACAACGCAGTTTTATGGAAGACAGAAGTGAGGTGAGCTTGTCCAAACAGGCGAGTTGCGGAGCGACCCTTTTATCGGACGCTTCATTCCAACTAGTCTGTGCACTACCTTCGAGGACAAGCAGAGCCAAGGCAGGGTCACCAGGAACGACGACGGCTCGGCGTCGTTGTATGACAACCTATCCTGGAGCGCGTTGGAGACGTGGCTGATATCGTTGGAGAGACATGGAGAAAGCCAAAGCCGTGGCGGCATCGTGCTGATCGTCGCGGGCCCGGCGGCCACAGAACGGGGAATGCAGAGGGAGAAGCCGGCGGGAGGGAGATGTGGCACTGACGGCGGGGGACTTACCGCCGGCAGACCCAACAGCCTCCCACGATGATGCAATGCGGTCGTGGCTGCTCGCGGTGATATCATCTCTGAGGGACGCGCCGCCCGTATATAGCCCGACAAGGTTGCAAGCATCTGCACAGTCGCCTTTGCTCGCCGTCACCGCCAAGTAACACCCCATTTTTATTCGAGTTTTCTGTTCTTTTGCTACGCACGAGACTCGCCTGCCATGGTTGCTGCTATGCTCCTCAAGTCTTCCGCGCCGCGAGCCGCTCTAAGGGCTTCGACTGCTCTTCGTCAGAGTCAGAGGACGTACATGACCCTGCGAGACCACGTGGTGCGTATCCCGACCTCCCGTTCCTATGAACGTGTGCTGATGAGGGACGAGTAGTATATGGCCAAGGCGACCGCGGAGGGCGCGGGGCGCAACGGCAAGGTGCGCTCGAACGGCGACACGCTGCTCGAGCTGGACATGTCGATACCCAAGGCGATGGGCGGGAAGGGCGCCGGGCAGAACCCCGAGAAGCTGTTCGCCATGGGATATGCTTGTAAGCACGCCCGCTCCCTACACGTTCTGACGGATGCTGATGTGGTGTGGGGTGCGTAGCGTGTTTCCTGGGCGCGCTGCAGCGCTCGGCTGCTGCCCACGGGAAGAAGGAGCTCGCTGACCAGGCGAAGATCCACACCGTCGTGCGCATCGGGCACCCCGAGGACCCGCCGCTCGAGGGGTTCGGGCTCGAGGTGGAGATTAACGTCGAGGGGATTGATGACGACGAGATCATCAAGGCCGCGCATGAGGTGAGCTGCTGAGATATCTTCTGGGGGCGAGGAAGTGGTGTTGATTGGTTCTAGTTCTGCCCGTACAGCCGGATGCTGCACCATGGGATTCGGGTGAACGTCAAGAAGTTATAAGCTAGTTCGCCTCCTCCCTCCGCCCTCTCTAACGCCTCGAACACGTCCCCACGAAAATCACGATCCGGAATACCCACAAACCCAACAACCACCACAATAAACAACAACTGAAAAATTCGAACCTTTCTTGTGTGCATGTTATAGATGGCCGTCTTCCTTCCTATTTTATTGTAATATCTTGGCTTAGTTTGAATCTCTCCACGCAAACACGAACGAACTGGGGTCATTGGTACGATACGAGTCGGTGTACTGTATCTGTGCTTTGTAGCGATAGTATTCTAGTGCGAATTTAATGGGCTTAACTGCGTTACGTGTCTCTCTGGTGGGCGGGAGCTCGAGCGCAGTTCCGAGAGTGATATGTAAGAGACTGGATGCAAACTAGGTTGTCCAAAGGATCAGAATTATCATGATCGGGAGAGGTCCTGAACTTTTAAATGATGGGAATGTGGCAGTAGAAAGCGAGAACAGCTGCTCGCTGTCGCAGACCATTAGCTTCAAGGTGGACGAGGCCGACGCCGATGGAGAGCAATGAACGGTCCTTTTGCGAATATAGAACAGAGAACTTATCATTGTGACAGCGAGTACAGAGCACATGCGACATGACATGACAGCGAGCGATAGCAGAAACAGCAAACTTACAGAGTAGATACCGCACGTATCGACACAAATATACGAAAGAACCCTATCTCCGAACCAGACTTGCAGACTTCAGCTGCTTCAGGACCTCCCGCTCTCCCGCACCTTCAACGACGGCATACTCTTCCTGCGAGTCCTTCGGAGCGGCTGGGGGGGCTCTACAGATGCCGAAGCAGACGAGGGGCTCCCTTCCTCTGCGTCCGTCGGTGCGAAGCTGCCCAGAGAGGCCTGCTGAGAGCTTTCGCCACCTGATGGGAAAAGCTGCTCCGAATAGTAGGCATTCTCCAGCCTGTCTTTCCGGAGGCGCTTCCCGCCGTGCACCACGTCCTCCCGTTGATTGACGCCAGAGAAGTCTTGTCTTTCCGTCTCCCTCGTTCGTTTGGGTCTGACACTTGCTCTCGTAGATGGCCCAGGGGGAGGATTCGCGACCACGGGTACCGGGTCGACGAAAGGCGGTTCCTCATCCGGCAGTCTGTTGTAAGCGTCCCGCAATATCTTGAGAACGTTGTCGTGCGTCCTGGGGCCCTCGTCCACGAAGAATAGCGCCCGCCACTCAGAAAGGCATTGCTTGAGCTCTTCGAAATAAGGGGCGAATTCTTCGAGCAGTTCACGCCACCTGATCTTGCTGTCCATGCAGCCCACTTTATCCGCCCGCATGTTTTTGTAACCGCCGGTCATCCACGCATGCAGTGGGGTCTCCTTGATCTTTTTACTTGACCGCCTATCACAGGGCCCGACATAGAGAATGCAGATCCAGATGATCACATAGAGGAACGACTCCAAGTCCCATTCCGGCTTATGAGGCATGTTCCAACCGTCCTTGAGCAGCTCAATGGCCATAAATGGGGCGGTTCCCTGCGAAGAAACGAATGAATAATCCAAAGATGACGATCGAAGGCCCGAGATCAACTCACCGTTCTCGCAGCCTGTGCTGGTTTCCTGCTTCCGAGCTCAGGATATTCTACAGCATAGTCTAGGTCGATGAGAAGACCGCGTCTGCGGTTAAGATTCCTGTCAATTTCGGCAACCAGCATAATGTTCTTGATACTGATATCTCGATGGAGGACCTTGGCCTTCTCCAACAAGTCCTTGTGCGCTGCAGGAACAGATCACCCGTCAGTTGCCCATGTCGTGCTAACCATCCACGCCGGACATACCTTGGATAGCATCTATGAAACCCCCAATCAACTCCTTCTTTGTTCTGAAGCAGTAGATAGGCACAGCGAAGGGCGCCAAGACCAGGCGACGATGTATACGGACATCTAGGCGTGCCCACCTCTCTCGGTACTCCGGTTTCTTGAGGAGTGCGCGGACGAGTCCCGTCGTATCATCCTCCTTATTGTACTTGACGGTGTTGTGAGCAACCAACGTTAGCACGCCTTCCACTCCCTTGGCCATCTCTAGCAACTTCGCTTCCGTGAGCGTGCGCGTCTCGTCCGTCCAGCAGTCTTTGATGGCATAGACGGTACCGTCGCAAGTCGCGCGCCAGACGTTGGTGCCACGCCCACGGATGTTATGCGGAGTGTGCACCCGCTCATGGATGGTATACGTCTTGTTGTTTATCGTTATGCAACGACTCCCATCATCAAGCTTCTTTATCGATGGGTCGAAACCAAGGCTGTCCCGGCCAGCGAACATGAACCCCAGGACGAGCCGGAGAAATGAGTGAGGATCGTCAAGCATATGGAAGGAAGCGGATGAGATTTCTCCGGCACGATCGATAATATGCAAGATAATTCGGAAGCCGAGGACGGATACTCCCGGAACGAAGCGTCTGTCGTCCTGTGATTCGAAGATCATAAGGGCACGCTCGGCTAGTTGGCGCTTCGCATCCGACGTCAGAGCGGCGCTGTTGCTTTTCTTGAGCTCCCAACAGCCTACGACGTTCTCCCAAGTCATTTCCACATCCTTCTCGAAGAAAAGGATGTCAGGATGGCGACCAGTATTTGAAGGACCTCCGGGAACGCTGGTGCTCCCCGCAAACTCGCCAGTAACCGCGCGAGGAGGAATTACGCGATTATACGTAGTCTGAAGGAATGTCCTAATGTCGTCGGCGAGATATGTCAGGAAATTCGCCATCTTTGCCTCCTGATTTCCGTTGACGGACTCTAAAGTAAGGTCAGGGCATTTGTCCCATCCCTTCTTCTTCTTTCCGACCTTGTATTTGCCTCCACGTTTGGATACGTGTCGATATAGGGCGTCGAGTGGGCAAGGAAGGGCGATGTCAGGAAATATGAGTTCAAGTAGGCCAGATATGTTGGGGGCGCAATATCCACGTAGTTCCTCGTCTGCCATAATCTTGGTGTCTTCGACTTTTAACTCCGAGTTACCCTCTGGATTACCGCCCTTTTTTACCGGGGTAGACTGCGGAGGTAGCGCAGACTCGACGGCGTTGAACTCGTCTTGACGATCGTATGGCAGAGCAGTATGACCAACCGTATGCCCGAAGAACTCTAGAGGATCTCTCTGAGGCGGGGTATGAGGCGGAGTCTGAGGCGGGGTTGTGCCCGTGGACATGGTGAGGTCGCTTTGCGGGGGAGAAGAGCAAAGAAACACGCACCAAGCGACGACAGCCTTTATACGCGAAGAAGAGATATTCGAACCAGGGCCAAAGCCGACAAAACAACCGCAAATTGTTGTGGTTGGGGAGCGCGCCTGTCCGCAGGAAGAACAAGGTCACACCGCAGTGCCGTGACACGTGCCGCTGCTCAACGACGCGGGACCAGTCAGAAAGCACGAATGAATAGATTAGTTGATGAAGACGCCCACAAGCTGGTCTGGATCCCACCTTTACCAATCTCTGAAGCTTATCTGAAGGCC
>NW_006920413.1:428277-434154 GCF_000344685.1 Gloeophyllum trabeum ATCC 11539 | reverse complement strand
AATGTCGTCGGCGAGATATGTCAGGAAATTCGCCATCTTTGCCTCCTGATTTCCGTTGACGGACTCTAAAGTAAGGTCAGGGCATTTGTCCCATCCCTTCTTCTTCTTTCCGACCTTGTATTTGCCTCCACGTTTGGATACGTGTCGATATAGGGCGTCGAGTGGGCAAGGAAGGGCGATGTCAGGAAATATGAGTTCAAGTAGGCCAGATATGTTGGGGGCGCAATATCCACGTAGTTCCTCGTCTGCCATAATCTTGGTGTCTTCGACTTTTAACTCCGAGTTACCCTCTGGATTACCGCCCTTTTTTACCGGGGTAGACTGCGGAGGTAGCGCAGACTCGACGGCGTTGAACTCGTCTTGACGATCGTATGGCAGAGCAGTATGACCAACCGTATGCCCGAAGAACTCTAGAGGATCTCTCTGAGGCGGGGTATGAGGCGGAGTCTGAGGCGGGGTTGTGCCCGTGGACATGGTGAGGTCGCTTTGCGGGGGAGAAGAGCAAAGAAACACGCACCAAGCGACGACAGCCTTTATACGCGTGGAAGAGATATTCGAACCAGGGCCAAAGCCGACAAAACAACCGCAAATTGTTGTGGTTGGGGAGCGCGCCTGTCCGCAGGAAGAACAAGGTCACACCGCACTGCCGTGACACGTGCCGCTGCTCAACGACGCGGGACCAGTCAGAAAGCACGAATGAATAGATTAGTTGATGAAGACGCCCACAAGCTGGTCTGGATCCCACCTTTACCAATCTCTGAAGCTTATCTGAAGGCCGAGTCACTTGCAGTAGGATGTGGCTCGTCCAAATGAACGCGTCCGTCACCGACGCGTTAGGTCACGCTGTCACAGCCCTATTGTTCTTGTGGCGCTGGTTACCACGACCGGCTGAACATTGAACCACCGTGTGAATGCGTCCAATCAGGACTCGAGTCTGACACGCTGTGACGGCGTTGGGCAGGATTCGAGCTCCAGTATTTCCACATAATGGCAATGTAGAGGCGAGAATGCATACAACCATTTGCGCAGTTCGTTCGTGTCAGGGTGGGTCCGAGCTCCCGACTTTTAGGTCTTGGGAACTTGAATGTCTGACCACTGTGGATACGTTTTGGAAAAGCCGGATCATCGATGTTCAAATGGGTGTAGCCACCAGTTACACGCTGATGACACAAAAGTTTTGCAAGGGGCGTGGTCAATGGATAATTTCTCGGTCAGTAGAAGCCTCCATGAGCACAACATGCAAAGCGGCAGAGGCTTCGACTCAATGCATCAGCACATACACAAATGTTAGTATCAGCGATACAATACGTTCACTATCACTGTCGATACTTCAGTCCTTCATTCTAGCTTACAATCTCCAAGAATACAGCAGGCATGCTCAGTGATACAACAGCCCATGTCCCTCCGGCTTCACCGAGTGTAACCAAGCGCGAGCCACGGCATGTTCCGCGCATGCTGCTACCCACTGAGGTCTCGGAACTTCGTCCCTGCTTCCGGGTAGCGTGGCTCTTGAGCCAGATCGTATTTTATATGGCCGTTCCAGGAAGAGAGGTTGCCTGGTGGACGCAGTTGGTATGTTTCATTTAGAGCTTCGCCGCGGAAGAAGGAGAGGAAGACTTAGTTTATGACAGGACCGAGGACCGACGCTGGGTGGTAGAGGTGTCGATACTGGACAAAGTGGGTACCTCACTGTGTCACGACCTTGAAGGCCAGCTACAGTAGTGTGAGTAGAGACCCGGTAGTGATGATAGACTCAGTTGGGGTGCCTGCCCATGTTCCACGCGGCCTTCTTCACCAGCTTGTGATTATGGGTCCTAACTGCAAGTGTGTCATCCGGTTCAGGCTGGCCTATTATCCAAGGGCCGGCTCATATATGGCACGGCAAGGCAGATACGAGATTAGCATACCGGAAGGATGAAGTGAGCGGAAAGCATTTTAGCATCTGTAAGGTCGCCTAGGGTAGGTAATCCGTACCAGCGATCGGAGGTACCGGTTAGGTTTCCCATCCCTATTTATACGCGTATTGGGCGTCGTCGTGTCCCCGCTTGTGGGCACATTTCCAGAGGTGGTATATCAACCATAGCGAGAGTGCCCTTATACCGCGGAGCTGCAGGGACTTCATCAGCCCACAACTTCGAGCGGTCTTCCGGATGTGCACACGATGAGCCTCTCACGCTCACTAAGATCACAGATGATCTCGCCGGCACTGGGTCCTCCCCAAATCCAGGCATCAAGCAGCATCCCGCCAGGTCAAATGATATCCGCGCCATCAAGTCGGTACTCAGTTGCTGAAGCGCATGAGCCGAGACAAGCCTGAGAAGACCGGGATGAAGTAGGAATGAAGTGTATAGCGGCCTGGAGAATGAAGACCATGTCGGGCAGTGAGGGGAGAAAAGTGCGGGTTGGGGGCACATGCAGATCGGGGTTAATGGGTGACGGACACGGGCACGTTCGAGGATGGTTCATCGCCGTCGTCCACAACGTTGGGAGTGGTCGTCTTCAACGTTGGATGAGACTTGCGGTAAGCACGAGGAAGTTGCCATTATTGTTAAATGCGGATACGACATTATCTGTAGGTAACTGCAGCACAAACCCCAACGAGCACTACCATTGTGTCCCAGGATGATAGAAGGGCAGAAGGCGGAGTCCCACCACTACCTAGTTGAGCCCCCACAAGTCAGTCAAAAGCCTGCCCTCCCTGTCTTCCACCCTGAATGGGCGCGACGGAGCCAACTCTCGAAACCGTGCCAATACTCGCGGCCCCCGATGCGAAAGAGCCGACCACTCGTCCCAGCCAACGAACCTGACGACTCGGAGTTGGGGCGCATCAATGGAAAATAAATTATCGAAGAGGACTGTATAGTCCCTATTCTTACATGCCTGCCCAGTGAACCGGCCAAGCCCCAACTTCTGTATTCTTGGGAGAGGGAGGGCCTGCGGGATAATGGGCCAATCATCCGCCCGTAGGACGAGGTGGACAAGGTTGGGCAGCATCGCAAGCAATTCTGGGATCTGTCCTCGAATACCGCACGGGGACACAGGCACCGAGAGCAGAGTGATGTTATGACCGATATGAGGAGGCACTGGAGGCAGATGATCGCGAAATTCAAGGGATTGGAGAGCCCTCAAATCATCCTCAGCTGTCAGACGACCGCTATTGCGACCACGGCTGAGGCCGATGGAGTCCCAGGATGAATAGATCAGATTCGGGAGCCGTACTGGTGTAAAGGATGTACCGGGTGGTAACGCCATACCGTGCCAATACCTTAGGATCCTCAGGCCAGGCAGAGACGATACCATTTGCCTCCACTCATGTAGAGCAGCTGCATCAACATAACCGGGAGCCCAGTCAAGGACACGAAGGGACTCGCCCTGTGTTGCCAAGGACAGCCGTATGTTCTCTGGTATGACGAGATTTATTCCGCGGTACTTGGCCGGCCATAAATTGAATATAACGAGGGTAGGGATCGAGCGGATGATTTCTGCCAGTAGGTCAAATGGCACGCCCGAGCTTAAAGTGACGCAGACCAGTCTGCGAACACATGCCCGCAGAGAACCGACAACACTGCTGGATTGGAAGTCGGATACAAGGGTTCGGTGCAGGCGTTCGACGCCCTTGGTGTGATCCGCAAGAACGATCCGATACAGGATCGGAGTCGCGAGCTCTCGCCAACGCTTGCATACGAGAACCAGAGATCGCTTCGTTCTGTAGGCAATCTTGAGAGAACGAAGTTCTTCTAGTTGCGGAAGAGGAACAATGGTTTCGAAGGGGTTGTATGACTGGGATTGTACGGCTCCGGGGACGTACGTCGCGAACTCGAATATTTCTATCCAAAGCTCGGGTGGGAGAACCGGTAGCACGATAGTTCGTGGCCTTTTCCACCACCCGGGATCTGCGGTCGATGACATTGGAGAATCATCAGAGAACATAAGTTGAGGTACACGAGTAGGAGACACGATGGTCACGACGCGACATGTGATCGTCTCGCGGGACCCGCGACCGGAAGAAAATGTGTTATCTTAGTGGTTAGGATCACACCTCGAGCTTAATTTATTGTCCCCTTCGGGGTGACATACGAAAAAATTGGAACGATACAGAGAAGATTAGCATGGCCCCTGCACAAGGATGACACGCTTACCCAGAGTGGCAGCTCTACGGAGCTCAATATTTATGCTTTTTTTTCCCTATGAATCGTCTTGCCTCGATACTTCTCATTTTACCGCCGTGGAACCTAGTTTCCGACTGAGCTATCTCTGGATATTTCCATTTCCCAGTGTTCCACTCCAAGTTGAGATGATGCCGCAAAACCCCCAATCTGGTGTTCACCCTACGAGGTGCACCGAATTTTAGTTTAATTGCTAGCCGTGATCAGAGCAATGTACATGATATTGCATCCAAGAGGTAGCCAACAATAGAATACTTTCATCGACAAGAAATATATGAACAGCTGAAAAGACGGATAGAGATATATACGTATTGCTCCCATATCCCAGCATATAGGTAGCCCGACTCGTTCGAAAGGTCGCAACCGCTTGACGCGGAAGCTTCGACAGTCGCAACTCAAGTCGAAGACACTAAGCATGGCACGCCTAATATCAACTGGGAAGTCCAAACGTGATCAGTATGGGTTGCGCGCGATCAGCTCATGCCAGACGCACCGGAGAGTCGTTACAACTCGTCCTTGGGTAACGACGATTCACTCTGGATCGAGGTTGGCGGATGGCTCGTCAAACAGGCATCAAAGGCCAACGCGAGGCTCTCGGCGGTGGGCTCGACGGCAGCCTTGTCCTGAACGGACGAACTGGAGAACATGGCTAATGAATCCCAGTAGTTCCCGTTGATGACATACTTCCAACGCTGGTCCCCTTCTGCCGGGGGCTCATCCATCTGCGTTGCAACGATTGCAAGACGCTTCGACTCGATAGCTTCCCGGTACTGGCGAGCGACATTTTGGATGTATTCTCGATCATGGATGAGGTATCGGGCATGGCCACTCCATGACGCGAAGGTGTAAATTAGCGTGCATGGTGTGAGCTGAATAGCTTCTTGTAAAGCGTGAACGTCGGGGTCGGAGAGGCAAGTAACGAGCCCGCCAGACGTCGTACTGAGGTGAGCAAGGTGCTGGTTGGTGAGGCCGGTGGCGCCGAGCACCGTGCACGCGAGGAACAAACAGATGATAGAAATCGAAGTCAAGAGGCGTAGCATGCTGAACATGGGAAGGAACGCTCGACCAGCGCCGCGCTGAAATGAACGGCCCTTCGCAGTAAAGGCCTTCCACGTACGTATCGTGCACACGTCAAGCTATTCTGGCGCCGTTCTTAGACTGGATCACCGCCGGCACCTTCTCTAGTGTCGGTTCCTCGACTTGATCCCCGCCGGCACCTTCAGAGATGGTGTTAATTGGGCGTTAACTAGGTTCTGGCATATGATCAAGGTATACGTCTGTCATACATATCATGCCCAACTTTACTAACCTCGTAGATCTGCGAGCTCTGAGATAAGGAATCCCCGGTGTGTATTAGTCGTACTAGACCGGATGTCGAATTCATTGGTACGGACTGGGGTCTACTTTCCAGTAGTCTTCAAAACGACGCGCAATATCCGCAGGCACGAAATAGTTGCAAGCGACTTGGAATCACTCCATTCGGTGTTGATGCACCACTTTAACCCCAAGTCGACCGCTCGGAAAGCGAAGAAATGCATGACTTGCCTGGGTGAAGTGGAACCCTCTAGGTAGGCCGTCGTATGTTGGGGGGGCCGCGATTCCGCACGGGTTTGAAGAGTCCTGTCAATGTCGTTGATCTCAGTCAGGATTTCGAAGGGCTGCAGACTGTCAGTAAGTTCTCATGCGGTCGCCTAATAATTGTGTAAGGAAG
>NW_006920413.1:389486-427975 GCF_000344685.1 Gloeophyllum trabeum ATCC 11539 | reverse complement strand
CGTACTAGACCGGATGTCGAATTCATTGGTACGGACTGGGGTCTACTTTCCAGTAGTCTTCAAAACGACGCGCAATATCCGCAGGCACGAAATAGTTGCAAGCGACTTGGAATCACTCCATTCGGTGTTGATGCACCACTTTAACCCCAAGTCGACCGCTCGGAAAGCGAAGAAATGCATGACTTGCCTGGGTGAAGTGGAACCCTCTAGGTAGGCCGTCGTATGTTGGGGGGGCCGCGATTCCGCACGGGTTTGAAGAGTCCTGTCAATGTCGTTGATCTCAGTCAGGATTTCGAAGGGCTGCAGACTGTCAGTAAGTTCTCATGCGGTCGCCTAATAATTGTTGTAAGGAAGCCTAAGGCTTATTCCTCAGTCATAGCCTCTGAAACTCTCCATGGTCCGGACAGAGAATGCGTTGTGCACTGTCCGCGCTTCATGAGCTTGCGGGCGTTACCTTTTCGATTCGCACCGTACGTTAGCATCGGTTGTGGTACAACGCTGCCCCTACCTTGCAGGAGACATGGGTATGCTTCCATGCATAACTTTACACTGGACAGTGCTCCATCCACGACATGTTCAGACTGACATTTCCTCGTCATTGCCTGTGGACATGGGGTTCCGCCTGTGCGCGAGCGGCTGGTCACGCCAGCCTCAGGTGGCCTCAGTTCTATTGAGTTCGGTCGTTTATGCGACGTTCTAGTAATCGGTCTATGTCGACTGCCAACCTCATCCGTAGTATGGCTTTGCGCTCCTGGTGCGTCATTCCCCGCTGGGTGTATAAGTAGCACGACGAGGGACATGCCATGTCAGTGAGGAGCAAACAACTCTGGTATGCACCGTCCTTCTTTCATGCATCTCGAGATACTAATGGCACATATCCAGACCTACATATCGACAAGAATCTCGAGCAACGTATAACATGTCGAGTACTACTCTGGCTGAGGACGGCGTCATCGACTATCCCGTCGCCGAGGACATGACTCTTTCGGGTATCTGGAATTATGTCCCTAGTCAGAACGGTCCCAGTATCGTCGCCGAGCAAGGCTATCTTCAAATATCGCGTGACTCATCGGGCGGATACGATACTTGGACTAGCCTTCATCTTGAACATGTGGTATCTGTTGCGGGCGGTTGCGCCATCCAGTTCGAGGTCAAGTACGGATACGATCTCCGTCAGTATGCTCCTCGTTATCCCCGGAAGGTAGCTGAAGTTTCATCTTCGAACAGCCGGCCACGGAGGTGAAGTTCACCCTGACCAACCATGTTACCCTTCGTTACGACGGCATTTCGTTCAATTACGTCTGGTGGAACGAAGATGGGTTCCACCACATAGGAAGCTCGAACATCAGTATAGGTGACGGGATTTACCACAAGGTCATAATGTGCCTTTGGCCTGGTGGCATTACGACATTCGAGGACGATGTTCCCATTGGAACGTGGTACACGACAGTCCCGGAGAATGTCAATCCCACCTTCGACTGGCAGACCTTGTCCGGCTCCTCGGCCCTCAGTGCGCAGCTACGCAATATCCTGGTCATCCCTTCCAAATTCGCCGTCGGCGTAGGCACCCCCTGGGACGTCGCGTTCTCCGACTCTTTCATCCCCCCGCCCGATATATGGCAGATATCGAGGCAGAAGGGGGATCCCATTCCCGTCTCATTTCCTTTGATGGATACATGTGCTTCGCGACGCAAAACATGGACGGCTACAATTCGTGGGTTTATTCACAGGTAGCCGTGCCGATGGCCGATGTTGGCCTTGTCATGTATCGCTTCCGCGTCAATTCGTCCTCGGGGAGCGAGACGAAAATCACGCTCATGGGTGGTAATATCTTGCGCATCACAAATGACGGCAGTCACATCGAGTGGGATAAGTACGACAATCAGTTCATCAAGATCGCCGACAGCTCCATCACCGTGGGCGGGGGCTGGAACGTAGTGACCCTGGTCTACTCGAGCAGCTATATGTCGCTGTTTGAGAATGGCGTGTACAAGGTCACACGGGCTTATACCAACTCGGGCAAGCCCTGGGAAGCGCATTTCTGGGTCCAGCACCTTGACACGAATACTGCGGTCTCCGCCGACCTCAGTAATGTCAGATGCGTCCCTCTCAAGAAGACAGCAGAGATGCTTATTCGGGACTTGCAGCCGTCGCTGCTAGCGTATTACCCTCTCAAGACTGGCATCGCCCAGGCAATTTGTACAGTTCCCGCTCTCAGCCTTGCTCCATTCGCCGGCTACAAGCCCAAATTCGTGGAAGGGGAGTTTGGCAATGCTGCGGACTTTTCAGGTCTGAATGGCGCCCTGAAGCTCCCCATCTACCCATACGGGCGTTCTTTCCCTTTCTATACATTGTCGTTCTGGGTCAAGGTTGCTACCTTCCCAAGATCGAAGGCGGGACTGGTTTTTCCGCTCTGTGTGCGCAGCGATGGTCGACTTGACTTTACGTTCATCTATTCCAACGTTGCCTCGTATAAGAAGACCGTCTTCACGTCCTCCAAGTCCATCTCTCTCGGCTAGTGGGTGTCTATCGTAGTGTCCTACGCATACGAAGAGTCACGGTTCTCCATCTTCCTCGACGGGGCTCTCGACTCCATTGTCTACACCACTTCCGATAACTCCGGCCGAGCGGCAGTGTTGCCCATGTTCGGCTACATTGGTGCATGTTCGGCCTCGGACGGAAGCTTGAATGTTCTGGATGGGCAGATTGGCGACGTCTTATTCTTCCGACAGCATGTCCACAATGTCCTTGCGTTGGCACTTGCTAACAAGCCCGTCACGAGCGAGGAAGAACATGCGAGGGCACGGAGAGCCGTTTTCATCCCGTTACTTCTTCCAGCATTCTTGATTCTGGCATACGGGGCTGTAAGTACGGCGATTCTTGCGGCGATTCTCCAAGAGTTGGACTCCGATACTCCCGAACTCGAGGAGATCGTGAGCCGCATTGTTCAGCAGGTCGGCAGTCCTGCGCGGCCCGGCGCTCAGGTCAAACGTTCTGACATAGGGGTCAGTGACGACTATCCCATCACGCTCGACATCGGAGGTGAGGGCCCGCTCGAAGTCGAAGGGCTCATCACCGGCTTCGAAGGGGCCATAAATGTGAACGCGATGGATAAGGTGTGACCGGACCCGACGCCAATATTCCGTACCTGGTAAAGGTCGCTAGCTGGTCCACAAACCCGGGGTGTCCTTTCGCGGACAACTTCGCCGACCAGATCGTCATGATGGGCTCCCCGTTGACTCCAAAGAACGCGGATGAGATGGTCAGAGTCATCAAGCCGACCGGGACCATCGATGTCTGGATCAGTGATGACTTTGAGGATACCCTGAAGGACATGGCCAAGCGTCTCAAGAGCTTCGTGCGTACGCCCAAGGAGCTCGACCGGTTCAGCCACAATGGACGCACTTGGTTCACTCGTAGGCAGATCGTTGCGAACAAGAATGGCCACGATGAATTGTGATTGAGGTCAGATTGCAGGTTTTGTGGCCAACTGTAAGCTACTTCTTGTCGATGGATGCCACTTACTTGTATTTGTCGTAGGTTGTAGTCTTGACGCCGATCCATGGAAATTATTGGTGCTTGAATATCTCCGTCGTTCTCGTATTGTTTTGTAGTCATACTACGTATACTAGTCTCCCTATGCCACAGATGTGTCTGCTAGCTGTTGCCTTCATCCGAAATTTCTATCTGCACGTTCGTCGAAGGGTGATCTAGATTGCATCAAACAAACCCTAACCAATTTTGGCATGGCCTTCAGTGCGGGGTTTGTACATGCGCAGGTTGGCCTTCGGGCTCTTCTACTTCTTCCACCGACTGCACGTTGTCGGCGTGTCTTGTCGCGAGTTGACGGTCGACTAAGGCGTCTACCACGTCGAGGAGCTTATTATCGCCCCATGGCGTCGACAAAGCATATCAAACGCGTGACGCTTACTTCGAAAAAGAACTGGTGGATGGGTGAGTCTCATCTACGGTCTGAAAACTGGCACTTGCATCACTGAATACCCTGCGCAGTGGAGTTGGATGATGAAGAGCAGAACCCAAGTGGCTCGTCTAACTCCTTCTCGTCCTCTGAAGAAACGGCGGTCGCGCACGATCACCTCCATCATCTGCACCATGGGCACCGGCAGGACAGCCACTACTCGACGCACCAGCAAGCATACGCTGATGAGCACCCAGATCCACAGGCCGTGCAAGTCTTTAATCCTCCCCGGCATCCCACTGCAATCTTCAACTTCCCCACGCCATCATCCTACAGCGCCCCGTCGAACCCACTGGTCGGTCTCATGCCCTTCGCCAACGGTTCTGCCTCAGAGCTGTTCAAATGCGTCGTCAAGAAGCCCGACGTCGTCCAGCTCGAGATCAACGGCGAGATGCAGTCTAACGCGTCCGACGTCACCACGCAGTTCCTCGCGGAGCTTAGGGTGTACACGACCGTCACGCGCCACAGGAACATTGCCGCCTTCCTTGGGTGCCTTGAAAACGTCGGCATGGTGCTCGAGTACATCGACGGGCGCACGCTGTACGATGTGGTGCGCGCGCAGCCGGAGCTCACAGCGGAGAAGAAGATCGACTACCACGACCAGCTGCTGGACGGGCTATGTCACCTGCACTCGTTCGGGCTCAGCCACGGCGATCTTTCACTACTCAACATTGAAGTGACGTACTCCTCAGACACCATCAAACTATTGGATTTTGGACGCTCGGTCTCCTGCGAGTCGGAGTACGTCTCGCCCGACGAGCCCCTCGACCCATTTGCGTTTCTAGCACGCACGCCCTCTAACAACCATTCGTACGTCCTCCCTAAGCTCACGCGAAAGGTGGAGCAGATACACCCCGGGACACGGCCGTTCGCAGCGCCGGAGATCCTCAGAGGCGAGTGCCAGGACGCACGGCTGGCCGATGCGTACAGCTTCGGGATGGTTCTAGTTTGTTTGGACAGGTGCGCGCTTGTGGACGTGAAGCCATGGGAGCAGAGGAAGGATCAGCTCCCGAAGGGGTTTTTGGACGGGCTGGAACTTTTTGGGGCCAGGGCGACGGAGTATCTGAAGAGATTCGATCGGAGACGGAGGCTATTGAAGGAAGATCTCTTGAAAAAGGAGCGAGTGGGTTGAGGTCGGTCTGTACCAAGTTGGACATATCCGTCTGCGCGGTTCGAGGTTCCAGTAACTTATTGATCTTGGATTTTATGTCCCGGTTATTTTCCATGTAGTATGTCTCCTCATTTCAACCTCATACCCTAGTTGCATCTCACTTACGCCCATCTCATGACAATCTGTATTGTAGTGTGTACGTTACTGTGCTTGCAGCGTGTTTGCTGAAGACTAGTTGAGAATCTTGTAGCATACAAATGATAACTACATGATCGGTTCCCCTCTTCGATGGTCCCTACCAGGGAGCTGTAACCTGGCTACCAGGGAATTTACGGGAAACTTCCTCGCTTCCTCGATTGTAATGTATGCAATGCAAGGCGCTGCACAATCCCATGCATGTATATTTCAGGCATTTTAGTTGAATACGATCCCGAACTCAGTCTTGACAGTGCCCAAGGGGGTTGTGGCAACTGACCTGAGGCTGCGACGCGCAAGGTATTATTGGAGCATCACGTGCTATGTGCTTAGGTCAGACGTTCCCATGATCGGCTCCCTATGCTCGACTCGCCCAGCTCAGCGCTACTGAACCACTTGTACTCTCGACTCCTGCGCACACGATGGCGACGGTCCACCCGTCGCGTATGGGACTCGTTCCCCAGGACTCCAGGGACAGCTACTCCTACCAGCAACGCCGCGGCCGTTCGCCTTCTCCCAAGACACGAAGTCGCAGTCGCAGCAGGGACCGGGGCGACAGGTATGAAGCGAGAGACAGGGAGAGAGAAAGCGACAGGGACTACGGGAGGAGAGACAGAGACACACGCGATGATGACAGGGACAGGGAAGACAGGTACGGCAGAGATAGGGATCGACGATCGCCAGGGAGAACCAGGAGTAGGGAGAGGGATAGAGAAGGTGGGCGGAGGAGTCCGGAGTATGGCGATTACAAGCGGCCTGCAGATGATGCGCCCGCCAGACAGCAGGAGACCATGTATCCTCCCAGGGGAGGTCGTCGGGATAATGGGCGGGGGTACGGCGGCGGTGGCTCTGACTTCCTTGAGAGGTACGTGCGGGTCTTGCAAGTGCATGGGACGCATCACTCACAATGTTCACAGTCGGCGACAGCAGCGGGAGAGTGCTACTGTAGATATATGGCCGCCATCCCCCAAAGCTCCCGCGAGAGAACTGTATGTTGTCTTTGCTATATCTAGCTCTCGCCGCCTCATTGTTGTCACAGGTCACCACCCCGCGACTCCAAGTCGCACAAAAAGTCCAAGAAGCGTCGACATTACGACAGCGACCCAGATGAAGACTCCTCAGACGACGAAGATCGTCGGAGGCGCGATAAGAAGGAGCGCAAGCGCTCCAAGAAGGACAAAGAACGGGATCGTGAAAAGAGCAGAGAGCGGAGGAAGCATCGGTCAAGGAGCAGGAAATATAGTGACGACGAAGACAGCGACGGGGATATGAGGAGTAGGCGGAGGAGCAAGAGTAAAGAGAAGGAGCACAGGCATCGGAGCCGGACTAAGTCAAAGTCCAAGAGCAAGAGCCGCGCTCGGAGTCTTGAGCGGGCGACGACTCCACTCACACCTGATGAGGAAGACGAATGGGTGGAGGCACCGCCCGCTGCTCCCGTCGTCGCGGCGGCAGGGACTAACAATGGAGGAGGGACCGGCGCACAGGCACAGTCTTCGGGCGGAGCCAACAGCAAGGCCGCCGCTCAACATAACTCCGACGATTCCGACGTCGAAGTCGGGCCCCAGCCGCCTCCACGACCCGGTGGGTCGCGCAAGGTCGACGAGCGGCAGTACGGTGGCGCGCTGCTGCGCGGCGAGGGCAGCGCCATGGCTGCGTTCTTGCAGGACGGCACGGACGTGCGCATCCCGCGGCGTGGTGAGATCGGGTTGACGTCGGACGAGATTGCGCAGTTCGAGAGCGTGGGGTACGTGATGAGCGGGAGCAGGCATAAGCGCATGAACGCGGTGCGGATGAGGAAGGAGAACCAGGTCATCAGCGCGGAGGAGAAGAGGGGGATATTGAAGCTGCAGAAGGAGGAGAGGGAGAGGAGGGAGGCGATTCTGAGGGAGGAGTTCTCCCAGCTTGTGGAGGATCGACTGAAGAGTTCAAGCTCCAAGACGAAGTCAGGGGTGCCCTGAGCGGACTTCACATGGTATTGTATCTCAATTGCACTTGTCACGGCATGATACATTCCGCAGAGCATCATGTAGTATGAGTCAAGCGTGATTATGAGTACAAGGTGGTGAATCACAACTCGTCCTTGGCAACAGAGTCTATTGAAACCATCTCGGTCTCGAAAACGAGAGCGGAATTGGCTGGAATAACGCTGCCAAATCCACGAGAACCTGCAGTAGTGGAATGTAAGTCAGTCCTCGTCCCATATACCATATCTCTGCGCACCGTATGCCATGTCCGAAGGGATCGTGAGGGTCCTCTTCTCACCCTCGCACATTCCGACCAGGCCTTCGTCCCAGCCCTTGATAACCTGGCCAACGCCAACTGTTTACACGAATGTTAGCACGAGCTAAGTTCTGACAAACTGAGCGACGTACGCGTCAAGGGCAGAGGTTGGCCACGATCATAGCTTCATGCATAGTTCAGAATGACTTCTCTCTCACCTGCACGACAGACTTTACCTTGAGTCAAACTTGTTTCCATTAGAAAACAGCGTCCCAGTCTGCGCAAATACGCTTCAGTTAATTCCTTCCCATTTAACACGTATCTTTCGGACTCACGTAGTGCACTTTGATCTTGTCTCCCTTCCTTGCCTTGACAGGGCAGCTCTCAGGCATATATGTCGTCTCAATCTTGAGCTCTTTGGGAGGTTCAGCCGCCCATGCTACGAGACCGAAGACAAAGAATGAGAACAAGCTCAAAAGACGCATGCTGGCAGGATGAGTATGAGGGTGATACTAACAGACTCGATGCCAGCTGTGAGGTAGTGACACGATCGTGTGTGGCTGTGCCACAAGCCACAAACTGCCATAAGCCACAATTCCGACGACGTGGGTCGGGCAACGTACAAGGAAGCATGTAGACTGGGAGGACCATGTTACTGATGATTGAGACGCTTGTATGAAATGGGGTGAGAGCCGTCGGACACGCTCTACACAAGCTCGATTGATATTACGGACTACTTGTACATACAACTCTGGAATTTGAAACCTTGATCGCCCACCTTCGTCACCCCAACGGCAATATCGTACATTCGAATAGCTAGTACACATCATACGCACCTGCAATCTGGGTCAAATTACAAGTCATCGTGGCCGTTCTTGTTCGCCACGATCTGCCGGCGAGTAAACCAGGTGTGACCATTGTGGCTAAACCTGGCGAGCTCCTTGGGCGTCCGCACGTAGCTCTTGAGACGCCTGGCCATATCGTTCAAAGTGCTCTCGAAGTCGTCGCTGATCCATACATCGATAGTCCCGGTCGGCTTGATCACTCTCACCATCTCGTCCGCGTTCTTTGGAGTCAGGGGGCAACCCATCATGACGATCTGGTCAGCAAAGTTGTCTGCGAAGGGATACCCGGGATTCGTGGCCCAACGAGCCACCTTGACCAAGTACGGGATCTTGCCCCCTGCGCCCACCGAGACGGTATCCATTTCATTGATATTTATGGCCCCGGGGAAGCCGGTGACCAGCCCGCTGACTTCAAGTGGGCCCTCGCCTCCGATATCGAGTGTGATGGGATAATCGTCGCTGATACCAATGTCTGATCGTTTCACTTGAGCGCCCGGCCTTGCGGGGCTGCCCACCTGCTGTACTATCCGACTCACAACCTCCTCAAGATCGAGGGTACCGGGCTGCGTCTCCTTGAGGGTCGTTGCGAGAACGGCGGTACTTATAGCACCGTACGCCAGGACCAAGAATGCCGGCAAAAGGAGTGGGATAAAAAGGGCCCTCTTCTCTCTTGCATGCTCCTCTTGACTGGTCACCGACTTGTTGGCAAGCGCTAAGGCGATGACGTTATGGACGTGCTGTCGGAAGAAAAAGACATCGCCGATTTGTCCGTCAAGGACGTTCAAACGGTCACCGACTGCCAATGCACCGACGTAGCCATACATTGGCAAGACGGCGGCCTGGCTAGAATTGTCTTTGGTAGTGTAGACGATGGAATCAAGGACGCCATCGAGGAAGATGGCAAATCGCGATTCTTCATAAGCATATGTGACGACGATGGATACCCATTGGTTACGAGGGATGGACGCACGGGAGGTGAATACTGCGTCTTTGTAGGACAAGATTTCAGAGTACACGAAGGTGAACTCGAGTTTGCCGTCAGAACGAACGCTGAGAGGCCCCACAAGCCCGGCTTTCTGGGCAGGGAACGAGTCGACCTTGACCCAGAACGACAATGTGTACGACGGGAAGGAACGCCCGTACGGGTAGAGGGGGATCTTCAGTGCGCCACCTTGGCCGGAGAAATCCGCTGCATTACCAAATTTCCCCTGGACGAACTTGGGTTTGTAGCCACCATACGGGGCGAGGTCCAGAGCCGGAATCGTGCAAATGGCCTCATTGACGTCTGTCTTGAGAGGATAGTACGCAAGCAACGTAGGTTGCAAGTCCCGAATAAGCATCTCGGCGGTCTTCTTGAGCGGGACACATCTGACGTTACTGAGGTCGACGGAGACCGCAGTGCTAGTGTCGAGATGCTGCACCCAGAAATGCGCCTCCCAAGGCTTGCCTGAATCACTGTACGTCCGCGTGTATTTATACACGCCATCCTCGAAAAGCGAGATCGAGGTCTGCGAGTAGACCAGCGTCACTACCGTCCAACCCCCTCCCACTCTGATAGAGCTGTCAGAGAGCTTGATGAAATGATCCGTATATTTGTCCCACTCGAGGTGACTGCCATTGCTCGTGATGCGCAGGATGTTATCGCCCATGAGCGTTATCTTCGTCTCACTCCCGTTAGATGTATTGACGCGGAAGCGATACATGACGAGGCCGAACGCCGTCATCGGAACAGTAACCTGAGGAAAGACCCACGAGTTCCATTTATTGAGGCTTCGCGTCTCCGCGCGCATGAAACCATCGGCGGAGAAGGAGATAGGAATCGGATCACCCTTTTGCTTCGAAATCTGCCATATATCGGCGGGAGGGATGAAAGAGTCGGAGAATGCAACGTCCCAAGGGGTCCCTACTCCGGGGGCGAACGTCGAAGGAATGACAAGGATGCTGCGGAGCTGAGCACTCAGGCTCGAGCCGCTGGATAGGATCTGCCAGTCGAAGTGTGGAGCAACGCTTGCGGAAACACTCGTGTCCCACTTGCCAATGAAATTACCATCTTCGAAGATAGCAATGCCAGCGGGCCAGAGACAGAGAGTGACCTGGTGATAGGCTCCATCGGCTATGCGGATTGTAGAGCGTCCAATTTGGTGGAAGCCATTTTGATTCCACCAGCAGTAATTAAAGTTGGACCCATCGTAACGAAGGATGACACCGCTGGCCAAGGTGAGCTTCACCTCAGTCGCTGGCTGTTTCAAATAGGGTATCAGCATCGATCGAGGATGAGATAAGGAAGGGACTTACGGAGATCTGGTCGTACTTGACCTCAAATTGGATGGCGCAGCCGCCTGCGATGGACACCGAATGACCAATACTGAAGTTGGTCCACTGGTTGTTTGCGCCTACTGCGCCCCGACTTATCGAGAAATATCCCTGCTTAGCAGTGATGCTGGGGCCGTTCGCATTGGCGACGTAGTTCCATACACCCGCAAGGGACATTCCGTCAGCAATAGGATAGTCGATGACGCCGTCTTTAGCATAGGTAGTCATATTGTCAAGTCGCACAAGAGCCAGTTATCGCGTAGATCTGGAAGTAAGAATAGGAATATCAGCGTCTGAGGATGAAGATGAGGGACCACGATGGTACACACCAGTGTTTTTCCCTCTGCACTGAAGAGACCATATCTTTGGACATGCTACTTATACACCTGGCGGAGGAAGGCTGCCAAATAGCGCATAACTACACCAGCAATGGATCGTCGGTGATGATCGAGTACCGATGAGCACGACGTAGCACAAGAAATAAGCTTCAACAGAGATACCAGGACTTGTATGCCTGTGCGCATCTGGAATGGTCGCCGCGTCCTGGCACGGGGTGAGTCCCACTGCCACAAACTGTTCACTAACCTATGTTGCTAGTACATTGTGGTGTTAGCTCCGCGCAGTGATGAATGGAAGTCCATTCAATCCTCATGCAAAGGTCGGCGCGACGATATGACCGAAGGTAATATCACAAAGTTGACCGGCATTGCTGAGTCCGCGGCTGCAGTGCTAGTGCTGCTAGACGCTGGCTAGACCTACTCTTCTCACGTCATAGGCATCTGCAACCTTGAGAGCCAGTCGAGTCAATTGCGAGGATGTTGCCGGCATGTGCACGAGGTGTCGGGGAGAAGGACTGTCACCTCAGAATGCATTCCATGCCCTACCCGAGGTCGTGGAAAGGCCCTAGACTGGATATGCGGAATACAGTACTGTGATTGCGGGCGCAGGCGAGCCGAGCAGACGTACCAATACCTAGTATGGCTTACTGTCATCGCACAACCTAACTTGCAGTCGCTTGACCTATGCGTGGTAGAGCTGAGTGAAGTCCCACTCAGAGAGAGCTCCTTGAAGGATGACAAGGCAGTACATCGTGTATCGTAACACCGCGTACGGTTCGATCAGTACCTGAGACTCGGAGAGTCAGAACCTTCAGAAGCACTAGTCAAACTGAAGGACGGCCTTCACCTCTATTGAATGATGTTATCCCGAGACTGCGCCGACTCCCATATTTTACGTTCGGTTTGACACTGCCTTGAGTAACGTGTACGACTTCGTGTCCATCGTGACTGGAGCACCCAGAGGAACATTCACTTCACTGACTGCGAGAGGACGATTCACCGTTCAGTTCCATGTTCCATATGCAGCGCATCTTCACGTTGGGGCTTTGTTCGTGGCTGGCGTGCAGTGTACTCGGCGCCGTCGGCCTTCCTCACGACCACCTTGCTCACCTCAGTACGACGTCGGACGGACTCATTACTTGTCTCTCCGAGCACGGATCCGACGGTTTACAGAAGGCGATCCAGCTTGCACCATGTACCCTGCTCTACACCTTCGCGTCGTGGAGCGCCCATGCCCGGCACTTCATACATGAACGAGAAAAGCTCCAGAAAGTCGCTCGCCAGTACATGCAAGCTATCGAGTCGAAGCGCCTTGCCATTGTTGCAGCATCAATAGAAGCACCTCCGGCGGAAGGGAACGAGCAGTGGCAGTATATCGTGGATGGAAGTTACTGGGGTTCGCTGGCCATGTTTTCCGACTCTTTACCCGAGAGCAAGGCCGCTGTTGACCCAGCCGGCGGGAATATCACACTGGTCATCGATACTTGTCTAGCCAGGTCAGATCATTCTGCACCGGCTACTGAGTCGACGACACCCAAAGACGAGTTGTAACGAGCAGAACGCCGGTACGTCTCATATGAGTCAAATGCTGGAGCACAGATTAATGAGAACTTTGCAGACGCCGTCAGATGCTCGAATATACGTGGTAGGCGGTGGCATTGGCAGGACGTTCAGACGTCCTTATCCTGAAGTTGCCTGGCAGTTGCCACACCATTCCTTTTGATACATGCGAAAGATATAAATCATAGGACTTTGGTATCCACAAAGTTTGTGCTCGTTGTTATCTTCCTATCAGTACGTTCCGCGGGCCAGCATCAAGAGTGTATCCTAATCGTAACTGCTGGAGATCCAAGCTTCAAAACTCTTCAAGTTCGAAATCAATCATCATCAGCCACAGTTCCCAGCCACAATCGCGATTACTGTATACGAAACACCGCCACCACTGACCGTGTGACCCCGGGCCCGCTTTGTCAGCAACTGTACAGCGCTCCCTGATTTGGTCAACCTTACTTTTCCAACCGTCACCGACACCGTACGAGGAGCCCCTGCACGACGAAAATGGTGCGTTACAATACGCGTTCTTACTGCGAACAGAGTGTTGATGCCGTGCTGTTCCATGTAGCCGTCTCAAAAGACCTTCAGAACGAAGCGCACCCTCGCCAAGGCCGCCCGCCAGAACCGGTATGTCTAGCCATGGAATCCAGTGAGAGAGGGGATAGGCTGACTGAGGGGAATTTCAGGCCCATTCCCCAGTGGTTCCGCTTGAAGACGGATACCAAGATCCAGGTGCGTACAAGCAGCGCGAGATATTGTATTTGGATGTGACTGACGAACTTGTGTTGTTTCTGCAGTACAACGCTAAGCGCCGGCACTGGAGACGCACGAAGCTCAACATCTAAGCAACTGTCGGCTCTCGTTCTTTGTATGGAGTTGTTGTCGCGATGATCCCTAGGATGGGATCGCTCTGGAGGGTAGATTCTCCGCTTCACGTCCGCATCGTATCGCATGTATCACTGCTATCGGCCTATGCACTTCCACCATCAGCATGCTCTGGCATTCCCGATTGTATCATGTCGGTCCTGGTGTGCGAGATATTTTCATATCGGACGCTTAAATGTGAGTGCTACATTGGGGGAACCCTTTGGACGGACACACCCTGTGAATTGTGAGCATTTGCATCTCCGGTTGTTTCGCCGTCTCCGTCTATAAGGTGAGTTTGCTTTGCACATTCAAGCCGCCCGCCGAAACTGTGGAAGTTGCATCTGCCTCCGTCCCATTGAGTGTGTACCTTTCCGAGTGTTTTTTTTGCTGCAAAACGGTGTAAATCCTTGCAATACATCCTGATGTTGTGCCACTCCTTCATCACACCGTATATTGTCGATAACCTTTATGCGCCTGGTGCTTGGGCCTGCATGTTGGGCAGTGTCTTGCAGCTTTTCTGGGTCAGTATATCTGATCCCTCTTGTGAGCTCATGCATATGGAGTATTATGGACACGCGCGTGCGTCGCGGATTGCACGACGCGTCCCTTACAGACACCGACGTGGCAAGCAATCAATGTAAACTGCTTACCTCCTACCTACATGTCGCTTATAATCACGATATTCGTGCTGGTCTTTCTGACACAGCTAATCTCCTGGATTGGCCAGACAGTGCTGCTGGAGCTTGTCCGTGACGCCTTCTGCCTTTCTGATTCTCTGACTGACGCGGCAAACGCTATTCCTAGGCTTATGCGCTCTACCTGAGGATATTCCGCGCGTCCGCTGTCGCGCAGCAGAGACAGCTCAAGGCTGATTTGTTAGCGAAGAAGGCGGAGCTGCTGCAAACGAGCGCGCAGGATCAGTTTGCGAAGTGGGCGAAGTTGAGGAGGAGCGTGGACAAGGGTCTTGCAGACCTTGAGAAGCTCAGTACGTCTCACTTCCCCTACGTGTCTGCTGTGCTGGAGGGACAGAGGCCATGGTACTGTCTCTGTCGGATCATTGACGCTATTCATTAGACGGCGAGCTCGCGACGTCGAAGACATCCTTTGCCGTACAATTCAATGGCTTGATATGGGCCCTTACGACCGGACTGCAATTCGTAGTGACGTGGTGGTACAGGAAGTCGGCTGTGTTCTACCTCCCCGAAGGATGGCTCGGTCCCCTTACATGGTGGTTGGCGCTCCCATTCGCTCCTGCAGGTAGTTAACTATGCCATGACTCTATGTATGCGTCGACCTAACATGACTGGTAGGCTCTGTAAGCGTCGGCGTGTGGCAGATGGCGTGTAGACGAGTTATAAAAGTGGGGGAACGTGTGGTGAAAGAGCTCGCCAGTGCGCATACATTTATTGATACACATGTCGTGAACGCTGACCTCCTGACAGCATCCCCGACACCGGTCGAGCCGGTTGCCGTGGACGTGGACGCGGACGATGATAGGTCTAAAAAGCAATCATGATTTTTTACGTGCTGTACCTTCGAATGCTATTTCCGTCCCGCCCTGTCCATGACAAACGGAGGGATTCCCTACGAAAAGCGTGTGGCTGGTATGAGGAAAGCGGCTGATATGATCGCACGGTGGTCCGCACCGCACGCAGGACGAATGGGCGGGACCGCGCCTTGTTCCTTGCGCGATAGGGCGGGCTTCCTTGGCCCTCCATCTTCTGTGGCCTGTGGATCTAGGCGTAGACGGAGCGCGTTCCGTTGATAAGGTACGTCCACCGCACCTTCGCAGTCTAGGGCCAGCGACTTTGAAGCCGGTTCCGCGCCTTGCGCGCCATCAATGAACCCTCCCAGCGGAAGCCCGAGGTCTTGCCGAACGGTCTGCCAATTGGTTCCGCCCGGCAGAGCTCAAGTTATTCCTGTCGCCCACGTGCGCCCACAGTTACCGAAGGATCCCCGCAGAGCTGGAGTCTTAGGCTTCGGTTCATCACTGAGAGAGTGCGGGGTCGCAGGTGCCACGGACGTCAGCGGGGATCTGATAAGATTTTTGCCGTTCTATTGCAGCAGTTCATCACTGGAGAGTCGCGGAGACTAAGGGGTGTCTAGCCTATCCATCCCGGAGACACAGGGGACTATTTCCGAGGTTGCTGATACTCACGGACTGGACGCCGAATACAGTAGCGCAAGAGTCTGCTCCAGGAGCATGATTATTGGTACGTGGCCTCCGCATCATTGCCGATAGCGGGGCTAAAGCTGGCTAAAGGCGGCGTTTCTGGCTAAACGCTCGACGGCATTCCGGTGCAACGATTAAACACTCACTTGTAGCGGAGTGCAGGTCTTTATTCCGCCCCGAAGCTGGGACGCGCTCGGCGCTCACGCGACGCGACTTCCCAGCGGAGCACCGGCGGCATGTGATAGCCGGAAATGACGTCGGGTCGGAATTCGGGTTCGGACCCCACGGAGAGCCGTACAGTATTAAAAGTATGTATGTCTTCCAGTCGATTCGGTCCTTACTTTCACAACATATCTCGCACACACACTCTACAGCGCAGCCATGGTCGCAGGCGTACAGATTCACTCCAAGGTCGCCCCTGAGGCGCAGGAACAAATCCTGACGGAGGGCGCACTTGAGTTCCTCGCGAGACTGCACAGGACGTTCGAGCCTACGAGGCAGGCTCTTCTGGCTGCGCGTGAGGATGCGCAACGGCGGCTGGACTCTGGTGTTCCACTCGACTTCCCTCCCGAGACCGCGCACATTCGCGCTGACCCGAGCTGGATCTGCGCACCGCCCGCGCCAGGACTGGAGGACAGACGGGTGGAGATTACGGGGCCTACGGAGCGGAAGATGGTGATTAATGCGTTGAACAGTGGTGCCAAGACGTTCATGGCGGATTTCGAAGGTGAGCTCGCGGTTCGGTGCCAGTAGGATCGACGGGCTAACGTAACACAGATGCGACTTCACCCACCTTCGCGAACATGATCACCGGCCAGGTCAACCTTCGTGACGCCATCCGTCGTCAGATTGACTTCGAGACCGGAGGCAAGAAGTACAAGTTGTCCGACAAGCCTGCGGTGCTGATCGTGAGGTGAGTATCTGAGAATCCCCTCCCGGCCCCTGTCTCATGCGGTAATCAGGCCTCGAGGATGGCATTTGGACGAACCTCGTGTCACCATCGACAACACCCCCGTCTCCGGCTCCATCTTCGACTTCGCCCTCTACTTCTACCACAACGCCAAGGAGCTCGTTGCCCGTGGTTCTGGTCCATATTTCTACCTCCCGAAAATGGAGCACTACAAGGAAGCGCGTCTATGGAACGACATCTTCCTGTTCTCGCAGTCTTATATCGGCATGCCGCACAACACGATCAGAGCAACTGTCTTGATCGAGACTCTCCCCGCTGCCTTCCAGATGGAGGAGATCTTGTTCGAGCTGAGGAACCACTCGTCTGGCTTGAACTGCGGACGGTAAGTTGATGGTGTTGCGTTCTCCGAAGACAAGGCTTATCGTTGTCACAGATGGGACTACATCTTCAGCTTCATCAAGAGGCGTCGCGCCGACAGGACAGCGATCCTGCCAGACCGGAAGGATGTTACGATGACGTCACCGTTCATGGATGCTTACGTTCGCCTGCTGATCAAGACTTGCCATAAGTGCGTACTGCTCTGCTGATTATGAAACTCTGGATTGACATGGTTCTCTTTGAATTAGGCGTAAAGTGGCGGCTATGGGTGGAATGGCTGCGCAGATTCCGATCAAGAACGACGTTCAGGCCAATGAGGTCGCGATGGAGAAGGTCCGACAGGACAAGTTGCGCGAGGTCACCTACGGCCATGACGGTACTTGGATTGCCCATCCTCTCATCAACCAGATTGCCCGTGACGTCTTCGACCAGCACATGCTCGGACCCAACCAGGTATGTTGTATTTATACCGATTCTATTGGTATAGTTGCTGATGCGGGACCCATTTAAAGTACCATGTCTTGCGTGAAGAGTGGTCTGTGTCCGCCAAGGATCTCCTCAACTCGCAGATCCAGGGCAAGGTTACTGTGGAGGGCGTCCGTTCCAACATCGCCACTTCCCTCGCCTATAGCACTGCATGGATTGCGGGCAACGGCTGCGTGCCCCTGAACTTCCTTATGGAGGACGCCGCCACGGCTGAAATCACCCGGGTGCAGCTTTGGCAGTGGGTGCACTACGGCGTCCGTCTCGAGACCGGCGAGCCCATTACGCCGGAGTACATCGACAAGCTCGTCTCAGAGCTCGGCCCCGAGGTCAAGAAGCTCGTGCCCGGCATCAAGGACGACCAGCTCAGCTTGACGTCCGAGTATCTGAAGGCGCAGGTCAGGAAGCCCTGGCCGAGCGAGTTCTTAACGAGTGATCTCATGCCGTACCTGGCGGCGCAAGACGGTGTTGACGCGAAGTGGCACAAGAGCTCTCTTTGAACGCGTTTGTTTCTCGATACCTCGTAGCATGTACTGCAACCTGTATTATTCCCATTAGTTGTCCACATTAATGTACTAGTAGCACTTTCCAGGGAACCTCCTTTATGTATTGAATGTCATTTGCTTCATCGCAGTAGTGCTTGCGCCTTGCGCGGCAGGAGAACGAACGTTCACTGCCTCCTTGACTATGAATCTGTATCAGGCAGATGTCGAACACGCAGCGACCAGTCTAGCGTGCAGGGTCGAATTGCCGGACTTGACGCGGACGCTTGCCACACCTTCAGCAAGTAAGATCAAGGATATCGATTGCATTGTGAGATTACACTGGGCGACTAAGAAGTCCACAGGCCGGTACAGGAGTAAGGTCACAACGACCGCTCGCAAGATTACTATAGAAGTACAGATATTTGCATGTGCATTAGAGAACATAGCTATAATAGCCGAGTCAGAACGATTGGGCTGTCACTAGTATCAAAGTGATAGCCGTACCGGAAAAGAGGACTCTTATCGTCCAGGTGTCGGAATTCGTCTTTGCGACTCTCGTCGATCCCTTCTCGCTTGCACAGTTCTTCCTTCCGCTTGTTGAGCCTATAATAGTCGAACATTGCAAAGGTACTCAGGAGAATCCTAAGGGTTGCGGTAAGGGGTAAGGTGAAAGGTTTAGAAGACATGCACTCACGAGAGGCTCAGCCAACCCATGATGGTTCCATGCCCTACATGGAATCTGGGGGGATTATAGTATATGAAGGATGAGCAGATACTAGAAAGATATTCAGAGGCAGGACGCCAGACTTGTAGAAGCCCACATACCCGCCGAGGTTCCCAATACCAATCACCATCGCGATGACGACACCTCGTTTCACGTCGCCTCCAGCATTACCGCCAGCCCAAGCAAGGTCAACCGCTATTGTCGGGAAGACCCCGACGGCTGCCAGAATGGCACCGACGTACGCTTTACCAGGAGCTGTCTGCGTGTAGAGGACAATATAGCCGATGAGCGACACGAAGGCGCCACAGATGATGAATGGTCCCCGAAGCTTGTATCTGTCAGAGAGGAATCCGACTACGATAGTGACGATGCATCCCGCCACAAATGGTGGCACGGTGAGTAGCTGCGCATGCGCAGCGGTATAGCCCAAATTGTTGACTATGGTGGGCGTAAAAAGCGAAATAGCATAGACTGGGATGAGTAGGCTACGCCAGAAATTTCAATAGCGAACGCTGTACATGTGAGACGCTCCGACGCACCCCATGTAGATGCCGATTTGCACATAAGTCTTGTAGTCCCGCAAGGCATCCCAGACGAACCTCCACTCGAAGTGGGTCGCAAAATCTTGTCCTTCCTTGAGCATGTGGATTACGCGGTCCCGTTCTGCAGGTGTCAAGAAACGAGCAGTCTCGGGATACTGAGAAGATCGTTACTTTCGATTCCAAAGGCAGACAAAGTATGGACGCACGTCATGCATGTAGAAATACGCCAAGACCGCTGCGACGACCGTCACTAACACGCTAATGTCAGCTCCAGAGATCATCCCGTCAAAGAAATCGCATTACAGATCCCTTCCAAGCAGAACTTCGAGCAGGTCAATGGCTGGAAGTCAAATCAAAGGTTCACTGTACTTACTATCCACTGCCAGCCGTGCAAGCCGGCAATGCTAACAGAATCCTCAGTTGGACCCTTGTACAGCGGGAAAGGAAAAAAGGACGTACCCTTCCATCTTCTCGATGCCGAATCTGATTTAATCAGAAACCACTCCGAAGATAATACGATCAAGAAGATACATACGCCAATATACCTCCAAAAGCACCTGTCAGTATGATTTAATGGTATCCATCATGGTATTTTCTTGTTCGATTCTATTTCGCGGACTTACCAGCGACAGTGGCTGCCGAGAAGAAGATGGCAACGCGGGATGGCTGGTTCGCGCGCGGATACCACAGAGACAAGTAATAGGTTACTCCGGGAAACAAGCCACCCTCAGCGAGACCCAGGAATAGTCGCGCACTAACGTTTAGAGTCAGCAAAGTCCTCATGGGAGATGGTGTACGTACACTAAGAGACCGGCGTAACTATTAACCAAGCACATAAGAGTCATGACAAGCCCCCACGCAACCGTTATGGAAGGTACTGGGCGGTTTTCAGGAAGGGTCTTAACAAGTATCACTAAGCTGATACTCACTCCATATTGACGGCCTGAGCAGCTTGAGAGCAATATTCCTGATAGGTTCTCAGTCATGGCAATATATTAGACAGAGTAGACCGGCGGCGTACGAAGGAACTTCTGCGAGACAATACGGGATCTACGAAGCATATTTTTAAACGAAGGGCGACACGACATGATGATTCACTCACAAAAAACAAAGCTGCGGCCAAGTTGTATTTGAGCCCGACGAGGTTGAGGTCGTGGGCCATACCGGCCACCTTCGCATTGCCTAGAATGGAGCTCTATGGGCTCAGTGTTAACTTGTGGTTCCGGATACTACGTACCTATGTTGCTCCGGTCCCTGATATTTAGTGCCAATGCTCAATGTTAGGATGTTATTAAGGGGGAGGAAGCAGATGGTTGGACGCACAGGAAGGATAAGAGGTAGAGAAGGGACACGAATGGTAGCAGATGCCAATCCAGCTTCCTGAGCAAACGCTTATCGTCTTCTCGACTGAAAGGCGTCAGCGGCCCTTCCTTCGAATCTGCAGCCGCATCTTCACGCAGTGAGGTCCTTTCCTTCGATATGATTGACTCTGAACGAGACATCTTCTGGGAGCTGAACACCGGCAAAGCAGTAGGAGGATGCAAGGAGGATGTCAGCTTTCTGGACACTGACAGGCACTTTGAATCTTGTTCTCTGTCTCGGAACCGCAACCCCAGAGAGCATGATGCGGGGAAGTCAATGAAATCTCGATGATGGCGTGATGGACCCGAAGGACTAACCATTATTGGCAAGCAAGCGACTCGACCCGACGTCGGAGCCCTGCCTAGGCGACCTGTCATAACCGCGTACGGTATAGACGCCTCCCTTAGAAGATCCGAAAATTGACGCGCTCCCTTCCTCCCGCGATGCGTGGCAGAACATTCCAGCTACATGGTCCTCATTGAAACGCACCTGGATGACAACTTACGAGTGAAGTGGCTCGAAAGTGCGGAGAAAATACATGAATTGCTAGAACTCATCGGCAGCATTGAAGTTCGATTTCTTTCTACCTCGTCGGCTCGACCCTCTGCTCGACCCCCTCGTCGACCCACCACGACTCCCTCGACCCCTTTTCGCACCTCTCGAACCTACGGTAGCCCGCTTGTTTGGACGATCGGAATTGGGACAGGCTGGTCGGAAACTGAGCTTATGCACATTATGAGTATGCTGACGAATCCCTACCATTAGCGTAATGTCCTGGTTCCCCACACTTGTAGCAGGTACCACTCGAAGATCCTCCCGCGTTCGTCGCCGCCTGGCCACTTGCACCTTGTGGGCAAGCTGAGGAAAGAATTGCGCGTTAGTCATGGTCAGACTGCGGAGAGGCCACTTACCACTGCTATAATGACCTTCCTCCCCACATTTGTAACATGACCCTGTCTTGGCGCTGTTATCACTGCGGGAGCTGAAACTCCGGGACTGTATTGGCTGATTGCTTGTGCAAGCTGTGAGACGAATGAATGAGCAAGCTAGACCTTTGCTCGTGATAGGGCTTACCACTGGACCAATGACCCGGCTGGCCGCACTATAGCACTCTAAGGGTCAAAAAATACGTCGCTATAGGCATGAAACGTGACCGATACCTTGAAGCAAGTGTCCGAGCCTTGACCCGCGGACCCATTTGGACCATTTGGACGACTATCGCTGGCGTCTGCATCCGCCCATTCGAAAAATTTACAATCCGCCTTTTGCGAGTTCGGGCAACACCAGAATTGTCTCCCTTGATTGGCTTTTCCCTCTCCGGCTGTTCTGAGCACGGCAGTCAAATCACACCGGCACCGTTTGGACGAAGCGCTATTATGCGCGGAGTCCTACGAAACCGGATTAGTTGACATTCCAGTGAAATTCACATTGCTCACAGATTGTACAGACAGCGATCTCTTTGCCGGGACAGTCTTCGAGATTGGTCTGCGATCTGCTGCCGCCATTGGCTGCGAAGATGGGTTCTCTATCCATTCGAAAAAGCCACATCCGTCATCCAGTTCACATGCCCAGTGTCGTCTCCCTCTGGTAGTGCGCTCCACAGCGGGTACATTGCAGTTGCATTGCACTACTGCTGGTGCAGATGAAACTGACCCAGACCCTGATGCTTGTGGCTGTACAGGGGGTCGTGCTATCCTCGGAGGTGGGAGGTGCCGAGGGCCATCTAGGAAGGGATGTAGTTGTCAGCGCAAGCCCGCAAGAACGAAGATTCGCCAAACCATCATCATCCGGATCACTGTCAGGCGGAGGACCTGCATTGCGCCTTGCGTTTGCGCCACCACCGCGGCCACGACGTGAATTTCGAGGACCAGATGATGATCCCCTCCCCCTGGCTGCACCGCGGCCACGACCGTTGGGCCCACCGCCAGAACCATCCCCATTGTTTCCGCCGCCGCCGCCGCCGCCGCCGCCACCGCCACCAGCTCCAGGCCCTGCACCCTGTACTCCAGCATGACCGTTGCCATTCCCTTGCAGTCGAGCGCGGACGCTCTAATATTGTCCGTCAACACGATCGGGCGGGAATACCAAAGTAGGACGTACTTCGATGACCTTGTCAAATTCCCTCTTGGCCTTGATAAACATATCCTTGTACTGCTCGATACTTTCGACCAACATGTCGTTCTTGGTTTTCGTGCGTTCACAGACTTGGACCATGCTGCGTTCAGTCTTGAATGGTCCGTGTACAAATAAGCATATAATCAATTCATATACTTGACATTGCACCTGCCTCACGTCGGAGTTGAGGTTTGCTGAGACTTCGCTCGAAGCCAATGTCATTGTACCCGTCTATCAGGCCGATTCCGAGGGTAGATGGTACGAGATACTTCGTTGATCCTTCCATCCGCTCTATCACATAGTCACGGTCGATGATCGTCTGAATATGCTGGGCAATTGTCGCATCCGTGCCTGTCACGGGAATACAAACTATAGCCTCAATTACCCATGATAATGCCACATGTCGGCCAGACTTACCGATGCCGTTCTTATCCATCAACGTAACCAGATCCGCTTCCGTGAGGAGGGACGGCCTGGTTGTCTCACCTTCTCGCATTTCGCAAATCGACGGCATGATCTCCTGACCTTCCACGAAATCCGGTATCTCCTTGCTGTTCCACTTGTCGTATGGATAAACCTCGAGGTAATTGCGCTCCAGAACGATCAAGCCTATTCTCGAACATGTATCAATTTCGGATTCAGCAATACGGCGAACTGACGCACCTGTGGCAGAAAATTCCTCTCCCCCGCAGACCACATCTACGGTAGTCTCCGAGCCGAGAGCGTCCTTGGAGCAACAGGCCAGGAAGCGACGGGTGATGAATTCATATACCTTCCTTTCGTCCCCTACGAGGTTCCCCGCGTGAGCAGTAGGGTGAATCGGAGGATGTGCTTTGTCATTGTTCTTGCCCCTCCTCGGAGGATTGAAGCCGCCCTGTTGAAGGCTAGGCCGAACAGACGTAGGAAACAAAGGTTCTTTAATGATTGCATAGGTATGCTGGGATGGAAGCGCACTCACGAATTTGCAAAGTTGCCCCAAGCGTTGTCAGCTATCTGCTTCTGTATGAGGGACATGAAGTCGAATTGAGGATCGTATTGATCCGTCTCAGTACGTGGATAGGAGAGGAACCCTTGCTGGTACAGTCTCTCTGCAATCTACACATAGAGGGCTCAGCGCATTTGGTAGCAAGTGTAAGTGATGGGCCGTACGTCCAGAACTTTCTTGGGAGCTAATTTCAGCAGCCTCGATCCGGCTTTCTGAAGTTCTACTGTCGTCAACGGCAGCGGCTTCCTAGCTCGTGAGGTACCGTCAGCAATGCGATGCCATAAACGACAAATGGGCAGACCATTTCTTGGTCTCCTTCTTCGTGACCTTCCTGATCCGAGCCATTGGATTCTCGAGGACACCCTCGTATAGTGCGAGAACGACCTCGACTTCGAATAGATGTCCTCGTTTCCACGTGAAGACGGTCTCTCTATTCCCTCCCGACGTACCAGTTGGAGGAGAGACCAAGCTCAAGTAGATATACCAGAACATCTCGGGTACGAAAGCCTGGACCTGGTTATACCGTGCAACGACGAAGCCCAAAGTCGGGAACTGACAAGGGCCTGAAATAATGCTCAGTTCGCCGGCTTCTGGCATGGAGTGGCGTGGGGTTACCGTATGACTGGACACCCTCGCTTAATGCATCCCCGAATCTTGCCTGAAGAGCCAGTGTCTGCATTCTCGTGAACGCTGCGCCAATTCGCAAGTCGAGAACAGTGCGGGCATCTACCGCTTCTGCTTGCGCCATGTCAAGTTCGGCCGGGTGTTGAGCTGCATTATGTATCTGCCTGTCTTGAAGATTATCCGGTGAACCAAGACAGTCGGGAACCGGACTCACTGTGCGATGATGGCGCTAAACCTCGCCCTCTTTACCGTTATATTTCGATTAGCGCTCCTGCAAACTCGAGCAATTTCCGCTCCTATATTCTCTCCTTCTCTATCGCAGTCCGTCCAGATCATGAGCATCTGTGCGCCCCTTGCCTCAGTCATGAGGTTCCTCTCGATCGACTTCTTGTCATCGGGCACTTTGGCCTGTATTGGCGCATCGAATAGTTCGAACGGATCGCAGGAGTTCCACTTCCGGTGGGTGTCGTGGAAGTCATGGGCGAGAAGATGGCCGGAAACGGAGGTAACCGTGAAATGTGCTCGCGCCTGAGGGTAGTCAAAGTCGAAATTCTTGATGTACTTGTTCGGACTAGGCCTCTGATCACCATAAGTAAGAAGCATCTTCGTAGCAGTTAATATGTTGCGCACTGTGGTAAACCTTCCGCCTGACAGGATTTCACTTATAGAGCGTGCTATTGAAGGTTTCTCGGCGACGCAAAGGACTCGCATCTTCCTTGCACCAAGAACCCGCAAGCTTCAATGGGTTTGCGAAGGCCGAAGTACAGGCTGTTGCTGGACGGGATATCACACAAGAAAGGACCAAACGCGTAGGGCCAATTCAACGCACTGTAACTGAGCCGTGACGCGACGCGTACAGAGTCACGTGATCAATATACTGCACAAATGTCGCGGATCCGGAGGTCTGACCGCTCAGTCTGATTCTTCTCAGTCCCCTCACCCCAAGTACCCGCTAGCATGCACAGCGCTGGCACTCGCTATTAGGACTTTGGCAGGACGAGTCATTTTTTTCGCAAGCAAAAGCGAACGCTGAAGTCAGTCAGATAGCTGGTCATAGACGGTGACACGACCACGACAATATATGTCGTGAGGTCTACGTCGTGCGCTGACTTCGATAGGTATCTCTTCATGTCTGTAGACGATATCTTAATTTCTCCAGATGACTGGAAGGCGCTATCAGAACCGCGAGTATACTAGCTGTGTAGGTTTCGGAACAAGGGCCTCAGGAACTGCTGCACTTGGGGCGCAATTTTCCCTCCCTCATGCCCGACTCCGGGGACTATGTCGAGAACCCCTTCGATGCCCATCTCTTTCCAGGCGTCTCGCAGGGCCGTGATCCTATTGATCCGGGTCCCTCCTCCCGGGACGTCGGGGCCCAAGCTGTCCCCTATTCCCGACGTATCGACGTCTTTCTCACCGACAACAAAGTGCACCGGCACTTTCGCCATCTCCCCGAAGTTTGGGACGGCCTGTCCCTCGGAGTCGCCCTTAATCTTGAACACTTCGTGGATATCCGAAATCCCGCCAGGCCAGGGTCGATCTTTGCGTGGAAGTGTGATTCCCCCAGGAGCTCCGATTGAGATACCCAAGAGAAGGTGGGGATGAAGGTAAAAGAATCGGTGACAGAACTGACCCCCCGCGCTGAAGCCGTGCAGGAAGAATTTATCCGCCCGGATCCTCCAGATGCACGACGCTTGTTGGATCATGGATAGCAGGATCAAATCGAAACGGATATCATGGAAGACCAAGGTCTTGTAGTTGTGAATATCTGTTCGCATTCAGGGTCTACGCTGGATTGACAGGAGAGTCGGATTTACCGGTGAGGTCCTCGATCCCACACGGAAAGAGCGGTGCGAGTACCACGCAGCCCTGCTCTTCGGCAAAATCGATCATGGTGTTCAGGTGCGTCTGGCGTGCGATACCGTGTGCGCAGACGAGGAGCGGAAGCTCGGGCCCGTCAAACTTGTGACATTTCGGTATGTAGGCTGTGAACGAGAATCTCTGATCTATCGCGCACGCCAGGGCGGGGGTTTTGCCCGTCATGGTCCGCACCTCCAGCTTTCCCTTGGGCATCTGAGCCAAGCGATCCCTCCATGCTTGCAGCGTCTTGATCTGATCCTCGTTCATTATGTACTGTGCAGAATAATATGGGGACGGTTCATTCGGGGTGGATGCAAATCTGGACTCTGTGTTTGATGTTTATCGACCTAAGCGTATCAGATTCGGTAGAGGTCACCGTCGGTCGGGCGTGGTCGAAGTGCAAGTCCGAAAAGGCACCAGAGGCAGGCTCCTAGAACCATCCGTCTCCGCGTCCTCGATCCTCTCTGCTAGGGCGTATGTGAAGATGTTATGTAATAGGGCTTATATAATGCAACTTATTTATAGATGTGTTTCCTAATTAAGATGACTAGTGAGGATGAGGACGCTCTGAGACGGCTGGCCCAACTCGTCGTCCGAGGTTTTACCGGAATTATGTAAGGCAGCTAAGCGACTAACGACGCGTCGGTTTACTGCCGGTTTATCGACGTTCGTCGACTGCCCAATTCGGATTTTCGAAGTGACTTTCTCGTCGCACCTCAACTGCCTTTGTCCTCTGCTCGCACGCGCGTGGACGGCAATAAAGCTGTTAATAACAAAACAATGTATTATATCTGCGTTGTGGATTGCATGCACTTCCGCCGAGTCTCCCCCATATAAATAAAGAAAATAGTGAACAATTATTTACTACAAGATTCAAGAAGCTACTGTCTCCATCTCTTTAGCGAAATCAAATGAGATTGAACATAATATCTCATGTCATAAGGTGTCAGGCTACTTTGCATTGAAGAGCCTGGTGCTTGCCCTTTACCAATGTATTCAAAATAATCTATCCATCGAGAATACAAAGCAAAAGATCCTTAGACTCCTTATGTATTATTACTACACCAGACAGTGCCTTTCTATTTAATGCTGAATTCATATGCTCCGCCATCGACGCGCGTGCGAGCAGAGGACAAAGGCAGTTGAGGTGCGACGAGAAAGTCACTTCGAAAATCCGAATTGGGCAGTCGACGAACGTCGATAAACCGGCAGTAAACCGACGCGTCGTTAGTCGCTTAGCTGCCTTACATAATTCCGGTAAAACCTCGGACGACGAGTTGGGCCAGCCGTCTCAGAGCGTCCTCATCCTCACTAGTCATCTTAATTAGGAAACACATCTATAAATAAGTTGCATTATATAAGCCCTATTACATAACATCTTCACATACGCCCTAGCAGAGAGGATCGAGGACGCGGAGACGGATGGTTCTAGGAGCCTGCACCAGAGGCTCCTTCCCATGAGGATTCTCATGTTCTCCGTGCTTTGCCCAAAGAAGGCAATGCTTTCCTCAGGCGGTTGGCTTCGCCCAAATGATCTCCTCGCACTGTCCGACCATTATGGGACACGAAGGCTGCTAGATGTACAGCGGTATTCGTCGTCCGTCTCCTGCTCAAATTGCGATATCGCGCCTCTTAAATCACAAGGAACGTCACCCTTCTGCCGGGTTTGTGGAAGTAGGCTGCGGTTACGCCGCTGATTATCTAGCCTGCACTGGATTTCCGCAGTAAATGGCAGTCTCCATTTCAATAGGTGAACCTGTAAACTCCGAACCAGGTTAGTGCCTTCACTTTCGTAAGTTAGGTCCTTACGTCCTTGGGTACGTACGATCTTGGTTCGTTGAAGCGCGACGGGGTGCTCCTTTTTCTAGGTGGCAGTAGATGAGGGTGTTGGCCTATTTCCCAGCAAGGCAGCATCATCTGATTTCACCCGAGGCCCTCGCACCCCGTTAAACAAACGCCGAAGAAGCTACGACAGGCGCCATCAGAGTCCACCTGTGGAACACCTGCTACGTTCATGTTCACCGTTCCCATACAGTTTCTCCAAGCAGGCTAAGTCTAACCTGTATTTATCCAGGGTCATCCACTTCGTGGGAGCCCATAGTGAGACTATCTGAATCTGCTGTACACTCCTCTTGCTCCTTGCGGTGAGCTAATGTCCATGTTATACAAGCTCATGGGGTTAGGCGGTATTCACGAGGGTTCACAGAGCACCGGCATTTGATAGCACTATCCTGATTGCATGCCCAGCACCGCAGTGTCGTCTTTCCTCTACTCCCTCGGTCAAAGTGATAACGTCTCGGAGGTTCTACCCATCATGGGCGCAGCTTCTATTCCCAGCTCTCTTACTCGCACGTCCGCCCTTCAGGACCACTACTGCAGGTTGCTCCAGACTTCATGTGGACTAGGACCCTCCACTGGGAACCTCTACGTCTTCATTCTGGATTCCAAATACCCTCTCAGGCGTACGTGAGAGCCAATCTCCCGATCCCACATGAGCTATGCAAAACGGGCTAAGCTTAGGCGCCTCATCCGTTCACATTCTCCGACAATCCGAGCTACCGAAGGCATGGTCCACGCACTTCTGTAGACTGGTGTCGACATAAGTCCTCGATTGAATCCGCTTCTCTTGGCGAATGATCATCATTTGTGGAATTGGACTCACAGGCGATACCACGGGGTAGGCTATATCTGATTAGGTGCAAGCCCCGAGATATGATCCCCTCTCTCTGTCCATCGTCTTGTCTATTGCCTTCCACATACCCGCAGCTCAAGGATCACGAAAATGAAGGACTCGTATACTGATGTTCTCATCATCGGCGCAGGCCCGGCAGGCTTGATGTGCGCTCAAGCATTAGCTAGAGCTGGTATCAAGGTCCGCATTGTTGACAAGAGGTACGTAGGCGATGGTGCAGTCATAGGAGATACGCTGATGAGCTCTTCATTGACTTGAAGGCAGAATAAAGTCTTCGTTGGTCATGCCGACGGTATACAGCCCAGAACGATCGAGGTGTTCAATGTAAGTTGGGAAGCGGACAATTTCCAGTCCAGACGATGATGATTGGCGTAGAGTTATGGTATGGGAGAACGTATGCTTCGGGAAGGTATACAAGTGCATATGGCGGTATGTTCTCGTAGTTGCACGAAAGATTTACAGTAATCACTAACGTTCGAACGCAAGGCATTTTACAATCCGGGACCTAGCGGTGGGATTGAGGTATACACTCTGAGCAGCTCTTCGCCATCCAAGTGACCCGTAATGACGGTTCACCTTAGCGCTCAGGCCGTGCGCCAGATGTCACAGCACCCACGGCCCGCTACCCGTTCGAGGCAAGATAGTCTATAGACTGCCTATCAGTGTGTGCGGCTAAAATTGATTATTTATAGATGACTGTGCACCAGGGTGCAATAGAGGACATGTTTCTAGACGCCTTAGATTCCATGGGTGTCCATGTGGACAGGTCAATAGCCCCATCTTCAATAGACATTTCCGAGGATCAAGCGGTGTTGCGAGACCCACATGCGTACGCTGTTACTGTGCGTCTTGCCAAAATTTATTACCTTTGCAAGGTTGTTGACATCCCTATCGCTCTCATTGCAGACTGTACTAGAGCATCGAGAAACATCTGCTACTCCAAATGAGCAAGAAGTCGTACATGCGAAGTACGTGCTTGGTGCTGATGGTAAAGTTACATTCGCTCCAAAATACTGGGGTGCCGTGATTGACCACACCGCTAGGCGCTCATTCATGGACCCGACGAAGGTTTGGAATTGCCATGGAGGGTGACATAACAAGTATGCTGCTTCAACGTTACCAGTCAGCGACACGCTACTTACAATGCTCATGTATAGATTATGTTTGGGGCGTCGTGGATATGGTCCCTGACACCGACTTTCCGGACATCCGTAACAGAACAGCTATTCATTCCAATAACGGTTCTTGCATGGTTATTCCCAGGGAGAGGGATATTATCCGGATTTACATCCAACTTACCGACGAGGATATCAAGCGGGTGACTAACCCCGAAACCGGGCGACCGGATATCAAGTTCTGCAACGCCGACATCCTGTTGGACGTCAGTCTGTAATCCTTCTGAGGTCTAAGTCGTACTTATCTTTGTCGTAGGTTGCGAATAGGTCCTTCAAACCTTACTACGTCAAGCCTGCCGGAGAGATTGAGTGGTGGACTCTGTACATCAGTGAGTTGTTAAAAGCGGTAGAATTGAGCGCGGCGACTGATCTCCTATGACATCAGTCGGCCAGCGGGTGGCCTCTCAATTCTCCGTCAATGACCGAGTATTCATCGCTGGGGATGCCTGTCATACCCATTCACCGAAAGCAGGCCAGGGCATGAATGCCAGTATGCAGGATTCGCACAACCTCGGTGAGCGCTTTGTACCGCTTCTTTAACTCTCTACTCACGGTTCTCGGTGTAGCATGGAAAATCGCACACGTCCTCCGCGGTTGGGCTGACCAGTCATTACTCTCGACCGTGAGCAGAGTCGTACACTGTCGCGGGGTCATAGACTGACACGGTGGTTTCCAGTATGAGATCGAGCGGCGCAAGTTTGCACAAGACCTCATTAATTTCGACCGTAAATTCGCAACTCTGTTCTCTGGCAAGCCCAGGACGGAGGATAGCGAGGACGGTGTGTCCCATGAAGAATTTGTGAAGTAAGAGGCTGCTTTGCGTTTCCCTTGTTGACGGTGTGGACTCTGATTAACCCTGTAGTGCATGGAAGACCTTTGGCAACTTCAGTAGCGGCATCGGCGTCCACTATCCCGAGTCCGCCGTCGTGAATGTCGTACACCAGTCAACCACTCGCAACCTCGTCATCGGCCAACGCATGGTTCCCCAGACCATCATCCGCGTCGCCGACGCCTGGCCGTTCGATATGCAGGATATGCTTCCCGCAGACACTCGGTTCAAGGTAGTGGTCTTCACCGGGGACCTGTCGGACGACGTGCAGAAGGAGAAGGTCAATATCCTTGCGCAGGAGCTGGACAAGCCCGATAGCTTCCTGAAGACATACCCGCCGAAAGGAGCCTCGACTGAGTCGGTCTTCGACATTATCAGCGTTATGGCAGGTAGTAAGATGGTCGTTGACTATACGGATGTGCCCGAACTCCTTCGGCCGCACTGGTCAAAGTACGCGAGCAATCTGTAGTGCATGGGTTCAACTATCCACTGATGACTTGCCCCTTATAGGGTGTTCGTCGACGACGTCGATTTCTCTGGCAGGACGGGTGGCAACGCCTATCAAACCTATGGTATCGACAGCCACGGTGCGATGGTGATCGTTCGTCCCGACCAGTTCGTCGGCATGGTCGCCCCTCTCAATAAGGTCAACCATATCAACCAATACTTCGCGTCTTTCCGGAGCAAGGCTTAGCAACACTTGTGGGCGGTATCCGATGGTCTTGTTATCTGTAGCATTAGAATTCACTGAATTGATCTGTATATCTCGCCATCCGAAGAACAGATATGAGACTAACTACGTGGGCCACCCAGACGTCACAGCAGATTAACGTGGCACCTTCGCGGCAATAGGTATTGCAGCTGAGAACTCTCCCATGGGCTAGCGGGGGCCAGCGATTGGCTTTCACAGGCGACGTTGTTAGTGCTCACACCGGACCCACTGGAATCCACGGTAGAAAGATGAACAGATTCAGAGATTAGCATGTTCTTCGGGCACTCCATCATTCGCCTGTCGATCTTGTATTGGACGGGAAAAATAGCACGGTAATTTTTACTTTTGAGAGCTGAGCCTGAGTCTGCGTGATAGGGACAATATCAAATGGGCAAGCGAGTATTGGTTCAGGAAAAGTTCATGGATTGAAACAGGTCGAAGTACATAGCACTGCCAGTGGGACGATGAAGCCAGACCAAGACAAGTCCGGTTATCGTTGATGCGCGTGGTACCTCCGGTAAACTTCTGCAGCTGTAATTACCGACGAACAGAAGGTCCCTTTGGTATATACGCCCCCATGCCGGAATAGCCGCAAATCCGGTCTTCAATTGGCGCTGTCTGGTTCTCAGCCACAATTGTGACCAAGCTCAACCAAACATTGTAGCCACACTAGGCTTCGCCATGTGCTTTTCACAGCCACTCGTGCAGCCATTCCCGATCTTTTTGGTCGTATTTTCTGTCTGATGAGGCTGCTCTGAACCTTAACCTCGACTCTAGTCAACATGGACACAGCAAGCTCTACGACGACGAGGCTACTAACATTGCTGAATGTTTCCGCTACGAAAAGCACTAACAAACGGAAATGGATTGAAGACGATTCAGCGCCTTTGCCCAAGCTGAATAAGAGGAAATCTATACGATTCGATGATAGCAAAGGGGACCCGAGCCGGAAAGAGAACGAGAACCAGGACGCAGACGACGCAGACGGCGGTGCTGAGCAAATGATTGTGGAAGAGCCAGAGGCAGACGGTGAGCATGAGTGTTTACAGCATCCGTGGTGGAAGTAATGACAATGTTCAAGAGGACGGTTCGAATCCGTACGAGCAGCACTTTGGAGGTAAACCTGTAGCCTTGTCCGACAATGCAAGAGAAGCTGTGGATAGGCGAGCCTGGCGAGCGTCGAAGGAGAAGCTTAGTAGCCTCGGTCCGGCAGTCGTGGAAGGGCCGGAGGGCCCAGATAACAGAGGCGGTCTGAATATCGGACGAGTGCATGTACGTTCGAAGATCCTTCATGGATGGCATCTCACCTACTTTGCTTCAGGTTCTTGACAGGTTACGAGGTCCGTTCGACAAGCGGCAGGAGAAACTGCCGAAAGGTAGACGGTTGTTTTACGGTATGCCATGGAAGACACTGAGAATAATCAGAACGTAGAGAGCTGCAAACCGACTTCCTCTCCTTGCTGTCAACTCATAAGGACGTCTATATCACCCGGACATCCCTAGAAACGCAACCCAGTCTTAGAGAAGCGACGACACTTCACGTCCTAGACCACATCGTGCGGTACGGTTGATTTCCTCGGCTTCAGGCTCCCTTCATCTAACATCGATTGCTTCATACATCAGAAAGCGTCGCCGCATCCTGAAGAACAACGAACGCCTGACTCATGCCTCAAAATCCGGGCAGCCCCCGCCTGAAGACATCCAGGACCAAGGTTTTACGCGACCATCCGTCCTCATCCTCCTCCCCTTCCGTAACTCCTGCATGAACTGGGTAAATGCGCTCACCGCGCACACACCCAAGCCGGACTGGCAGATCGACCTGTACTCACGGTTTGCAAGCGAATATGGGTTGCCCGAGGGCGTCGTCGACAAGCTCGCTAGTGCAGAGCCAGGCGCGTACCCGCGCGACCATGTAGAGACGTTCAAGGGCAATGTGGATGACAGCTTTAGGCTGGGGATCAAGATCACAAGAAGGAATCTGAAGTTATATTCGGAGTTTTACGGGTCGGATATTATATTGGCTAGCCCGCTGGGGTTGAGGATGGTGATCGAGAAGGAGAAGTGAGTGGCAGACTTCAGCTCCGGTGATTGTATTTGCTGAGAGGGCTCCATGTTTTAGGAGCAGCGATTTTCTATCGTCGATCGAGATCTTGATCGTGGACCAAATGGATGCTTTGACAATGCAGAACTGGGAGCATGTCCAGGTACGCTTATGGCTCCTTGGCGGTTCTGCGGAGAGCTAACGTGTCAAGCAGTTTGTCTTGTCTCATCTGAATAAACTCCCGAAAGAGTCCCATGACGCCGACTTCTCCCGTATCAAGCCTTGGTACCTCGATGGCCAGTACGTATGCTCTTCGCACTGTCCTAATGTTGTGTACTCATCCGCCTTCCCCGTAGTGCGGTGTATCTCCGTCAGACCATCCTTTTTACCCCGTACGAGACGCCTGAGACCCGTGCTGTCTATAACACCCAGCTGAAGAATGTCGCTGGGAGAATCAGAACCGAGCGCCGCTGGCCTCCGATTGTCGTGCCCGAGGGTATAGATTCCGTCAGTCACAATCGGTGCTTCTAGTGATGCCCAAGTCGACTAATACATGCTTCGATGTTGACAGACCTTCGTTCGCTTCGATTGCTCTGGTCCCAAAGACGAGCCTGACAAGCGGTTCACCTATTTCACCACGCAAGTAAGTATTGATGGACATCAACCACGATATGGAGTTATTCACGGAATCCGTCTCCGTAGCTTCTCCCCGCCACCCTGAAATCAGCCATGCAGAGTGCCAACACGGTCATCTTCATTCCTTCCTCATTTGACTTTATCCGCGTGCACAATTACTTCAGGAAACGGGAGGATATCTCGTTCACTGTCCTTTCAGAGTACGTTCTTACCCGAGTTCACATCGATGTTTTCGTGATGCTGACACTGGTATCGGCAGATACTCCTCGAACCAAGACATCTCGCGGGCGCGGCAAGCGTTCTTCACAGGCAAAAAGTCTTTTCTGCTCATCTCGGAGCGATTCCATTTCTTCCGGAGATACAAAATTCGTGGCATACGCAACCTCATCTTCTATGCTCCTCCCGACCACCCGCAATTCTACACCGAATTCCTGTCGTACCCGTTCCTGGACGACGGGGTCGATGCCTCGGACGTGAGCTGCCGGGTCTTGTATAGCAAGTACGACTGGTTCCGCCTGGGAAGGATCGCGGGGACTGAGGCAGCTGTGGAGCTGATCAAAAGGGACTAGATGATGTTCGGCTTGAGCATCCAGGGTTCTCTCGGCTTTGCTCTATCTGTACACATCTAATATACATGGCGTCTATTATACAGCGACGAAGGCCTTCCTGGTCCCTGTCCAGGCAATACTTATAGTTTCGCCTTGACGCGATTGACACCATCGTGTTGGGCAACGTTCTCAATGTCTCGATATTTGTAGTACAGGTCCAACGACTCCGGGTTGGCGACAGTTCCGCTGGGTTTGATGTTCAACCCCGAAACGATCTGCTTCACTGCAATCTCAATCTTCTTATTATTGACCGTGTACTTGAGACAGTACTTGTCAGCGCAGCTCACAAACCGAGGCAGGCCCAAACGAACTCACTGGAATAGCGGCGGTCTCGAATATATATGCAGGTACGTGTCTCGGACTCAAAGCCGAGCGGATCGCGTCCCGTATCTTGTCCGCGAGTTCTGCGGTAAGATGATGGCCAGGGCGCATCTTGACGAACAACAGCACGCGCTCGTCCTTGTCCGTCGATCGACGTTGGCCAACGCACAGCGAGTCGTCGATGACTTCCGTAAATTGGTCCATGACAGTATAAATCTCTGCTGAACCGAAGCGGACGCCGCTTGGGTTCAGTACGCCATCACTACCAAGGTACGCATTTTAGTAAAAAGCCTTCACGTCGAGACATCGTTCATGGTCTCACCTTCGACCCAGGATTATTAACCCTTTCGTAACAGGGTTAGCAACAATGAAGTCACCTTGTCTCCAGACACCTGTAGCGTGGTGCGTGAATCATGGGCTGAAGCAGCGGTGCATGATGACGAACCTGGGTACGTGTCGAAGTATGCCGCACGTAGCTTCTTGCCGTCTTCGTCACCCCAAAATCCAATGGGCAGGGATACATGCGGGCGGGTGCACACCAACTCCCCCGGCTGTCCTGAAGCCTCGATGTCATTGCCCGATGGGTCGAATATCTGGGTCTTCACGCCGAGGGACTTTCCTTGCGTCTCTGCGCCGCATATTCAGTGGTCCTCGCATATCAGGATGATAATAACATTTCTACCTCCAGCGTAAACTGGCATAGCGGGCACACCCGTGATGAAGGACGAGCAGATGTCCGTTCCCCCGCTGGGAGAAGTCAAGAAAACGTCCTTCCGGAACGCCGCCTGAGCCCACTCGAACATCGGCGGGGTGAGCGGCGCGCCTGTGGACATTAAGGCACGTAGCGAGGGGAATGATGCTAATTGAGCTGCCCGCGACACGAAATCAGCATGCAAGGCGAGGGGTCTACGAAGAAGCAGTAGCTTACACGGGAGTATGCCGCGCGCTTGCACTTCTGTGAGGAAACGGGGACTCGTACCAAAGATGGTGACGCTGGACTGCAGTTGAGACATGAAACCGGGATTGTTGCAATCACGTACATACCCCTGGTCGCTGACGAACTTCAGGAAAGCCTCGACGCTCGGATGGAACGGGGATCCGTCGTAAACCAGGATTCGTCCACCGAGTGCCATGGTGCTCAGCATTAACGGCCACATCATCCAGCCTGTCTAAGAAGGGGCTTCGACGGGCTCTACGGTTAATAGACGGAGCACTTACTGTGGTGTATTGGAAGTAGCAGTCATCGAAAGTGCATCCATACACAAGAGCTATCTCTTTCTTATTTTGCATAAGAACACCCTGATCATCGCTGTGTGAGAGAGCTTCTATCTGGCCGGAATCTGAGTACTCACACCCTGTCCGTGTATGATGCATTTCGGGGGACCACTTGTACCCGAAGAATACAAGATGTACAATGGTTGACCAAATGGCAACTGTTCGAATTGGAGGGGCCGACCGTCGTCCTCTTTCAGGAAGTCCGAAAGCGCTATACTTTGGGTGCGTGGGTCACATATGAGCCAACATCGCTTAACTGATGCCAAACGTACCTATTGGACACTCTGGCCGTTTGCTCCTGAGTGACTTCCTTTCCAGTCTTCGTACTAGGTAAAAGAATGACGTGCTGTAACCCTCTAGGGACCAAGTCCTTGGCCACTTCGGATATTTTAGTCAACAGGTCGAAGGTTTTGCCTGCATATACCACTTCCGTGTCGAAAAAGAGGAATTTGGGTTGAATTTGGCGGTAGCGATCTAGGATACCCTGACAGAAGGTGAGTACAATGTCCACAGTAACACGGAGATTATCGCTCGAGATGACTCAAGGTGACTCTCATATCCTTACCTGAGTCCCCATGTCTGCCGCTGTGCTAGTGTATATTGCGCCAATGCTGGATGTCGCCAGAGCGACGACTACAGCGCTGAAGGAGTTGGTGATAACGGCTAGATATGTACATCTCAGCCAGAGGCCATCTTCCGCATGTAAGTACATACCAGCAACTCGATCACCGACCCTAAGGCCGTGGGCTCTCATAGCAGCGGCCATCCTGCGCACATGTCCGCGAAGCTGTCTGAATGAGTAGTGTTCAACGAGTCCGAACTCCCTCGCCGCGGTGACCGCAATGCCGTCATCGTTACGAAAAAGTATGTTCTCAGCATAATTAAGTCGGGCACCAGGAAACCAGTTAGGGATCTCTGGCAGTCGCCCGGGTTCGACTATCTAAGAAATGTAAGTGTATGTTATTCACTGTCAGGCCAGTCAGGTTACTCACGGCGGTGGCTGGGACAGAGTAGATGATGCCCAAGTACTCCCAGAGATCCTGCCAGAACATGTAGTCCTCAACAGAGTACTTGTGGAGGTCATGATAGTCCTCTACATGAACGAATCATCCTAAGTGTTCGGACCCACAGCGCACACGTCGTACTCACTTAGGTTTAAACCGTGTTTCCGGTTTATCATGTTCCTGAGACTGTTTAGTCGAGACCCATGGCCGTTCTGTGGCTCCCAAATCTTGCGAGACTGCCCAAACAAGTGCGAGTTCATCGTGTACAGTGGTGGTGCGATATCGAGTCGAACGTCGACGGTCAACGTTCGACCTACTCAGTCGGCCCGATATCTACGGTCCCACGAGTATGTCGACGTTTATATAGCGCAGGCATCATTAGCAGACTTTGGCTTTACGTCCTGGGTCAAAGCGAGGTCAGGAGGACAGGGTGATGTAGGTCCTGTGAATGGGCAGGACCCCGTGCAGTGCCTAGGGTATGTACTTGCATCTCCCGTACCATTCCTCTTTCCCTGCTACCTTAGACTTGCAACAACCACACGGTCCACACCGGTGTACTCTCGCCTTATTTGCGGGATGGTCTCGTATCACTCGTCGGATTCGAAATACTGGAGATGCAACCTGAAACACGTTGCAGCTGCGATACTTCATCAGCAAAACGGCGGATATCGCTAAGTCGATATAAGTACAAATTAAGGCCTACAATGGGTAATACAGGAATCCTTGATCCATGGGGGCCCCCTTTCGGGATTAAGCACCGCTACCTTAGTACAGACTTAAGTTGCGTCAGACCTCAGCGTGCAATCTATCAAGTGCATCAAGTCATGCCCGCATAAGGCCTCAGACCGGCTAAGGGCTAAGTTACGGAGCATTTTACACCCAAGTTGAGACTAAGGGTATAATATTGATAGCAGGCCTCGTGCTGACTTGAAGGACTCAGACCAGGTAAGGGCCTAAGAGTACCATATGATCCATTACTCATTAACAAGAGTTGTATCCTAAAGTAAACTAGAGACCTGCTCAACAAACAGCGAGAAACAGCAGACACATAGGGAAGGCTGGGCATATGGGCATAGCGGAGAGAGCAACAGAGAAGATCCCAAGGTGCATTACGAGGACGAGAAAACGTACGA
>NW_006920413.1:356637-381967 GCF_000344685.1 Gloeophyllum trabeum ATCC 11539 | reverse complement strand
TTTCCGTAGCGTTTCAGAGCAGACGAACTGATTTGGATACCTACAGTACTCGTACATGCCTGGACTCCCTCCGGAACACTACATGCCCCCGTATTCTCCCCATGGCCAGTGGCACATGCCGCCGCAAGGCTTTCTTCCTCAACAGCATCATCCGCAAAGCCACCTCTCTCATGCTCCTCCCGGTCCACCCGGGCCGCCCCATATTATGCCTATGTCTCCCCGTAATCCCCGCCGCCACTGAAAGGGCCCAGCGTCCACGCACCTGCACACACCATCCCTGCCCAGCATTCAACTCCCTCAAGCAGCGCGAGCTCCATCTCCTCTCCTCCCTCAACCTCCACATCCCTCAGACCTGTGCTTCCTGTCGGCAATGCGTGGCTGAACACAGGTGCCAGCGCGTTCGTACCTAGACAGTCGAAGGTTTTCATCAAGGCCGCGGACGGCAAGGAGGTGGACTTGCAGGAGCTCAGGAAGCAGCAGGCGCAGGCTGGAGCGCCCATTGCGCTGCCGTCGCCTGCCAGTCCGCGCTGCAGTATCGTCCACATGGAGACCGAGGAGGCGTAGAATCAGCGACTCACGGATGCGCGCGAGAAGGAGAGGCTGAAGAAGGAGGAGAAGTGCAAGAAGAAGGAGGAGGAGGCTGAGGAGAAGGAGAGGAAGGAGCGGAAGGAGCAGGAGCGGAAGGAGCAGGAGCGGAAGAAGAGGCAGGAGGAGGTGAAGGAGGAGGAGGAGCGGCAAGGAGGGCGATGAAGCCGCCTCAGTTCTTAGCTCTGCGCGATATTACTGTACTCTTGATTATGAAAATGTGTTCTTACTAGCTATGGCCACGTTACTACCTGATCCCTCCGGCCTTCGTACATTAACACTAAATTCTTGCGTCCTGGTACATTACCGCTTAGTGATTATCAGGTCCTTGATAGATTCGGAAGCCTCTATTCTTAGTAAGGAGTGCCTTAGGAACTGGGGGAACTTAAGATTACATCTACTGAGCTCATCGAATGCCTTAGTACAGGAATTTGCCCCTTAGCGCACCTGGCGCAGCGTCTCCTGACGTCTTACCTCAACTGACTCGCTGAGATACATCCAACTTAGTAGACTGGGTACGGATTCTCTTAGACTAAGGCAGTAATGGTACTAAGGCACCGCTAAAGTTTCCAAGCGACCTTATTTTCCTTAGTTAAGTCAGAAAGCGGCAAAGCGCGCCTGCCTTTTTGCTGATGTTCGAGTCTTCGACAAGACGCGTGCTACGAAGAAATGGCTGACCTACGCAGAGGAAAACTTGGCGTCCACGCCAGATTACGGGGAGCGGTAAGATGAATCATTATCATGATTCCTCGTCGCTTGTGGATGCCCACGGGACGGGAGGATTGGGTACTATCCAGATTCGTCGAGCTCGCATCACGCGCCCGTCAAGGAACGTACCGGCGCTGACATTCCAATATGTCATACCGGGCTTTCCATCGAACCTCACCAGAAAGCGAATGCTCATATAAGGCCTTCATATGCGGTCCCGGTTCACGTCAAGCCATAACGGCGGAGGACCTGGATGGACATGATCATGCCCTGAAGATATGGGAGTTCACTCGGTCATTGCATGGCTCTCTGAGTCGTTGATGCGCGCCTGTTAATGACAGACGGCACTATCATCCCCAGGTACCGATATCTATACCATCTGGGCATGCACTTATAATTGCAGCGCTACCTGCAGCGCATCCCGCACTGCACTAGCCGTCCACTGGCGTCTCACTCTCACAGGGACTTTTTCGAAACCATGTCCATTATACCCTCGGCAGTTGAATGTGAGTACTACGGTACACGCCACTCTTCAAGGGTAACCCGCAGTCCCGTTAAGATCGCGCTTCTATCGTCATTGCTTTCTCCGTTATTCAAGCTGTTGGCGGTGTTGGCATGCTGAGTGTCTTGCTCACCATGCTTCTATCGAATCGAGTGTGCCGACAGACGACTTGGATCAACTTTTGTGCCTCTTGGGTCGTCTATTCCTTATCGTATTTACTCCTGTGCGTTCTGATGTGAAGGTACGATCCGCCTCCCTTCTATTCCATTGATCAAAAGGGCCTGGCACAGTCCGATATCCAATGAGGAGTTCGGGTCGGAGCCCAACCGTGCATTATGTATTACGCAAGCCACTCTCATCTACGGCGCACCAGTTCTGTACGGTTCAACACTGCCTCGGGGTAGTGGGTTCTCAGCTTTGACTAACATGATATAGCACGGCATACACCACGCTCTCTCCATTTCTACAGGTATAATCCCTCCGTTATTGAGCGCGACGCACGTCGACGACCTTACACTGGCAGCTGTTCCTGAATGCCTACTCGGCATTGCACGACTCTGGAGAATCACGAAAGGGAGCGATCCCGATACCCTGGGTCCGTTTGCCGCCTCCCCTGCTCCAATCGCTTGGTTTGTTAACATACGCCCACCAGCTCCTAGCCGGCCCTTGGATTCTTTACGGCATCGTGGTCGTCGCTGCTTTGGAGGTAACGCCCATCTCGCCCTAATTTCCAAAGTGAAGATCTGGATGTGATTGTTCTTCAGCAAAGCCTACTCCACCTCGACATGGTTGAGAGAGGTCTGACATTTTGCCATATATTACTCAACTTCCCGTTAGTATCGCCAAAGCTCTCCGCATGCAAGAGAACTGACAATAGGACGCAAGTAGGAAAAGCATGTCTGCTTTACTCGTCATCCTGGCGTTGGTGGCGACCATCTCTCTCGAAGGTGATCTATCTGACTATGCCAAGAATACTAATCCTTACTCGATGTCAGTGATCGTTGGCGTCATGCTATACCGCCGCTGGCGATCATACAGGGAGTTGGAAACCTCTAAAGCCCCCTCTCCTGAAATGTTACTCCGGATCTTGCTTTTTACGTTGTTTGCGATTGCAGCCATCTGGTGAGTTGCGTATCCCCCTTGGGCTCGTATGCATCTCCGATATTGGTTTTCAGCCTGGCTGGTATTCTGTTTCTTGTAAGGATGGATACAGTCACGACACAAGTATTACTCTCCCTCAGTAAGTATGCGGTTCCTTGATGCTGCATGGTTATCGATCCTGGATTACCGTAGTGCCTCTGGCAGCCTTTCTAACCCTGGGAGTCCAGAAGGTAAGTAACATAGTTTCCCGATATTCGCACAACCGACTCCTTCCTCAGGATATTATTGAGGTCTGGCTGCGTTGGAGGGCCCAGCCAATTGAATCTGAACTACATTCTGTAAGGAGCTCGCATAGGGACCCGGACCCTTGAATTGTAATTCAGCCCCTGCGTATTGGTGGTTCGCTCAGACCGGCTACGCTGCGATGCTTTGACTGGCAGTACTTGATGCATATACAGAGCAGATATAGTTTATATCTCGGAGAATATACTCAGTTGTAAAGAGTGCTGTGAGGCGAGGCGGGTATGTTCGGGCCTCGCATATCGGCGGGCGACGCTGCTGCAGGACCCCGCCATATTTGTTCTCGATGCGACAGCTGCTATTCTGCGCAACTTTACGATACCGGCCCATATCTCCGGCTTCTCGTTGCGCAAAGTCAGCTAGTCGCCTTCTGCCATAAATCGCACTCGTCGAGTTTAGGACCATGGATGGAAGACAGGTTGCCCAGGAACCGGCAATAGTCTAAGATGCCATCTGTGAGCTTCCAATTGGGGCTTCTGCCTTGACCCAAATGCTCTTATATCGAATACTTGGAGGTCCGGCGGAAACAGTTGGTAAGACACTCGGGATGACAAGTTATTGAAGGTCAGGAAATCGTACGGTCAATTGAAGCCGTCCCGAGGAAAGTCAGCTGAGTGATTTGTTCAGCGAGGGGCGCGGACGCCTTGAACTTCCCCAACACCTAGGTGCAGCTGTGGGCCAACACAGTGAGGTTGGGTACAGAAAACGACTCGAGTCGAATGTCATCTGCAACAGGGTAACCAGGCGAATAACTGAGAATCCGTAATTCTGACATGCAGGAAAGCATTTTAGGCTGTGGTATCAGGGCAGTGCTAGTATCCCAGCCCCAGCCCCAGTCCAGGACCTGTATAGCCTTGCCAGCGCCAACAGTAAAGTCGCGGGCGATTGCGTACGGGGAGCATGCACATTATGCGAATGTCGCAAGGTGAGTATGACGAGGTGGGGAAGGACATGAATGATGCCCATCACATATTCAAAGGCAATGCCGGGTGCCCATGTTACATTGTAACAGTACATGTATAATTAGCCCTTCGAATTCATAAGTGCAGGAACGGCGCGTACATCTGTATGCTTACCGATATAGAAGTGAGTTGATTTACTGTATGCTGCTTTGCTAGCTGTCGAGTCGGCTTCTCAGATTGTATCTTCAAAGCCAGGAAGGACATCTGGACTGCGCAACTCTGTCTCGTGGATGGTCACCGTGACCCGTTATATACGATTATGAACTTGAATTGGTTAATGCATATGAATAGACGTATATTCACATGGGAGGTATTCACGTACTTGGGAAATCAAGTTCGTCTTTACCTGCCGTCCGAATTGAACGCTGACATTCCAATGTTGCCGCTGATTTTGCTGTCACTGCAACTTGCGAACTCCTTGCTGCCGGTATCAGCGGTTGACAACGGGCTGGTAAGAGCTGGAGCTTGAACTCCTTTGGAAGCGCTAGAATTGATGTGTTTACTAGGCGCGCACGCCTCCGCTGGGCTGGGTAATCATATCATTCTGTTGTTTGAAGGTTTGATTCAACTTGAATTATCCACTACAGAACTCATGGAATCGTTTTCAATGCGACATATCGGAAGAGACCATACTCTCAGCCGCGAACTCGCTCGTTAGCACCGGCCTGAAAGACATCGGCTACGAATGTCAGTCTATGAGCCATGGTCAAACTCACGATATTAACATGGGCGGACCACGTTACAGATGTGATCATAGATGATTGTGCGAATCCATACCGCACTTTGTCACTTCTCTTGAGTAACGCCAGACAGGTTGGCATGCTGATTCCAGAGACCCTGAGACCAACGAGCCGCTTCCCAATCCCGACACGTTCCCCAGTGGAATCAAAAGCCTAAGTGATCAAATCCATTCCCTAGGCTTGAAGGTATGGAATGCCCTCGGGCTCTATAGCGTTTTCTATACCCTCATACGATACTGTAGTTCGGGATATACAGCGATGCTGGCCTGTATGTTAGTTGTCTCCTCGGATACTCGGAGATACTCACATGCACAGGTATACTTGTGCCCGCCGCTTTGGCTCTCTAGGTTACGAAGAAATCGACGCGAAGACCTACGCGAGCTGGGGCGTGGATTACCTCAGTGAGCTCTCATCCACGCACCTACTACCGTGACTATTAAGGCCAAACCGTCGGGTAGAGTATGACAATTGCTTCAATGAAGGACTCTCGGGGAACACGTCGATATCGTATTCTAGGTACACCGTTGTAACGATGCTTGCACCCAAGTATAGGCTGACGCTCGAAAGGTACGAGAAAATGGCGAAAGCACTCAACGCTACCGGAAGGCCTATCGTATACGCTATGTGCAACTGGGGTGAGGACCACTCATGGACGTGGGCTGGCGTAAGCAAGTGGATACGCTACCTTACCCAGTGTAGCTAATCTCAACGACCTGTAGGAACTGGCGAACTCTTGGCGTATGTCGGGTGATATAGGGGATGTAAGTGGCCCACATTCGTGAAGACACGGTTCTGAAACCCCCTCTCAACACAGCTGTTCACCGGCTACCACCCATGGTGCCCGTGCACATCCCTAGAGAACTGCACTAATTTCGGAGCTCGTGAGCAGAATATCCAGTCCCTCTATGGCACTACTTCAGAATATTCATATGTTTTCCTAAGGCTGTTCCGTAACGCGAATCCTCGACTGGGCAGCAGACATTGTGCCCTACTCAGATCCGGGGGGGTGGGCGGACCTGGATATGCTGGAGGTATGCACGCCCGGTGTGGTGGAATACGGATCATGAATTCTGATACAAAATCTGCATGAGGTTGGGAATGGTAATATGACGAAAGACGAGTATAGTACGGACATTCCATCGATGGCCTTGGTGACAATTCTGATGCTTTTCCAGTCACCCATTTTTCGATGTGGGCGCTCGTCAAGAGCCCTCTCATCCTAGGCAATGATCTCGCCAACATGGTCCGTCAACGCACATTCCTTCTTTCATTTCTCCTCTGACAGAGACTCGTCCCTCGCAGAGCAAGGACACACTCGAGATCATCAGCAACAAGGAAATCCTCGCGGTTAATCAGGATCCCTTGGGCATCGCTGCTAGTCGCGTTTGGCAAGTCTCTGTCGAGGAAGGAGGGGATATCCAGCTTTGGATCGGCCCGCTGGAACATGGGTAAAGAGCCCACCTTCCTCCCTCTCCTCCGGATCAACTGAGCATCTACGTGCTTTGTAGAGCGACAGTCGTAGCGGTGGTCAACACATCCCCCACTAACGCGACGGTCTCGGTACCGTGGACAGACATCCTTCCATACGAGCTCACCGTACGTTGTGTTCCATGGTGTTGAGGTTCTCTGCTCACTAGCTTCTGCGGCAACGTGTTAGCAGTCCGAGCAACCTGTCCACGTTTTTGACCTCTGGCAGCGAGCTGACGACGCGCAGTGGGGCCTATATCTGGGATCCTTGGGCTCGTCCTTCTCATTCTCCAGCACAATGAAATTGAGGAGTCACGAAACTAAGGTTTACCGACTTGTACCGCAAGCAAGCCACGCAGAAGGTGACCAGTTCAGAGTCCAAGCCTAAGATCAGTTGTGCAGTATTGATGCCTTACAGCACCCCAGCGGAGAGTATGGCAATGCATTGAACAATGTACACTAAAGCTACAATAGCAATATATGTTTGAATCACTCGCGGCGCTTGCGAATTAGATAGTGAGCAGCAGCAGCAAGTGGACGATGGTCCATGTTTACAGGTAGGGCTGATTCAACCTAGAACGAGCAGGGGGGCATAAGGAGGCGTGGTATAAGCGCCGAAGCATCAGGTCAAGAGGCCCGCTTCCGAGATGTAAGAGCGGATGATTGCTTCTCCAACTAGATAGAGAGAGGTCAGTCAAAGTCAATATGTGATCTACAAAGATGCCATGCTTACCGTGAGTAATGATGGTCTGCGTCGTCTTGACATCCTGCGAACCGTGGCGTTGGATACAGTCCTACACACTCCCATAGAAGAGATATATACGTACAATCATAGATGTGAAGTGCTGCACGGTGGAGACCATCAGATGTCCTCAACTACCACCTGGGAGCAACGGAGACTCACAACATAGAGCGGTCGCCGGGGCTGCGAGATGTCCTCGCGCCGATGTGCCTGGATGAAATGCGCGCGGAAGTACTCAGAGACCTCCTCGTAGGTATTCGGGCGATCTCCGAAGGAGGTGATGCTGTCGGTATGATATGGCGTCATCAGAGCGTAGTCAGCATCCCTTCCCTGTCGGCTTACAATTTGCGGACTTCGGTGCCAGCCTCCAGCTTCTCCTTCAACAAGTCCGTCTGGTGAACCCACTGGTGAGCCTAGACACGTAAGGTTGGATGGAGACAATAAGGACGGCACCTTGTTGAGCATCAACACGAGCGACGCTTTCTTTAGCAGCTTGTTCTGGACTATCGTCTTGAACAATTGGAGGGAATCGTCGATGCGATTGGTCTTTGGATCTTCTTCCAGGTACTGGATCATCACGGCGTTCACAGCAGCAGTGCACCAAATCAGCGAACGGAAAACAGACGGACGCGACAAATATACCCACCTGGTCGAACGCGCTTATCGGTGCGAGGAAGATAATCGCGGTAGCTGTAACAGCGGCGTCAGAGGCAATGACGCAGAGTATTCAATGGCAAACCCAAAGTCGAAAGCACCAGCCATTGGTAGGCCACTGATCAGCGCGCTTCCATGGGAGCCAATGAACCCAAACTTGGCGCCGGTGGAAGCAAGAAAGCACCGAAGATATGAGAGAATACCACGCGATATTTACCATCATCGAAGTAAGGCACCCACGCGTGCCTCTGCCCAGATCACGAGCGGAAATAAACCTCATTAGGGTTCGAAGCGCCTGTAGCCCGAAATGTACCCACCTGACCCCTCTAGTGTAATGAAAGAGATCAGAATGGAGGCGGCAAAGGAGAGGAAAGAGTCCTTACAGCACCGCCGACGTCGTACATGAGCCAGTTGTATGTCACGCCGTTGACGCGCACGTCGTAGGCGTGTTCGACGACTCCGAGCGTTTGTAGTCGAACGTGGAGGATGTCGTCAAGGGTTGGGAGGTAATCCGGCGCGGCGATGCGATGGATGTTCTCCAAGAAGCTATTCAAGCGTCGTAGGTCGCACAAATCCCGGGACTAAATCCGGCGGACACTCACAAAGTCCCCGACTCGTCCAACCTGAGCTTTCTCCGGCGAATTAAGATACGCACGGCAGGATGCTGCCACAGATCCTGGATCGCATACGCGGTCTCCATCAGCGTCCGTGCCGCCAAGTTCGTCACGGCGGGTATATTGGCATTATTGCGGATGTCCGCCAGTGGCCAGCTATTCTTCGGCGTCACGAGTGCCTGCCAGCCCGAGCGGACGTAGACACCTGAACGGCCACCAGAGACGGTGATCCCGCCACTGAGCTCGGACGCAAGCGCGTCCTCAATGGCGACCAAGGGAAGCAATTGTGCGCGTAGTTCTGCTAAGCCTATCCGCCAATCCGAGCCGGCCGTGCTCGGCGGCGAAGGTGCTGGAGACGGGTGGGAGACATCGCTCATAAATTCATAGTCTAATTCTTCGATAATTACGCGCACGGCCTTGATGATGTTGAAGTAGACAATCGGTGTCCACGATGGACGCTCCGTGTCTATCGTCTTCGCCGCGTAATGCAGCTGGAACTGCTTCTGGAGGGTAGACTTGCCGGACTCTGCCTGACCGAGTAGCATAACTGCGTGCCAATGTCAGTATTCACTCATACATCACACATGACCTCGATACGCACCCTTGACCTCTGGCTTCGCTGCCTTACGTTTCCGAATAGCGTCCCGCTCTTGCTGACGGCCCCTAAGCATGTCCGACTGCCATCAAGATAGAGATGGCGTGCATACCTTCAACCACTCATCAATCTTGCTGTTTATTATGACCTTCTGCGAGTCGTCCAGAGCGCGCGGGACGTCCATGGCCGGTAGGGCAATCATTGGGACGGAACTTGCATGAACATGCCCCTTCGCCATCTAGCGAACGTCCGGCGTCCTAGGTGAAGGATTGGGAAAGGACAGAAGCGAGATCAATCATTTTCGTGGACGCAGTCCTCGTCCAACTAATAACGCTGCCAGACACGCGATCCCACGGAGTCAATTCCACCTGTTGCTGAGAAACAAAGCGCCAGCAAAATGTGGCGAGGGGGATCGACAGGGGAATATGAAATCCTTTTGTGGAAGCTGGCGCCCTTATGCGGATACATCGTTTCTTCCATCAAGCGTACAAATCACCTTTGCGTCCCCCATCATCGACCTGGGACCTGCCAAAGATCCGCTGTTTCAAGAAGCTGCGATGATGTTGTATATGAATGCGCAGCATATGCAGCGACCGACCCCGAGGCGCTGTAAAATTGATATCCTGCCTTGTGCCAGATGATTGCCAGAGGGAGCAGATGTCCATCAGCATTCAACGCCAATATTCAGCTTCTATGAATCTATCAGTTACAGTTGGGTGGAGAGCAGACCACAGCAGTTCCTGCTCCATCCATCCATTCACGGTATCCTAACTTGTAGCGAGACTTTACAGGACATGCAGAGGTAAGTATGGTTTTTCAATTTGATGTCCCAGCGATTTCCACCGGTTTACACAGTTTCTGTGAGGCACAGCATGGCCTTCATGATCACGGTTGCCACAAAACGTAAATCGGCATATGTGCCTTTCAAGTCAACCTTTCATGCAATACACTGCCACGTAGCCCGATGGCCTTGGAAGATGTGTAAGTGAAAGCGATGCGCGGAGACAGATTTGCTATTCAAAAGTGACCCTCGCATCATCACGGCGAGAGTGAGTCAAAGTGCAGAGTGCAGTTTCCACTCGCAGAGTCCGCGTCTCATTCTTTGTTGCTACGACTTGTTCCGTTGCTCATTGTTGTAATGACAGCCCCGATTGGCATTCCCCGCCTTACAATGTCGTCCGGGGAGACAGCATCATATTTCGGATAAGGACACTCAAACCCCAAGGATCATCGCCACAGCTGCGAATTCACCGGCAGTACATCATCGACACCTCGCCTCATGTGCGCCGTCCGGGGCTTGCGATGGTGCATGCAGATCACTTTCAGGCCATGAACAACGTGCTTCTACAAATTCGTTCTTGCACTACGTATGAACGAGCAGCCAGGACTTGGTCGCCTCAGATTGCCACCTGAGGCGACCAAGTCCTGGCCAGTGATTTTGATGCATTAGAACGCCATGCACGTCTGAGATGCGCAGCTTGAAGCCTCGGTTGATTTGCCAAGGTTTTCAGCTACCTCACTGTGGGTGGGCAGTTCTGGATGACATGACGTTCCTGCGGCTTGCGCCTTGTCGTCTAACGGATTGCAGTTACTCAGTCGTCGGCGCCATGGACAACTTCGAATCGCAATACACTACAAGCCAGTAAATCGAGTCAGCCTGTACAGCGCGACCTGTCCAACTGCAGCGGCTGCCATAGCTTATATTGTGGCATGATAGATCATGTCCGCTCTAAGGACATCTCACAGATAGATACTACGCAATATTTACAATAAGCAGGGGGGGGCATCATGCCAGAAACAAGGAAGGGAATATATACTAGGTGGAGGTATCGTTGACAATCGTGATCCAGCAATACATTACAGCGGCTCAGCCCTCCTCCTCCGCATATCCTGTCGCACCTCCTCGTCTTCGAGCGCATCTTCGATCGGTTGCGCCCTCACCGGCTCTGTCAACATCGGCTGCGAGAAGTGCTCTCGTAGCTTGTTGCTCGCTTGCCGTTGCACCTGCGACGCGATTCAGTGACCAACAGCGGTGAGATGCACCACGCGCTCACCTCTCCGCCCACAGTCCGTGTGATCTGCAACAGTGGCCCAGCGAGGTTAAGTTTGAGGATGATCCATCTAAAAAACAGGTGATCAGAGATGCGGACTGGGGCTGATACGACATGGTGAGACGTACGCTGAAGCCAACATAACAAGCACCATGGTGAAGTACAGCGGGTTGAACAGCACAGCCATAGCCTCGTTCCATCCAAGCACGACGAGCACGCCGTACATCCAGTACGGAATCTGCGCGACGCTCGAGACCGTGCTCCGCTTCGCCTCGACATAGTAGGCATCAGCGTCTCGTCGGAACTTGTTCATAAGATCCAAACATTTGCTGTCGGAGAATATGATCAAGGTGGCGGGGAAGTCAAACTCGTCACTGTTCGTCAGAGAATCCGATGGCTCGGATGGCAGTGTGAACTCCAGTGATGGATCGGTGGGGGCAATTTTAGAGTAGAGAGAGATGAGCTCGAGTGTCTGTGAAGCACGTTAGAGACCCGCGCCAGTTGCGATAATTTCGGGAAAGCTGTAAAAAGCGTACCTCATCCTTGGCTCTCTTGAACGCGCCGTCAATGTCATCATCCGGCTTCCACACCCGGGGCACTCCTTGCTCGTCATATCTGAACCGTTCGTCAAAGTGCGCGCGGAGCTTTCCGAGGAAGACAGTATCGGCCGTCTGTTCATCGATCTTTGCTCGAAGCACAAGCCATGCACGCTTGCGCAGCGTCGCCAAGGCGGATTTGTTTTCTTCCTCAGTACAGTTGAAACCTGATCATTAAGACCGTCAGAGATCGTATTCAGGGAAAAGTGAGCTCCTTACTCTTCGCCTTTGCAAGGTACGTGGACTCGGCCTTGACCAGGGTCTCCTTGAATGTCTTCAGAACTTTGTCCCACATGTCCGAAGAGGGTTGATTGAGGTACAGCTCTACAGGCTCTGAGATCTGCTTCTTGATATTTCTCTGCGATGAAAAAGCGTAAGATCCTTATGCTGCGCCAATCCAGGATCACGACGACTGACTTCAATCGCGTTGACCATCTTCTTCGTCTCGTCCTTCCGACACTGGTCCGCGACGCTCTGCGTCTCCTCCTTCAGAAGCCCGTACTCGTCCTCCCAAGCCCAGTCCGTGCCCTCGACGCAGGCCTCCGTGGCACCCTCGACGAACCTGCCTTCCCATTTTTCCCGCGCCCTGCCCACGACGTCGGCGAAGTTGTAGTCCTCGCCCTTCAGCGAGTCCAGCACTTCCTTCTTGAAGGCAACAAGGCACGACTTGTGCAGGTTCTTCAGTTGGCCGAGGAAGAGCGGCGACAGCGTTGAGTCGATGACCGAGATGAGGTCCTGACGCTTGCGCTTATAAACACCCTTATGGTACCGCGAGGCGTCACGATCATAGCGGGCTGGAGTACAGTCAGAGTTCAACACAGATTCTGGAAGACAAGGACGCGGAAGTACTTACTCAGCGCCTCCGTGCGCCAGTTCCGCATCAACTGCCCCAAGCCGTCGACGACCCTTCCGGCTTCGATAGGCTTGCGTTGAGACTTGGCTTGCTCATTGAAGTCAACCAGAGCGGCGGTCGAAATCTCATCGCAACGGAACTGAGCCAGCAATTCCTGCTGTGTAGGCAGATCCAAGTCCTTGTTGCTCTGGACTTGTTCCTAAATCGTAACCCGCAGTCAGGAGACTATCCATAATCATGTTTGATGCAACGCACCCAAATACCCTCCATGTAGAAGGCAACACCATCTGCCGGGATACCTTTGTGGTACGCCGGCTTGAAGACGAAATCATCCCTGTCCTTCTCGACAAACCGTCTCCTTAGGTTCTTCACCTCCGCTTCGAACTTGTCGGGAACCAGGATTTTGTGGGGAAGGCCAGTGAAGGCCAAGTCGAAGTAGTCTGAAAGCTTGCAGCCTTCCAATTCCGGAGGCTTCGATAGACCCTCCCAGATCTTGTTCAAGTCTGCGGTGATGGTGGCTTGCAGATTTACAAGAGGTGTTGTTCCAATGTGATCACGGATGACAAAGAGGAGAAGGGTCCGTTGGTTGGCGCTGCATATCCGGTCAGACTACGTCCTCACGCGAGGGCCGGACGGCTACTCTTACCCTCCCTTTGGAGACTTCTTTCCGAACAGACCCAGGTTGACTTCAAAGACGGTCTTGAGAAGACCCATGTTCGCCCCCTGGTACAATCCCACCTGGTGCTCCCACAGGTTGACGATCAAGACTTCTGACGAAGCCATCGAGAACAGAGCGGACTTCCGCTCAAAGTCCTGCGGCGGACCGGTGAGTTGAGTGGATGAGGTGAGGTGAGAGACACGAACCTGGTCCTCTCCGCGTTCACGCCCGTCGGTTCCCTCCACGTCCATGACCAGGACATTCATATCTTTCCCTCGACACATCCAGATACCTGGCGAACGTTATTAGGAGCTATTACATATATTGAGCGTACTCACCCTTTGTCGTCTGCTGTCGTCTTGTCTCGTCCATGACGTCGAACGTTGTACCGAATAGTCGGTTCAGTAGTGTACCTTGCACCCCTGTAAGCCAAGCTCTCAAGGACAGGCACAAGACACGCACTCTTCCCTGTTGACTGGGAACCAAAGACTGCAACAATGTCGTAGTCGAATCCTACATCCCGCAGTCCCCAGCGCTCGATTTGCTTCGACAGGTCCGGTCTGTAGTAGACTGTGAGCCAACACCCGACGACCACGCAACCGCACAGAGACGTACGTGAACTGCTTCTCGTCGTTGATAATTTGGATCCTCTCGAAAGTGGCCCCAGACGTTGACGCCGAGCCATTGGCGGCGTGTCCATTTGCACCGTTGACGCTGAATGCAGATTGCGTCCTGAGAGAAGCGGACTCAACCTTCGTGACGACCCTTGAGCGATACATGTGCGGGATACTGAAAGAATCACTCACACTGTCTGTCATGACTTAAATACAGTCGTTAAATGAACGTGGCGGAAACAGCGAGGACTCGGAATGAAGGAGTAGGTGTTGGAGTCGCGCCTCCGTCGCGCTGGTGAACAGGCAGCGCTATAGCTAGCGTCACCGCATTGGCAGGCAATCACCGTCCCGTGCTGTGCAATGCGCCCAAATCGGATTTGTGGCTGAAGACCTCTGGCCGACTTTGCGCGACGAGAAAGCCTCAGAAAGGTGCCGGTATCATAAACTCGCGCAGAACAGCAGGTTCGCATTGAGAACAGATATGGCAAAATTCTGCAGTGACAGCCATATACGATGGCGGAATATCCCCGTAAGAATGCACAGGTCTTTCATGCCTAGGCCTGCCTCTCATCAATAACCGCACAACGATCTCATAACCATACGACAGTCTCCTCCGGTCGCTCGGTTGGGTTAAGAGGAACATCAGTCCAGTATATTTATACAGGCGTCTAGTAGAGTTCATACAAGGGAGTGGCCTTAGCGCTGTGGAATTATCTCCACCGCTGACTCGCTTGACATCTCTTCTTTGACCTCTTCGCTAAGTCCATTTGGCTCTGACATGTTAGTACGTTGTACACCGTCAAATAATCTTCGGGGCACGTCAGCAAAAAAGACAGATCCCATACGTGGCCACTTACGCTGACGTCTCTTCCAGAGTTCGCTAGTCCCAGTCGTTAGCATAGCCCTCGGGTGTAGAAGAGGGACGCTCACGTTCTTGGTCTCGAGCACAAAGGCGTACACGAATATAGCTTCGAATGCTAGCCAGCAGACGTAGACAAGCTGCTCGCGGTCAGGACAACTCCGGGTGCCCGGCAAACGGCGACATACATAGTACTTCCACCCCAATCTATGCCGCCATAGTCAGACAGGATGAAAGCGGAGAGAGGTATATGCTTACGCTTTCAGCGCTATCGGGTTCACATATCTGCATGTCATTGAGCAAAGTCATTGAGGTGCGGATGAGGTGGGACACAGCTGTCACTTACTGATTGAAAATCAGGGAGACCGAGACCGTGAAGAAGAAGAGTGTCAGCCCTTTGGCGCGCAATTCGAAAGGCAAAATCTCCACGGTGTAGCTGTCCGGTGATGGTCAGCTCAAGCATGCAGACCTGGCGACACTTCGCTTACGATACTATCAGGGGCGTGAACGCAAGCTGCCAAGTAATGGGCGTCACTCAGATGTCAATGGGTTCTGACGTGCCATGTTTGACTCACATCGTAAAACCCGTAAAACAAAACTGTTCCAGCCGCAACCATAGCAGGTCAGTCACCTTACCGAAACGAAGCAACTTGGAATGGCACTTACAGATGAAAGCCATAACAGCGTGTCCAGCGGCCAAGTTAAGGTGTATGGAGTACTCTGCGAAGCAGACGGTCTGCAATGTCCAGAACACGACCATACCTAAGACAGACGAGTCATTCGAGTAAGCTATCATACGTATGTCGGCCTTCCATTGCAGCGCACCGATGGTGGAGACCATGAATAAGGTCCGCCTCCCCAGCTTTTCGCACAATAAGCCCGCAGAGATGGCAATGACAAAGTTCCAGATGTTGAGGAGCCCATTCTGCATTTATGCTTAGATTAGGAGTAATTTCGACATCAAAGAACTTACGATAAGGAGCTGCACAGTGGAACCCGTAACTGAATGGAAAGTTTGAGCGTCATACCACCGGCTCAGCGTTCTATTCACCTCCTATATCCGTCAGAACCTTGCTGAGATCTTTCGAGCCACAGTCAGTGAAAATACAGGCGAAACACAAATGCCTTACAATACGATCTACCAGCAATAGACAGCTAAGGATACGTCATCGCTGGAAAGAGCACCACGCACGTTAATCCATTTCCAGACCACTGAGAGAAGACGGCCAAAGCCACAATAACGCGAGTGCGCCTCCTGTTCCCGGGCGTCTTCAATAAACTTGACCATCCGACACTCTTTTTCGCCTCGGTGTCGCGTAATATATTCCCCTTGATCTCTTCGAACTCACGTCCGACTAACGGATCCTGTCTAGAAGTAGTGTGGACAGGACATCCCAGCGACCATCGAGACCACGACTCACTCATTACCATCCGCATGGTAGTAAGCAAGGGTTTTCAGTGCTTCAGTTTCCCTATGGTCGTAAGCAATTACGGTGGGATCCAGACGCAGAACGCCTTTCCAACCAGACTTACCTTCCTCTGCTCAAGAGCCAACGAGGAGACTCCGGAGCGAACCAGATAAGGGTGATCTGGATCAGAGAAGGTAATCCTTGCAAGGCAGAAGGGACTCTCCAGGCCCAGCTACTCGGGATGTTGAAAGTACCGAACGTCTGGCGGCATCCCTCCATTAATCACAACGAACAAGGTTAAATCCACTGTCCTACACACCGTCCACGCCGCTCTATGGTAGGTAAATATTAGTACCCTCTCCCACGTCAACAGTACAATTGCCCTCACATTATGCTCCCTAAAAACCTATCGCGTCTTTTCATGAGCCCAGGGTTACACGAGAGACGGAGTAACTGACCAGACACTGTTGTATAATGACGTTGCCTGGCCTCGCTGACTGGGATATGCTATCTCCGAGATCAGCAAAGGAGCCGCCGCCTGCGCGAACGTCAGTCCAAAGCCGATCAGGAACCTGTTCAGCGTCGTAAGTAATGGTACGACCCTAGGCATCCGCTCCGCTTTATCCTCACCTAGCACCGATGAACATGCGGACGTTCTGAGATGCTGTCTGTATGACGGTCGCGGCTAGCATGAGCGCCGCACCGAGGCCGACGGAGAACCTGCGGCCCATTCCGTCGGTCAGGTAAGGCGAGAATGGGTACGCGGCGAGGCAGCCGATGTTCTGAGTTACACGAGGTAAGTGGAAGGTAAAGTCAAGCGTGGAGTATGCGTACTTGGATCGCGTTCAACAGGCCCAACTAAAATGGATCGTCAGTGTCATCTAGGTCTCCGAGATTGTTGACGCACTTGCTGGCCCTGCGGATTGTTGAAGGATGCATTCCACTGGTCCAGTGATTGCAGCCCGTCTGGTCAAATTCATACAGATCAATCAATCGGTGGGACGAAATGGCACGCGACGGGCAGACGTACTCATCATGCTCCCTGGTAAAAGAGTGCGATCTCATGCATAGAAATCAGGAGCAGAGTAAAAACATACCATCGTATCCATTGGTCGACGAAGTGATGAGTCTGGAACCTCATTAAATCATTCCTGGTACGTCCAGGTCTCGAGACGTCTACTTACAGCAGAGCGATCCAAGCATTCAGCGTCAGAAGACCTACACCTATCTGTTAGGATAATATAGTATGACATAGACACAGAGTATACATACGTCGGTTCTTCCACCATGGACGAGAGCACTGGATGAGGCCGGCAAAATTATTACCGTCGGCAACGATAACTGGACCTGTGCCCATGGTGATCCCCAGACAAGCAGCCTATCGTACAGGACAGCGGGGGCGGGGTAAGAATTCAGCAAGGAGCGGTAGATTATGGAGCCCTATCGTTTGATATTCCCTGGCTCGTATATGGTGTGGGATTGGAGCACACCAAAATTAACTGGGTACGATCTACGACGAACTCGGACGGCCGTTCTCATCGATGCCAACAAGGGTTTGATAGAGCTAGGCTTTCCCGGAGTACTGTGGAGCGAAGAAGCTTTATATATAAACACGAAGACGAGAAACGCGGGACCGTACCTTGAGACTGGACCCCGTTCCAGTACTTACAGTGACCGGTCCGAGCCGTGGCATCTGTACGGCAGCCTACACTGAAGACGGTCCAAGTTAGTTCGTGTGTAAATTCTAAGAACCGGTCCATTGTCGCATTTATCCTAGTGCGCGAACCCGCGACGTACCCTGCTGGCCTTCGCATGAATCCGCTGGGCGACGAAATCCACTACTTTGTGTACCACTGTGTACGGAGTCGTGGACATCCTCGTCCACTACTGCGTGTACCGCTGTACAAGGTGTCATGAACATACTAGCGTCTATTACTCTAGATGTGTACCGCTGTACACGTGAGTCATGCATCAGGAACCTCGGAAATCTCCATATGCTCCATATGGAGTCACACGGAGCCCCGGAGCGACGGAGAGGTCCCCCCATCATCCCGAGACGGCCATCTCCGTCCGGCTCAGGACGGAGACAGCGTCTCCAGATGGAGACTCCTGGAGACACCACGTGGCTTCGGCGGGAGTTTGTATACCTGACACTCGATATCTATCCCTCACATAGGGACCGGATATTGGCTTATGTTTTTGCTATACGTGCTCCTCTTTGCATTCGAGCAAAATTTAGCACAGATTACTGTATATTAGCGGGGGGCGTGTCTCCGGATGGAGACCTCGTCTCCGTCTGGAGAACCTGTCTCCATCCCGCACATGGCGGAGCCGCGGAGACGCTGTCTCCATCCGGAGATATTCCGGTTTCCTGATGTGGACCATGTTTCTGCGCCGGAATATTGCGTTATTTGCTAGAAAAAATATCTGGAGTATGGGCACCTGGATGCTTAATTTTTTTGCTCAACATAGGGAATTCCTGATGTAGTTGGCGACGGGTCGAATATCGAGGACGAAAGCACAAGTTGAAGGTATGGGCGTACAAGTTCAAGTTGCCACACTAGCGTCACGTGGATGGCGCGCCTTGCGGGGCTCTGGTGTACATGTCTAGCGTTGCGGCGCCGTTCGTTCTCTTAACCACGCCGTCTGCGCATTTATCTGCGGTTATGGTCTTCACAAAGGTCGGTCACCTGCAGCCTTTCCCTTTGGCATGCTCCTCCTGTTACGGCTTCCAAGAGGGAAGGGGAAATCGCTTACTTGAACGGGTCCTGTCAGGGGCATGACAGAAACGAGCGTCCAAGTCCACGTTGTCTGGCTCAGTCATCTGGATACCCAACTGCCCAATCCATTACAGGTGGACAACCTTGGAAAGCTCGAGTGAGGGGAATGCTTTGTGTATGGGTGAGCTGGAGGACCGGAGACAGCCACATTTAATGGATGGTTGTTGCTCACGAAGCCACACCTGCCGTTAACTGGTGCTGTCACAACGGTGCGCATACAGCCTTTCTCCAAGGCGAATACTCCTGCGTCTGATACGCTACGCTACACGAACATCTATGTGTTGCGAAGAAAGGAAGCAGGAGACGCCGACGCCACACGGTGTTTTCGAGAGGGTAATCGAATGGCGTTCTCCCAATGCAGTATGGATCTTCACTATGGTGAGTTCTTCGACGTTCCTCGCGGTGCGGGTCCTTTCGTAATGGCCTTTCTTCTATATACATGAGGCCTTCTTTCAGCAGGCCTTTGTCTGTCGATACACTTCTCTCGTTCTCTCCACGACGAAGCCGCAAAATTTCGGGTACGATCTCTCGAAGCCAGTCGTCCTTGAATCCGTGGAATGCGACTGAAGCTCGTCCGAGATTCGAAACCTCATCAATCTCTCGTATAATGAAGGTTCCCACCACATTGCAATATAGGGTAACTGGACGCAGTTTATGTCCTGAACTTGAGCAAGGTTCGTGCTCATCTGGCTTGGTCCACGAAAGATCCGCATGCCAGCTTTCATTCCGGGCCCATTAGACAGATCGTTTCCGAATGGCCTTTCCAGAAAAACCGCAGGGACAAACATGTATGCCGTCACGGTAGGGCTAGCAATCGCGTTGACTCGGCGGATTACCAAGGCCTTGGAGGTCCTGTGCGCGCACATTCTACATTCCAGGTGGGGCTTTTTACCTCTGGAGCCTGCGCTACGGCTGGAACTTGCTATAGCCGCCATCGGGGGAAAGGGGGCTAAGTATGGTGGTCGACCCGTCCTTTCTCCTGCATTCCACAGACCCTTCCATTTTCCCAACGCGAGCTCTCAGCTCGGGCAGCGTGGTAGCCCTTTCAGACTATTTCGGTCGATAAGCTGATCGCCAGCTCGACATTGCTGACTGCGTCCGTCGAGGCGTTCGCATGTGCCTATCATACCACTTAGACTTTGGCCCCGCCACGCCGTTCCAGTGTGTTCTTGGGGTCGCCGCCTTGCCCAGACGCAGGCACCTGACCGGCTCAACCCGCCGTTTTCCCCGGTACGATTGCCTTTTATGGTATTCTCAGCGCAACGTGGCCGAAGTCTAAAGGTAGCGCGGCCGGGGAGTCCCTCAATACGTCTGACGAGCGGAAATTCTCTCGCCGTTGCCTACGCACTCGCCGTGCATGGTTCCGCGATAAGTCGTCTTAGTTCTGGCCAGCGGACGCCGTCATTATTTCTCTTACTTGACGCCGTACTACCACTATGGCTCCTCCGCCGCCACCGCCGCCGCCGCCTCCCCCTCCGCTATGCCTGCCGTTCTCCTTCAAGCGGTCCAAGTCGACGCGTCCGGGGCCTCAGCGCTCGGCAACATACTCTGAGAAGTCGGAGCGCTATTCGCACAGATCGAACGAGCTCTCGCGGTCGAACTCTTTCTCTCCGACGGCTACTCTCACGTCGCGCGCAGAGAACTTGACATTCGTGTCCGATACCGAGGCGTACGATGTCCCGAACATCGCTACCCAGGTCTCGGAGAAGCTGCAGAGGTCGGATTCGAAGAAGCAGTGGGGTTATGGATGGGGGGCGGGGAAGAAGGACGTTGTCGTGCAGGAGAAGGAGGTCACGCGCGAGATGAAGGAGAGAGAGCTGCCGGATAGGCCGAGGACAGAGAGTAATAGTCGTCAGTCCAGTCAGCAGCCTTCGAGGAATTCCTCGCAGAGGAGCAAGCAGAGTTCGCGGAGTGCCGCCCTTCGTCCGTTCGTCGGTCGCAATGATTCGACAAGCACCCTCGTTGGGTCTGCGTTTGAGAGAAAGGTCGTGGATGCCAATGCGCCAATCAAGGAGAAGCCTGATACATACGATCGGCTGGAAGACCTGCGCAAGCTCATGCAGAAAGACTCGTTGGATTATTAGTGCGTGATGTGTGTGCTCGGCTGCAGCGTGCACTTGAGCTTAAACATTGCCCTTGTTGTTACAGCGTCATCCCCAGCGAGGATGCCCACGGCTCTGAATATGTCGCGCCGAGTGACAAGCGCAGGGAATGGATCTCTGGGTTCGTCTAGGGCGCGTGCAGCCTCTGGTCGAGCTTAGCGTACTAATGTCGGTCTTATAGATTTACAGGATCCGCTGGGCAAGCCATCGTGTCGAAGACGCAGGCATACCTGATCACCGACTCTCGTTATTGGCTGCAAGCTCAGAAAGAGCTCGACGAGAACTGGCATCTTATTGCCGCTGGGGCACCTGAGGCACCCAAAGACTGGGTGGAGTGGCTCGTCGTACGTTTCCTTTCCGCCTCGTTTTCGCCGACATTTGTCGCGCGAGAAAAGCAAAGAGTGAGCTAATTCCTGATCTATAATAGGACCGGGCGAAGAACTCCAAGATCGGTATCGATGCAAGGATGATTACTCATGAGAAGGCGTCACAGCTCAGCGCGCAGCTGGCGGCGAAAGGCTCGAAATTGATCTACCCGCCTCAGAATCTAGTGGACTTGCTGTGGAAGGATAAGCCCCAGCGGTCGAAGGAACGTATATTTATTCAAGGACGGGAGTTTACCGGTCAGTATATACTACAATCGCCTCGCAGCTTTGTGTGCTGATGTCTCACGGGTCTGACAGGCAAGGACGCTACTGCGAAACTCGCCGAATTGAGGGAATGGATCAAAGCACAACCACCGGCAACCCTATCTTATTCACAAGCGCCGCCCACGCCAGCCCAGGTGCACGTTGGCACGCTCATAAGCTCTCTGGCTTCAATCGGTATGCACCGTTCCGTCAGCTCTCCCTATAGAACATCCTAAAACGAGATTCATTGTCCCAGCCTATCTCCTTAACCTACGGGGCCAAGATATACCTTATAATCCTGTTTTCCAAGCATATCTTTATGTTGGATTGGACCGAGCGATATTATTCATTGAAGCGGCCAAGGTTGACGAGGAAGTTTCAAGGTATTTGGAAGGCCTTAACGTCGAGAGGAGGGACTACAACGATATTTGGACGTTCTTGCGCCGTCGAGAATGGAAAGAGGGAAAGGTGCGCACATCAAGCCATTGCTCGTTGAAAGGCTTTTGCTCATATCGTTCGCAGGTCATCATCTCACCGCAGACCTCGTATGCGATTTCCCTGATGCTCACACATCTACGATACACTGTCCTGCCATCTTACGTGGAGGAAATGAAAGCTGTAAAGAATGAAGTGGAGATAGAGGGAATGAGAAGGGCATACCTGCGCGATGGTGTTGCCTTTGTAAGCTTACTTGAGCCGGTATTACGAGTAAAGGTACTAACTGCGCTCGCCGTTCAAGGTGCGATGGTTCGCTTGGCTGGAGCAGAAACTGCAGCAGGGATATGAGATCACGGAGTACGAGGCGGCTTACAGGCTAACTGAGTTCCGCCGGCACCAGAAACACTTCATGGATCTTGCTTATGAGAATATCTCCGCGAGTGGTCCTAACGCAGGTTTGTCCTTCCTGCTATTGCATTCCGTTTGACATGATGACTCACTCGAACACAGCACTCCCTCATTATACTCCTACTCGGGCCACGGCAAGAGTTATTGATAGAGAGACGCCTTACCTGAAGTATGTGGAGTCTGCACAGACTCGGGGTAGTCCCGGATTGCTGACTTCGTTGTATTATGTAGTGATTCCGGCGGGCAGTACAGGGATGGCACTTGCGACACAACTAGAACGGTCCACTTCGGTCGACCCACTGACGAGCAATGCGAAGCCTTCACCCGCGTTTTGCAAGGTCATGTAAGCAATTAGGATGCTAATGTCACGACACCGCTCTGATTTTCTCTTGATGCAGATTGCTATCGACAGCGCAATCTTCCCCGAGGGCACGACGGGTAAAGCGCTTGATGTATTGGCTCGCAGAGCCCTATGGCAGGACGGTATGAATTACATGCACGGAACGGGCCATGGCGTGGGTTCGTACTTGAATGTCCATGAAGGCCCGCATGGATTTGGGATCGATGTTCCACTTGTTCCTGGCAACGTCATCACTAATGAACCCGGATACTGTGAGTACATCGTGGATTTATTGGAGACGAGCACTGACATGGAACTGTCAGATAATGCCGGCAAATGGGGAATAAGGATTGAATCCGCACTGGTAGTCAAACGGGTCACGGTAAGTCTCCCGTGTAATGTCTTCTTTCTGCTTCTTATTCTGGCACTCCCAGACCAAACGAGAATTCAATGGTGACATTTGGCTCGGCTTTGACCGTCTGACATGCGTTCCTATCCAGACGAAGATGGTTAAAGAGAGCATGCTCACCAAAGAAGAGAAGGCTTGGCTAAAGGTTCGACACCTCGTAACAACATGAGCGATCACTTCACTAACCCTGTTCTGCTATAGGATCATAACAGACGCTGCTACGAGAGGCTTGCGCCATTCCTTAAAGACGTAGACAACCGAGCCCTGAAATGGCTAAAGAGAGAATGCGAACGTGGTCTGGGGCTCGCTCGAGCTGGCCCCGGGGGACTCACTATCGACTGGGATTAGAATCCCAATCTGCTGTGCGGAGGTTCGATCACCTTTTATCTACTGCTTTCGACTAAATATTGTTACGACTATCTTACGACCATCGCCACGAGGGCGTCGTAGAGCGTCCTCGGCGGTTATATGATATTTGCGGAGGAACTTTATTCTTTGGAGTCTTTATTTCTTTCAAAGCGAGCGTGAGCTCGCTCTTCATTGTGGATCTTTGGATGTTTTGTACATTTCTCTTTCCATGTTCTCGTTCCATGTTCCGTTCCCTCTGCTCAATGCTGGCTGCGAGCCCACGACTAGCGGGATGCCTCTCACAGACCTCTGTTATCTCCTGTAGTCTGATATCATATACTTACGTGCCAATCATAACGACAAACATAGATCACCGAGACAGTGGCAGAGCAGAGGCTGCTGCATCTATACTATCCGTTGTTGCTCGAGGGAAGTGCATACGGACCTTCAGGCTGACAGCTGCTCGGTTTTTTAACAGGACAACGGGCATGAAGCTTTGAAGCCCCACTTGCACGTGCGTACGGTACGCTGCAGCCTGACAAGATCTGATTATATTATTGATACTGATTGTATCTCAAATCGGCTTTCTAGTTGCAGTGTCTCAGCCATACTAGTAGGATGCCGACTCTGGTGTCCTGCAGTACGAACTCGTCGTTCCCCGTCCCAGGCGGCTAGGCCAAGCAGAACGGATGACTAAGCGAATATGGATGCCGTATCTGGGATCCTTTGACGTCCACTTCGCCCGGCACAAGAGAAAATCTTGAATGTTGATCATGTATCGTCAGATGAGAACAGTTGGCTCGTCCAGCAGCCCTTATAACGCGAGCCCGTAACTGCCTTGCCGACCTTTGTGCGTCTATCTGTTTGCCTTGTCATATATGAACCCCCACCACACTCCTTACGTTTTGTCTTACTTGTAACTTCCAAACCATCGGTCCCCTGAATCTTAGTTCGAAAAGTAAGCCGCACTCCCGTGTTTGGCATGCCATTCTCATCAGCAGCGTTAGTGTTGCCAGAAAACAGCAATGCTCGCCTGTTGCAGGCATTTATGGGGCTTCAGCTATCCGCTGGTATTGCGATTACTTTCACCACGCTGACGGTCCTGTTGTCCGCCCGCGTGAAGCGGCACGCGACGTGGATAAGCTTTTGTATCTCGTGGATAATCAGCTGTTTTTCATACACCCTCTTGTGAGTTGGGCCCTGGTTAGCATATCTTGCTGCCCCATCCTCACCATGATCATATACAGACTATTTTGCGGCCACGAGACCAAGCATGCACCCGCGTACTCCCTGTGTCTGTTTCAATCTGTGCTCATTTACTCCACACCAATGCTGTGGGCCGCTTGTTCCAACAGTACTCCGTTGATACTGCCACTGAATGTTGCTAAACAGTGCTGCCTACTGGGGGTCGGCAACTCCTGCCAGCCGAATGTCCGCGTGACCGTGATTGTCACACTCGCGTCTCACAATCCGGCCTCGCTACTCATCTCGGGTTGTGTGGCATATTCCTTCGTGGTAGTGAGCTCTACTACAATGAGATAGATTGGTTGTCTCAGATACAGGGCTATATGGATAATATCTACAATAAGAAGCACTATTATAGTCTATATAGTGCTCTATATTAGTAATAAAGCAGTATTCTTCAGAGTCCTCAGGCATTACAGCAGCTGGCTGGTAAAGAATTAAAAGGGTAGACTTCAGAGAATCTCTTGACAGCCTCCAATAGTGCAGTAATCTTTGCAGATCCTATCTTCCGGAATTGAGTCTTCTGTCCTCGAGAACGCCCTATCCAGGGCCTATCCATGACGAGGAAGCCCAGCAGATCAATCAAGCAGCCCAGAATAGCTGCGNGACCAGCCAGAAGTG
>NW_006920413.1:273739-339555 GCF_000344685.1 Gloeophyllum trabeum ATCC 11539 | reverse complement strand
GTCATTTTTCGTTCATAAAAGAATATTATATGATTTTTCTGGGAATTGTGGTGCTGTGTGGAATCCACAGTTTGCACCACAACGACGTGCAGCCCAATGAGCCTGCTCGGCAAGTGCCGAGACGCGTTGAACGAGCGCGTCGCGACGCGTCGGGACGTGTTTTTACGGTGACGCATCACTTCTGGCTGGTCTCGCAGCTATTCTGGGCTGCTTGATTGATCTGCTGGGCTTCCTCGTCATGGATAGGCCCTGGATAGGGCGTTCTCGAGGACAGAAGACTCAATTCCGGAAGATAGGATCTGCAAAGATTACTGCACTATTGGAGGCTGTCAAGAGATTCTCTGAAGTCTACCCTTTTAATTCTTTACCAGCCAGCTGCTGTAATGCCTGAGGACTCTGAAGAATACTGCTTTATTACTAATATAGAGCACTATATAGACTATAATAGTGCTTCTTATTGTAGATATTATCCATATAGCCCTGTATCTGAGACAACCAATCTATCTCATTGTAGTAGAGCTCACTACCACGAAGGAATATGCCACACAACCCGAGATGAGTAGCGAGGCCGGATTGTGAGACGCGAGTGTGACAATCACGGTCACGCGGACATTCGGCTGGCAGGAGTTGCCGACCCCCACTATGGAAACGGAAACCGCGGCCTTACCTCTGACCTGCCGACCAGCTCGAGCTCACAAGGACTGTCTTTAAGGTATGATCATAATAGCACCTTGCCTTCCGTCTATTATATATAGCATCGTATTCATGGCCAATCTGGAGGTAATACCTATTTCTGCCTTTAAATTCAGGTCGCTGGTATACTGTCTTCTTGCAAAGTCCGCTTCACCTCGGCACGGTTAGAGGGGCCTGACATCCTGCCATATACGGACTAGCTTCCCGTAAGTACCGCGGTGGTGGTCCCGTTGGAGTACCCCCATCGTAGTCAAAATAGTGGGCCTTTGTGGCTTCAATCGTCAATCGTTGATAGTCAGGATATCACTGTTCCGCGGTTATCGTGGCGGAGAAGGTCATTGGACTGGGAGCCTCAGGGTCCGAGGCCATCATGATCAAGTATCTTGATGCGCTCAGACCAGTTCTTGGGCTCCCAGAGGAACACAATTCCTGTGCACTCCTCAGCGCTGATATACGAGGCATTTATGCGGCCTCGATACTCTCAAAGTCTCCGCGGCATGGGCCAATACACCTCCCCTGGACAGCTCATTCATCCGTTTCTCCAGGTGCATTATTGAGATGCCATGCTGCTCACTCGCAGGATGTTTTTACAGCCTCTTCTATCGCTCCACTACCGTCATGATCATCTGCCGCGGTCTGTGGGACGTGTTGCCTTAATGGCGCCGGTCGCTGGATCATCCCACTCATGGCAGCCTGAGAGGGTCGCCTGCTCCAGTGGTAAGTGATCGTCCGGTCATCATCCAAGTTTGTCCCCTTACCGCTAGGGGAAGCCACCCGCAGGATGGCCAGAGTATATTCTAAGTACACCACTGTTTTCAAGACACGATGAGTGTTGATGCACCTGTTCCTTCAGAGAGCGATTTGCCCTTATCTCATTCGCCGGTGCGTCATGATTTATACAGCAGCGCCGGCCGCTAGATATATCAAACACAGTTAAGTGTTTGCTATCCTAGGCCAGATTGAGGACGCGCTTCGGTTCCGTGGCTGGAACTATAATCATCTGCTGTTGAAGGATGATATTTATGTATAGTGGCATTCCTGATATGTGCCGTCACTGGCATGGCTTGCCGGCTTGATGCACCGGCCAACGATGTCATCGAGCAACGAGGATGGTATCTGTGTTCGCCGCAGGTGCGCAGCGCTGCTGCAAGTTCAGATTGCATCACAGTTCCCGCTATATATCTGTGACCCTTCCTCCCCTATAGCCCTCGAGCGCTGGCGTTGAAAATCGCTCCAATACAATATCCAAGATGCCTGGTGCATCGACAACCGGGTGTAAGATACGACGAATGTCTTTGCTGTTCCGAGAATCATGGCTAATGTTCAGTGCTGCAGCCTTTGGAGCAGCCGGATCGAATCGTGTTCCCCTTGTCATTGCATTCGCTGTACTCCAAGTGCTCGGTGGCATCGGCATGCTTTCCGTCCTGTTCACGATGCTTTTTTCACGACAAGTACATCGACAGACAACTTGGGTCAACTTCTGCCTGTCGTGGATTATCTATGCCTTCTCATATATATTACTGTACGTCCAGCCAATATCGAACATGTCTTTTTTAATGCTTATGACATGATATAGCGTGCTTTTCAATGGCGAGTTCGGAAAAGAGCCAAACCGGGCTCTCTGCGCAACGCAAGCAGCTCTCATTTATGGCGCTCCAGTCGTGTTTGTGTTGGATACCGCGGGAGCCGAGTTCATTTACTTACGATGCATGCGATAGGACGGCGTACACCTCCCTATCCTTGTGGATACAAGTATGATTTAAGCTTCTCTAGAGCACTACACCCTAATGAAACTTCCATCAGCTCTTTCTAAACACATATGCAGCGCTCTGTGACACAGAGGACAATAGGAAGGGTATACCGGTTCCCGTGTTCTGGGTTCGTACCCTCTCTGGTGTTATCCGGATTACTTCAAGACTCCATTCAGCTCGTAGTTTGTCCCTGGATCCTATATGGCATTGTCATATTCGCTGCCTTTGAGGTGATGATGCTGTCTAAGTTGTACTCCCGAGATACTAATGTGTATTATTTTAGCAAAGTCTCTCTCACTTGGAAACTGTCCAAAGAGGATTGGTTTTCTGCTACATCGACACAATGATTCCGTACGCGCACCTTTCTTCAATCTTCTGTGATTGAAGGCTCTCAGACATGGCTATTAGAGGGAAAATATCAGCTGCACTCGTTATCCTTGCTCTGGTTGCGACGATTCATGTAGAAGGTGGGGCCCTTTCTTGGCGCCATGCGGGTTAATCGTGCTTATGTAAAGCCTTCAGTGACTACTGCGGTTATACTGTACCGTCGCTGGCGCGTATACAGGGCTCTGAAGGTATCTCTGGCGCCGTCTCTGGAAATGTTGGCCAGAATCTTTTTGTTTACCTTGTTCGCAATTGTCGCGATTTGGTGAGATCAGTGCTGCCCTGGCATCGACCCTTTGACATGAATGTCCTTTCAGCACGGCTGCTCTATTAGTCACCTTGCGAGTAGAGTCGGCGGCGGCACAGACTTTGCTCGCCCTGAGTGAGTATCCGTTTAGAAAGGCGCGAAATGCCAGCTGAAACATGGTCCACTCTACTACAGTGCCACTGGTAGCAGTCCTAACGGTAGGAGTTCAGAAGGTAAGTCTCGACATGTCTTCCACTATCAGATTTTGAAGCGTGCATCCCAGGATATCGTTGGGGTCTGGCTGTGGTGTGTGGGGACCCCGGTCGGGTCTGATCCGGGCACAAACGTTGCAGAACCAACTAATTGTTTGGCGTAGCACTACGTTCGCAGAGTATTCCCGTCTATTCACCTCCAGCTTCATTTTCCTTCGAGAGTCTGACAACATGAAACGAACAAACACCCCACCACCAAATACAGCAAGAGGGCTCCTTGGATGAATAGAAAAGAAGCGGTGCTTGCACGCATGTGAGTACTGGCGAGCTGCTCGCGTACTCTAGTTGTCGTCAGAGCAGAGGGTCCTCGCCTTCAAGGCGACCAGTGACCATATGCCCCTGACCCAATGAATGGGCTCGACCACCTGGTAGGCACCTGTGAGCGAGGGTAGGTAGGTAGGTCGACCGGCGCTCGGGAGCGCGGGAGATGCACGGTTAACCGGAAGGCTCCCGGAAGCAACAAAATCCTCGTAAGCGTGTGCATGACGGGTGATTGAGCTGTATCTAGGACGTCGGGCTGGCTCATTCGACCGTCCTTCACAGATTGAATCGGGGCTTACCGATTCAGACAAATACGTCCCTCAAGATCCTCAATGTTATCAAACATATTCAACCTCTCGGATTTCGGGTGCAGAATATCGGATGTTCGGCTTTCTCCAAAACATCCAGACAGAGAGAACATCCTGAGTATATCGTGTTAGCGATAATGAGAAGAGACGGATAGTGGGTTAAAACCTACTGCCCGGCTCACAGCCGTTACAAACATTCCGAAAGGTACTAGGAGGCGATAAGCTCGCATTCATTACCTATGAGCTAGGAGCCCAAATGGCACTCACTGAGAGCAAGAAGCGTGCTGAATGCGCTAGTCCGGAGGTCCTGACTGTTATCTGTTTGTGAAAAGCCGATCATGAACATGGCGATGCTATACAAGATAATCAGGGCTTGTGGTCATTAAATGCATATATTACATACCAGATCGCTGTTACAGCCAGTGTAGTCATAAGGCCCACCCGGAGATACATAGCGAGTGAGGGTTTCATGTCGGGACACATATGTTTATAGGTGAGCCAACGGTGACGCAGTACCGCGGCTATTGAGACTTGCAAGTATTTGGTTGTAGAGTCAGCCAGTAGCCCGACAGCCATTTAAGCGTAACGATTACCTTCGCAGAACAGAGCAGCATTGGCTGCTATAATGACGATGGCAGAAGATATCCTCCCTCTGATAGATTGAAAATGAATCATGAACGATTAAGACACGAGTTTGGTAAACTCACGGTAGGCTGTAGTTGGGTGCACCAATGTGGCAATAGAAGACATCTCTGGAGACCGACGAAGGGTTTTTGATCCCCACCTGCCGGAGCGTCGACGTCAAGATCATCGTGAAACTGGCAACACATGTTATATGGGCGACTGACGTCGATCGCAGCCATTATCACCATAAAGTACGTCACGTAAGGACAGAAAATAAGCTGGCAAGAACATTGAGAACCCACGAAAACCCATTCCACGCAATCGAACGCACCCAGAATGTCCGTTTATGGAGATAGTTGCGATACCGGTCGCAATCGAATAGTAGATCACACACATTAGACAAGAGCTGCAGCTTGGTTTCAGGAAGCATGAAGAGTAACGTTGGTTCCAAATACCTGCAGAACCAGCGCTAGGCCGGTGAAGGCAGTCCTACGTCCACCCTGAGACCCGTTAGGTAACTGAGATGATGCGTTCAGCTACTTACAATACTGGTGCACCGTAAATCAAGGATGCTTGTGTCAAACAAAGAGAAAAGCTCGGTGCAGCCCCTCTCTGCCTCCCCGCAAAGAATCTGTGATCATTCTCTCCCGTTCAGCTTAAGCAATCTTTGTTATCAGAAGGTAAGTACTTACAGCACAGAATAAGAAGTGCAACTGATCACCCAGGAAACATAGAAATTGATCCAAGTGGCTTGTCGTTGCACTCGAGCGGATAATAGCATTGTTAGAAGGACGAGTATAATGCCTAACCCTGCGGTGATATTCAAGGCAAGGAAGACGTCCACCAGAACGGCGTTGATGGACGACAGTTCAACCGCTGTTTTGAAAGCACTGAGCGTGCTGAAGCAAGGCTGAACGACAAAATATGACACCTACGTTCCCGAGCAGCTTGATTTGGCAGAGTACTGTTGGAATTCATAATAGATAGACGAGGTAGCGAACGGACGGGATAGGCGGGACACAAACGAGCTCATCAGCCTGCTGAGGGGTTGCGAGACGCACGATGAGAGACATCCAATGTCCTTTATGCTAATGGGGTAACCGAATCAATCAGATGGTGCTGGCGAACAGATATGGGCTGATCGGCCTCCTCTGAAATAAAGCGAACGATCAGTAAAGCGAGGAGAGCAATTGAGACAGCACACGAATATATCATAATATGTTGACACAAAGGTGATGACCACAACCATACTATTAATGTCTCACTGTACGATGAGCGCCAGGCTGCAGAGCGCTTAAACCTGCCTTGGCGCAGTTCAGATATGCAGCAGAGGAGAAGGACATCCAGCAGGTCCTTGCGACGTACTGGAGCCTATAAATAAGGTGATTATTGACCCGCAGAATTTCGAGACTGACCATTGACGACTCGACCACCTCTTGAGCGGGGCCGTCGGCACCGACGAATATGTGATGTAGCCGCAGATCGCCTGCGAGAGACCTCTACGGTTATCGGTAGCATCCTCACACGGGGTTAACAATTCTCGAGTCCATTTTACACATCGTTAGTCTCGAAAACAGGATGTGAATTCTGTGGCCAGGTAAAGGACGAAGCAGCGTAGCAGACTGCCGGGCATGACACCTCCACCTGTGCACATCAAGGGACTCATCAGATAGCGATACTAGCACGGAATACGAGTGGACATACTGTCATAAACATCACCTAGCCCGTGCCCGCCCACACTGTCCCACAAGCTATCTGCCATCTCCAAAAAGATTATTAGGTATTATTACAGCATACAATAAGCACAGTGATCTATTATCTGGGAGGGTCCCCGGCCCAGAGCACCCACCACGTCTATCAGTGGCTGGCGAGTATTACACGCTTGTCCATCCTGTTTTCTGTCCGCAAAAGAGCGTAGGGTCCTACGACCCGGGAACGAACGGCTCATCGTATCCGGCCTGGGAGCTCGCGGGTGATATAGTGCCAAATATAATGGGACCATCCTTCAAGGACGCCTGCGCCTGTCATGATATGTAGGCAGTCTCCTGTGGAGTGCTGCAAAGAGAGGAGTCAGTATCAAAGATGATGGTGATATTTGTCTGATGTAACTTACTGCATCTGGACGAAGCGACGCCGGTCTGTCGATCGGCAGGAAATGGATGTCCGGGTATCGAGGAGAACTTAAGACACTCTATAGAAGCAGTGAGCAAGGCCGAAGGCAATGAAGTGGAACCGACACGTACTTGGAAGATACGATTGAAGTCCCGGATCCAGAACCAATTATACCATTTCCAGTCAAACTCCTTATACTCAGTCCACGGCTCGCGGTGGTTATGGCAGTCCTCATGGCCGGGCAAATACGCCCGTATGATTACCTGCCTCCGCTCGCGGCCTTTGTGAGTGTCGAAATACCGCTGCACCTCGCTCGCCCAGTACTCCATGGCCTCGTTGAAGAACTGCAACACGCCTTGGATGCCGTAGCCCTCGTCTTCGCCAACAGATTCGTCGCGGTATCCAGCGAAGAGCGTCGTCGTCCAGTGCCCCGCAGTGCTCGTTACGAGGGTTGCATAGTGATTGGGCGGGTCGCCGAAAAGAATGGGCATGTATTCCGTCGGAGAGAGGCTCCACGTCTGCTCCTCGCTGAACAGAGAGAAGCTGGCGTTCCGCGCGTACATCTCCGGATGCAGCCTACGGTGCAAGGAGCGCAATTCGTCTTGTGATAGAAGAAGGTCGACGCGGCGGAATGTCACGAGGGGCGTCTCTTCGATGGAGAAACCAGGCGGAAAAGACAGGTGCGGGATTAACGGAGACGTAGGTGAGAGATAGAGGTGCTGGGCCCAGGCTCGGTCATAGTATGGGTTTTCCGTATAGTTTGGTGTCGCACGGACGTGGGGGTAGAGCAGACAGGACAGCGAGAAGAAGTGGTTCTCCGTTATTGAATCTAGAAAACGTATTAACATCTAAGCCCCGCATAACAATGTGATAGACGTACCTCCGAGCAAAAGCCAGCCCCCCTGCTCGACCAGGTCTTTGGTCATGGCGGCCCCATCTAGAGGCCGTACATGGCACTCCTCCGCAGGCTGCCATTTCCACGACGTAACCGCAGGGAACCTGTCCCACATCTCCGGCCTATCCGCCGCCAAATGCCATGCATACTCCCTGTCTGCCGCGCAGCCCTCCAGTCCCGCGAATACCAGGGCATCATTTACCTCGTGCATAGTCTTATTCTGCAGCTCGGGCTTCGGAGTGTATACCCATTGCCCGCTGGAATATGTCTCGGGCGAACAAGACGCTCGTGTGCGCTGCGAGAACAGCGGGACATCCGGGAGCTTGAAGCGGAAGTCGAGGCGTAACGATGGTGCCGCGAAGGTGTAGAGCAGGAGGGTGAGGGTCGCAACGAAGCCGACGAAGATGAGCCGAGACGTTACAGAGCGTGCATTGAACCGTCGAAGCAGTCCCATACTGTCGCCGTCGTCGTGGAGGGTGACCAAGAACGAGAGGAATAACTTGTGGTGAGAGCGGAAGCGTCCATGGGCGAAGCGCGAATAGGGGATCCCATTTTTAGCAGTCCCGGATTTCAGCAAGCCTGAGTGTCAGCAACAATTCACAAACAATTGAGCAGAATAGCGATTGTAAACCTTTGTAGACCTCTATATAACAGGTATGTATGTAGTAACAGGATTATTCGACCTATTGACACAGATAGAAAATACAATGAGGGAAGAAGACATTGGACAGTAAGCAAAAGGAATGATGCAAGGGGGTGACCGGGATGATGGTGGTGTCTGTCCGATGTACAGATGAAGAAAGGGATAGGGTGCACAGACGAAGAGTTAAGACTTAGATAATACACGGTATACATTGCCTGGTTGTTCATTCCAGCCCTGGCACCGAGGTATTCCACTGCCATCGACCTTCGAGGAAACCGTTGGCAGTGTCTTCTAACATGATTTCGTTGCGCTTCTGGACGTAGACCTATGCGCATCCGATTTGTTAAGCATTCGAGACAATTAACCATCGTTGCAGGGCACTCACAGTCTTGTCTGTAACCTTCTGCCTCAGGGACGGGACGACTTCCGGCTCGATCGGCTGCTCAAGCAGCTCGGACAGATCCTCCACGGCCTTCTCTAAGTCTCGTTGATTGTCCTCGAACAGCTCCTTGGGGTTCCCCCTATCTAGGTAATACGCCATGGCATATGTCCACTTGAGCGTCATGCGACACTTGAACACCTCGTCCACGGCCTTCTTCATGAACTGCACCTCGATCCAAGTCAGGTCAGACGAGATCTGCATCTCCTCCATCTTCTGCTCCGTCTTCTTGTACAGATCCATAGAGAGCTTCGCGGACTGCTCATGATTAGCCCATCGATTGTAGTACTATGGGATTGTCAGAACATGAGATGCGAGATAGACGATCGACGCGACCCACGTGTAGATAGCGTTCCAATGAAGCCCGGCTCTTCGACTGCGCATCGCGAGCCTCTTGACTCGCTTTCTCATCGTATCTGTTACACGAGTACCAAGCCGTTCCGTGTTCACTCCAAGGGCCTACCCACGCCAAATGAGTGGACTCCCATGAACTTCATATTCACACCCACTTACCCATGCAAACCCAGCAAAACTCATGCTTGCATTTCTTGCAAGTCATATGGCTATCCGCCAAGGCATTCAGGACCAGCACAGCGGACGCAGATGAATTGACTTACTTGCACCCCCCGTTCTTCTCGATGGTACTCTGGCATTTCGTACACTCCTTCGTGTTACTCTTGATCCAATTGGCCGTCTCGCTATCGTCGTGGCATTTCTGCAGCCACATCGCAGCGATCGCGCATATAACCGGCCTGTGATCGGTCTCGATGGAGCACCCGAAGCAGAACTTGTGGTCCGGACTCGCACCGCAGGTCACGGTCGGCACGATGGAGAGCAGCGCCGACTTCGACGCAGCAGCGGGACACGCAACCGTGTACGTGCAGTTGGGGTAGGGGCAGAACTTGAGGTTCTTGTTGCATCCGACGAAATGGCGCACCAGAAGCTCGCGGAACCGGTTCCACGTCGCCTTATCCTCGCCCAGCGCCTCGCGCACAAAGGGGTCCGGGCAGACGAGCCCGCACCCCTCGGCCATGCAGCGGATCCAGTGCTCGCCCTCCTCACGGATCTTGCCCGTCACGTACGCGTTCCAGCAAGAAGAGCAGAACGCGTGTCCGCACGCGAGCGCCATCGTGCGCGTCTGTGTGTCGTCGAAACAGATCGGGCAGGTGTACGGCTCGTCCTCCTTCGGCGCGGGCGACGGGGACTTGAGCTTGTTGCTGGATTTGGACGAGCGGGTGGAGCGCTGGGGCCCGGTGGATGACGAACCTGCGCGGCTGGAGGCGGCGGCCTTTGCGGGCTTCTCCTCCTTGGGTGTGATGCCGGCTTCGACGCTCACAGCGGTGGCATGGTCCATGTACTTCTCGATTAGGCGCTCCTTGTTCCAGCTCATATGTCGCAACAGAAGCGATGCCACGTTCTCCTAGATATGAAATGATCAGTACATGATAGCATGCATACAATCAAGCGTGTACGCTCACATCGACGCCGAAGATACCGCTGATATGTTCGATGTCTGTCTGCATGAGCCGCTCGACTTGCGCCTGACTCAGAGGTTCCGAGTCGACCTCGTAGGACTTCTTGCGCGCCTTGCCAGGCAGCTTAAAGTCGTTATCAAACACCTCCATGTCCATCTCCTCGTCGGACGGGGCAGAGTCTGCAATCCATGCATGAGCACATTCGCCCTGTACGCACGCACAAGAGCATATGGGACGCACCTCCGTCGTCGGCGTCCATCATATCCTCGTCCTCATCGTAGTAATACTCGTCATCGGAGTAGTCGTCGGACATGGTTGCACTCGTTGTTGTCGTTCACGATGGAAGTCGTGCTTGTTGTCGCCCGGGTGGATGTAGTCAGCACTCAAGGACATGCTGCCATCCCCGGCCGACCCATGGCCCTGGGAGATTCAAACTCCGCGTGGGTGCGGGGAACCGGAGCGGACTCGGTCCCAGTCTTTGGGCTTGTTATAGAAAGACTCTTACCCAATAAGGCCACATCGCATCTGTACGCTCGAGGTTGAAAGAAGTCCGGCACTTCAATTCCTCACATCTATGTAAAGGGACACAAAAATGCTATTCAAATATTATATACTACACTCCACAATATTCAGGTCTTATCCCGGGGTGCTTCGAGTTTCTGCAGTACAACGGCAACGTGTGACAATTAATCCGTCGGTGTTCTCATCTGTGGGGCTTGTCTTATGAGACCTTTATTAAAAGGGATGAAAGTTCCGTCAAGAATCCGGAGCTTGGTTCGCCGGGAGTTTCTTGAAAGCTGTCCTGATGTAAATGTGCGCCGTACGGACATGAAAGTAGACGAAAGGCTGGTCCCAGCCTTTTCTACTTTTAATTAGGCGCTAGGGCCAAAACTAGTACGATGTACTCACGCTGTATTCGTCCGAGTCACATCCTCTTTGGGGTACTGATAGTGACTCGATTAGAGGAGAAGAAGAAAGTTATATGCAGCGTCTGCTGCTTTCATCTTTAAGTGCTCGACGCTGCCACCCCCCTCGGACAGGCTTCACTACACGGCCGCGATACTACACGATGGCGTCGGAAAATGTTAACCTGCACAAGGACCCGGTAACGGGGGAGATGATCTCGAAGACGTTCGTAGCGTTCACTTCTGCATCTATGTCTGGCTTTGGCGTATTGAACTCGTCGGCAGAGAGCTCAAAAGGCGTCAGCAACATCGAGAAAGAGAGGCGAAGAAGGCCGCAAAGGCTGCTGCGGCCCCACAGGCTGCTGCGAAGCCCGCTGCTGTGAACGAGGATGATTTGAATCCCAATGTGAGTACTGTGCTTGCTTTGACGGGTCTTTCTGCGATTGCTCGCATCCGTCACGGGTGTGGAAGTTGTGCTGAGAGGATGCTCTGTCTTTCCACGATCTTGTCCTAAAGAACTTGTGCGTCAATTGACAGAAGCAGCAAAGCTTCATCGCAACCTATATACACTGTTATAACTCCTTGTCCTTCTCCACCTAAAAGGCATATACGAGTGCTTACCATTGATTCCGGCCTAGCAATATTTTGAACTCCGATCACGCCAAATCCAAAAATTGAGGGAGACACAGGATCCCAATCCATACCCACACAAGTTTGAAGTGTCGATATCCATCGAAGATTATATCAAAAAATATGGTCCGAAAGGAAAGATTCCTGCGGGTACCAAGCTCGATGACGTTGTTCACCTGGCGGGGCGTGTACACAATATCCGAGCGTCGGGCCAGAAACTTAGATTTTACGATCTGCACGGTGAGGGGAAGAAGGTACAGATCATGGCCACGCTACAGTACGTCTCGTCCCTCCCTCCTACGTCCTACCGCTGAAAGTATTGCAGAGACGCCAAGAACCCCGACACCTTTGTGGCCACGCACGACCTCTTCCGGCGGGGCGACATCGTCGGCGTCGTCGGCTCCCCCTCCCGCACGAAGAAAGGCGAGCTTTCCATCTCCCCCTCCGAAATGGTGCTCCTCGCGCCGAACCTGCACCAGCTCCCCTCCGCACATTTTGGGCTGAAGGACCAGGAGACGCGCTACCGCAAGCGCTACCTCGACCTCATCATCTCCGAGGACACACGGCGCATCTTCATCACGCGCTCCAAGATCATCAACTACATTCGGCGCTTCCTCGACAACCTCGGCTTCCTCGAGGTCGAGACACCCATGACGAGCATGATCGCGGGCGGCGCGACCGCGAAGCCGTTCGTCACGCACCATAACGACCTCGACCTCGACCTCTACCTCCGTATCGCGCCCGAGCTGTACCTCAAGGAGCTCGTCGTAGGCGGGCTGGATCGCGTCTACGAGATCGGGCGGGTGTTCCGGAATGAGGGGATCGACTTGACGCATAACCCCGAGTTTACGATCTGCGAGTTCTACATGGCCTACGCGGATATGTACGACGTCATGGACATCACCGAGAGCATGGTAGAGGGTCTGGTGAAGTATCTGACGGGGGGCAAGACAACATTGCAGTACCACCCAGAGGGCAAGGACGGCAAGGTGTATGACCTGGAATTCAAGAAGCCGTGGAAGAGGTACGACATGATTGAAACACTCGAAGAGAAACTTGGCGTCAAGTTCCCGCCGAGCGATACGCTGCATACCGACGAGGCGAATGTCTTCCTCAGAGACCTCTGCAAGAAGGTAAAGCAGTCGGAACGAGGGTGGAATCTTTACTGACGATCTGCACTAGCACAATGTCGAATGCAGCGAGCCACGCACGAATGCGCGGTTGCTGGATAAGGTGAGCGCATTCTCTTGACACCCAATCTCACTCATGCCAAACTACTTGCCAGCTTGTTGGCGAGTTCATCGAGCCGCTCTGCATATCTCCCGCTTTCATTGGTCCGTGGTTATAAGCTGTCTTCTCTCGTCGCGCGATTTCTGACACTAACACCCAACCATAGTGGGCCACCCACAAGTAATGTCCCCTCTTGCCAAGTGGCATCGTTCCCGCCCAGGCCTTTGCGAGCGCTTCGAGGGCTTCATGTGTGGGAAGGAATTCTGCAACGCCTACACCGAGTTGAACGACCCCTTCGAGCAACGCGCCCGCTTCGAGGAGCAGGTAAGCTCCAACCACTTGTGAGTCTCCGGCTGTGAGGCTGATTGGTGCTTAGGTGAGGCAGAAGGCCCAGGGTGACGACGAAGCCCAGGATATCGACGAGACTTTCATCGATGCGTAAGTCTTATAGTTTTTCATCCATCCCAGTCCCTTGACTACCGTCATCCAGACTGGAGCATGGTCTCCCACCGACCGGCGGTTGGGGAATCGGTATCGACCGTCTCGTGATGTTCCTCACCGACTCAACAAGTGCGTGCGGCCCTTCCCCTCTTAACCCACTCTAAACATTCTTCAAATAGACATCAAAGAAGTGCTATTGTTCCCAGCGATGAAGCCCTTGGAGCCCACCGCGCCGGGAGTCGACGTAGCGACCGGGGTGCCAGGGCCTTCGGCCCAGGTATAGATCTCAGAGCAGAGCAGATGACAACACATGGGTAGACAGCTGCAGCCTAAGTCGAGGCCCATAATCGGTATTTCGGTGATCCGCGTCGTGAACTTGGTCATCACGCAAGACATGCTTGCGGCCGAGACGAAGACAAAGTGGATGTCGCCAAGCTCGATGACATAGAACTCTACCGCTAATCCGACCCACACTCTACTTGGTAATGTAGATTCTGCTGTGATTGATACAAGTATACGCAATAGCTACCCATATTTGCGCTGAAAGAACTGCATTACATGGTCGCGAAACCATACTAGAGTGGAGTACTTGTAGTATACGGTCCAGGGCTCTATAGAACCCTTTCGCATGAACACAAGAGATGCCAAAAAGTGCTACGACTAAGGTAAATGCCCAGCAATCGCTGCTAACGTATGATGAAAGGTCCGAGGTCGAAGTAACATTAGTTGAATTAATGGGGGTGAGCAGGAACGAGATCGGAGAAACCCAATCCTGCTACGACTCGGCCAAGGGGCAAACAAGACTCCAAAGTATGGGAAAGGTGAAAGAGTTCCTTTGTAATACATTTGTTTGATGTCGCGGAGGTTTGGGGTATGGTAGGTATAAGCTAGAAAGAATATGCAGCGTAGATCGTGATCTTGACAGTGATGGGGTGCGCTCGTGAACATTGAGACCGTATGGACAGGGCAGTATGCGAGGGTCGAGGTGAGCCGAAGTGTAAATCGTGATATATACAAGGAGCATGAATGAACACCGAGGAAGCAGAGCAGCCGTCTAGAGAGCAGAGAATTTCAGTTGGCGTAACCGACACGCATCTCTATTGGTGGTTCCGGATAACGCTGCTGCTCGGCGGTTGGTGTCGGCACGTCGGAGTAGGGCTTCACGGGCACCACGGTCACTTGGGCTTTCTCATTCGCATCGACCGCCGCCGTCGCCGCTGACGGGTCGCCAACACCAGCACGAGTACCCCATCCAGTCTAGGGAAATGACCGGCTTAGCATGCATGACACTGAAATTTGTAGGACATACCTCGTGTAATGTCAACAAAGCGTAGACCTTCATGATGGCGAAGTAGTATCCAAAAAGGATAAACGCGGGAACATAGATTATATCTTGAGGACGGTACCACAAATGGGGAAGCAGCTTCGCCGTTCGGGTTGCTGATAACCAGACCATGTAGCTAATCGCGATGTTCCTGGCGGGCACGACGACCGGGTCAGGGGTGGCAGGGAGATACGGAGTGAAAGGGTCCGGACTTACCACCACGGCAGATGATAACCGCCCTGCTCGACGGGGATAGTACTCTTGTACATCAGGTATGCTACCAGGACGGGGCCTACGAGGAGGGTGAAGGGGTTGAAGAGCTTGTCTACCATGGTGTAGGCGACATAGGGATGGGCCGTCCAGATATACCTTTCCATGAACAGAGATCGCAGATCCGATCGCCATGTGTTCCTTGTCCACCTAAGGACCTGCTTCAAGAACCGCCAATTGGGCTTCATGGTACTCAACAGCTCCGCCTCCTTGCAGCACTGCACGTACGTGCTCCAGCCGTGGCTGACCATCCACCGTGTCAAGAACTTGTCGTCGCCCGAGTTGAGGTGGTATTTGCCCAGCCAGTAGTCGTGCGTGAAGCCGTGGAGGAACTCGGGGTCCTTGAGGATGATCGTGCGGTACGCGGCTGTGCGCCCAGAGAGACAGGGGATGCCGCCGTCGATGTGCGTCGAAGATGCGATCTCAATGTTCCGGATGCTCAGGCGGAACGCAGCCAGGACCTCCCAGACAGTCATCTTCTCGCCCACGGGTTGCACACGCTGCGACGTGCCCACGCCGCCGACCTTCTGGTCCTCGAAGCAGGCGAGCATGTAAGGCAGCATGGTGGGCGGCCAGATCGCGTCGTCGTCCGCGAACACGATGATGTCCGTGGTGGTATGCTTGATGCCGTGCGACATCTGCAGTCGCTTGTTGGCGAAGGGCACGGTGAGGACGCGGATGCGCTCCGGGTCGACCGAGTTCGCGAGCTCTTGCAGCGGGCCCTGCATCTTCTCCTCCGTGACGATGATGATCTCCTTGGGCTTGCCCACTAGCCAGCTGTTCGCCGCCTCCTTGAACTCCTCTCCAGCGTCGATGGTCGGGACAATGATCGTGACATCTTCCGAGGCGACGTAGGTGGGATTTTCAGGTAGGGGTACAGGTCGGTAGGCCAATGCAGCTGTTAGACGAATGCAATACCAGAGATATCGGTAGAAACTGAGCCCCGCAGTCAGCCTTCCTTCCACGCGCAACTCGCAGCCTGCATGGACTCACCCAATAACCCCGAACGGCACGACTGAAAGCAGAATGGTTTAGCGAGCGCGTCGCGTAGGCTGGCGCCAATGCCATAACTCTGAATATAAATACTCACAGACCGGGAAATTGTCAGACGTCAGATACAACATCGGAAATAGCCCAGCAGCGCCTTCAGCGCCGGGAAAGGAGGGGTAATGAGCGGACTGTTGTCGACGACAGCAACGAAGGAAAGGGACAGAACGAAAGCGCCAGCGACCTTAAAGACAGCGAGCTGCAGACTGACGGCTGACAGGAAGAGAATTCGATGCCCTTCTGGATGGCGACGGGGCTTGCATACGGCCACCGACTTCGGAGTTTGAACTGAAGTCCCGGATAGATATCTTATACCCGACTTGGCTATTATCGCACGTTGCGCTGCCAGATTCGGCTCTTCTGTTCTGAATTCCAAGACAGTCGTTACGGCAGTCTTGTCAAAGGTAAGGGCAGGGAAGAGCCAGCATAGTGAGCTTTTACCGCAAATACAGCGCGGACATTCGGATAGCAGGTGCAAACCACAAACGCGTAGATCACTGAGACTCAGAGCGCCGAGGCCGCCAACTGAACTGCGGCATGACGAAGAGATCTCTACTTTCCCGACGATCGTCCCAGCCGTGACCTACCGTAACCGCGAAGGCACTTTCGGGCCCGCAGATGTATGAGGCCGGCGCACGAAATGGCACCTCTGTACTGCCAGAAATCAGCGAGACGAATGGAACACAGATTCGGATTGTCGAGTAGAGAACGGGTAGATGACACAAGAACTAACCAATTGCAAAAGGTAGATGTTATAATCTGTCCGCACATTGACAATTACAATCCGCCACAGGACAGGTCCTATGTGTCCGAGTTCCATCTCCACTGCAGAACCACTCCAACAGATGGGAAGCATGACCGCCGTGTCGACATGTCTGGCATATCACTATTGCATCGTCGATTGTGTCTAGCCATCGTTATTCTTAGCTTAGGGCCGCAGTCATAAGATCCGGAGGAACTACAACTGACCTTCGTGTTGAGAGCGGGCCATCCCCGCTTCCCGGAGGCCGTCGGGAACTATCGTAACGGTCATAAGGCATATCGAGCACCGGGGTAACGGTCGCCCGCATGAGGGACAATTGTTAGTCTGCACGGGGTTAGCATCATCTTGATCATCGAAAATACTAGTACTTAGGGACGCACCCGACCATTATACGTCGTGAACGGGTCCGAAACATCAATGGGCTTACTGCAGTAATTGCACCGTATCATAAGCTGTTTCGGAGCCCACCCGCCGGTGAGCGCAGCCATTTCCCCATCATCAACAGCTCTTTTGATAATCTCACCGCGGTCGATGTCCAGCTGGCATCGATGATGGAACAGTCGCCACCCGTCCAGCATATCCCGGTACGCTTCCAACCACCTCTCCGCACGACGGTTTTGTAGCTTGGACGGAGAGACATAGGACGACAATATAGCCGCAGTCTGAACATCCCCCGTACTGTCGACATAATTCTGCAGTATCTCCATACCGGATTTTGTAAGCCCTGTGATGACAATGCCTTCGATGTCCCCATGAGTGATAGCGCGGTCCACCGTCCTGCGCAAATACGATGACAGGGCTTTGTCGTCCAGGAACTGAAATGCGACAACCAATCGTTCTCGGAGGGGCAAGGCCTCCTCCTCGAGAACCTCGGACCAGTCTCGCAGAGTCAGCAGCGTGAGCATTGCCCTAAAGTATGGGTCTTGCAGGCGAACTATCATATGTTCTGTGTGCTCGCGGAGCTCAGCGCTTCTCGAAGAACTAGACGACGCATGAGAGGTCAGTGCGACAAGAGTACCTGTCATCATGTAATGCGTCTCGTCTGTATTCAACGTCAATATACCGCCCCAGGTAAAACGTATGTTGTCGTCGCCTCACCTTTACTCCGCATCAACACTTCCAAAGCTTTAGAGTATTGACCGGTGAATACCAGCCAGCAGGCGGCTTTCGAGTGTTTCCCTTCCTTCTCCCATCTACACCATGCTCGTAATCAACTAGCTAACAACGATCTGTTTTTGCTTACCTCCGTATCTCATTCGCAAAGTCTTCAGGCGTCAGTTGCCACCCGCACAGCTGCAGTGCAAGCTCCCTCTGCTCTGACTTTGCCGTATGCACACTTAACCGGCCGCCCGATGGCGTATCAAGTCCTCTCCCAGCGCTGAACGCCACGGGAGGATCCATTGAAGATGAAGCGTGAGGTCGGTCCTTGTGATGTTTCGACCGCGACGTTGTCCGGTGGATGGGGTGCGGATACTCCAAGCCCAACGCAGACAAATTCGAGGATGAAAGAACAGGCATGAGCGGGCTTTGCAGCGCAGACTGGAGGTCTTCTGGGGTACCCGGGGCGGTAGAGGTAGCCGGCGCCGACTCCCACACTCCTAGTAGTCCTTCATAGGAGAAGTCGAGGCCAAAATGCTTGAGGGTTTGCGAGGAAAGCGTGTCCTTTGAAACTGTGTCCATCACACTACTGTTGCCAACGTAGAAGGTAAAATTCGCTCACAGGATATCCATGCCCAAAGCTCGGACAGAGTGTTGTTTTCCACGGGATCATCCTGTGTTACTAAATGGTTGTGGTATGCCTGGATTGTTTAAACCTGCTTAGTCGCCACGCAAGTCCACCAGATGAACATGGTCCGGTACTGACGCTACTTAGCCCATAGCCCTTCAGGACTCTCCCTCTCATTATCATAGATATATCTTGCTCCACAAACCTATGCATGGTGTCCATGGCATGTTTTCTTGCTTTAGATGCACTCTTATCTCGACGGCCGAGCCGTATGGACGCCCTATCACCAGCGGCGCCAGACACAGGAAGCTCACCTGGCTTCACAGTTGCAGTGGAACGGTCAGCCGGCAAATTGACGCTGCGAGCCGCGGGACTCGGTGCGACACTGTTTTTGGGAACCTTGGGATGCACCCGTTCGCGAGACTTCGAAGACGTTGCGGATAAAGCGGGGAACCCATCTTCATCTCCTCGTCCAAAGAATGGCCGTGCAGGAGTGGCAGATTTCCTCCGTCCGTTGGCCAGGTAAGCTTGTATATCTGTATCTTCAACGTGCGGGGCAGCAAGATCGTTGGCGGAATCTACAGCCCATGGCTCCAAGTGGTTTTCCGGGGTACGAGGATCAAAGCCTGGGACTGTCCGACATGATTTGCCGCACCCAATGGCGAGGTCTCCTCGCGAACTCCATGACGTGTATTTCGGCGTGTCATGGATCGCGTAGAGTTCAAGGTCACCTTCTTTACTCACGACCATTACTTGGGACGAGAGAGGATGCGTTTGCAGGCTCGGCACAAGTGCAAAGGAGGAGAGGGTCCAGTTGAAATCCTTGGCTGAGGAGAAATTGTCAGCCCTACTATATGCTCGAATATCAGTAACAATGCTTACTCTTTCGCGTATCGGCGAGGACAATGTTGGATGGACGTCTGAGGTATTCATCCCCAGTAGTGGGACTGCCGCCAGAAGAGCTCCAGGATAGCATACTTGACGGACTGGTCCATGATAGCCTTGGCGCCCGACCAGATTGCATCGTTGGATCGCGTGTTCTCTCGGGGCTAGTTTCGATGACTTGGGCGTGCTGTAGATCCCAGAACCGGACATGCGAGGAGTTCTTTTCGAGAGTTGCTAGTCTACCCCTCCGCGTTCCAGAGAATTGCATTGTTGTGAAGGCTGCGCCAGATCTCACCCTGCCTCCATCCGCAGAAGCGTCTTTGATGGTGAAAGTCAACAGCGGTTGGGAGGAGATCCGACGAGCGTCCCAGATAGTCACGACGCCATCACCGAAGGTGCCGATGCGATTGGGGTCTGTGGGATCTGTGGCGATGCTGTGGACTTTGCTAGGTACGTTAGTGTGCGCACCAGGCACTGGGCTTCTCAAGTCGAACAGTCGTAACCAGCGATGAGATACGCCAGCTAACAGGAGGTATGCTGAGTTGGGGACGAATTCCACGGAAGATATCGAGTCGGTCGGCGCATGCTGCTGCAGTATGCGTGCGTCCACCCGACTACTATTGACTTCCGACCGAGGGAGGAAAGGCTGAGAACGCCCGTTCACCGCGTCTACATTCAAACTATTATCTGACGTTGGACCGATGTGCATCGTACTGCGCGCTGTACTGACGTCCCAAATGATAAGACTGGGATCATTTCTTACTTTTTCCAGGCCGACCGCAAGATAATTCGGTTGAACATCGCAGAAGGCAAGAGTATTGCAGGATCGCGAGTTCCGCACCGGTAGAGATACGCGGGGACCACTTGTGAGGACGTGGTTACTTGCATATCTGGTGGATTCGAGACGCATAAGATCTACGGTTCCGGTGTTAAGCCCCACCGCTACCAGGTCTTCAACCGCCGGGTCAGGAGACCATTGGAAACACTAACAGAGCAGCTGAAGGCGCATATATCGAGCAGTTGGAAGGTACGCACTCTCATAAACTGCAGATCGCTCTGTGAAGTTACATGTCTGATTTCAGATGAGTCTGGTGTACATTCATACAGCGTTATCGTTGAGCCTCCTCCGACAATGAACTTGCTTCCCGACCGAGGATCCCAGAGGATGCGCTTGTCCGTGTGCACGACCATCGCTGAGCTGCGCGAGCTTGAGGACAAGGTTAGCCCGAGTCAGTACCAGCCCCAGTATTATCTCCGAGAACCCCTTCAAAGTTTACGATGCGACGGCGGACATCGCGTCCTTGACATTGTGGGGGTAAGGTGCTAAGAGGCGCTTAGCAAGTGGTCGCGATGTCACAGCAATAGTGAAGGGTAAAGTGTGTCACATTGGGTCACGCAAGACGCGGACCGCGGACGCGCGGAGTCCCTCGCGTGTCAGACTCTCACCACCATCTCGGACACAATGGAGAATCCGCACGCTGAGCGTCAAGCTGTTCTCATTGAACGCATAACGAAAAATGCGGTAAGCGAATAACGAAAGGTAACTGTGCTATTCGACGTAACTTGTCTGCAGGATAAATGTACCGAAGTCATCGTCGAACTCAATCATTGCATTGAGGAAATACTGAGGGCGAATTCGTACGTGAAGACAGCTGCGGACCTCATCACCAAGTACCACAAGAATGTGCAATATAACCTGGAGGCGACCAAAGGGCAAGACGCGTAGAATAATGCAACAATAGTTCGCATACACGCATGAGGGCTGTGAATGAAGTGATGTGTGAGTTCTTGATGACCTCTCGTATCGCCGGAGGTTACTCAATGCATTCAGATACTTCGCTGTACAACTGGGTGTATTGTATCAACAATATGGTTGGGGTCTCACATCCTACCAACCTAACCCCGCCCCAATTTGATGAAATTCAACATATTATGACGTGTCGAATCGTTCACGAAGTCAGGAGGCTCGCGGAATAGAATGCCATGCTCCCCCTCGGGACCCATCTCAGCGATCCTCCCAGATAATTTTCTATTCGTCACCAGCTCATGCACTGCTTCTTTCAGCACTGCCGGTGGCGTCTCGAGCATATCCTTGAACAGGGCCTCATCCGCAATGTTGGATTCTACGCGGGCATTAGCGGTGCATATACTTGCATGCGGAGCAACACTTACTGATAACTGAAGGTGCTATGGCATTGATTGCAATTCCCTCCTTCTCCAGAGATGGTCCGAGGGATCGCACGAGGCCCACGACTCCGTGTTTCGACGCTGCGTATATGGGTCCGACACTGAATGGGTATATGCCCGCATTCGACGCCGTACACAGTATCGATCCTCCCCTTCCGCCTTTTCGGATATAGTGGATGGCAAGGTGCGTGGTGTAGATCACTCCGTACAGATTCACGTTTAGCGTCGTCAATGGCGGGGGAGCATCCGGGTCCTCGCGGGCCGCCAGGAACGGCTCGCGCTGCTCTGCGCTGAGACCAGCGTTCGCAACGACTATATCGATGCGGCCTTGTTCGGCAAATGCGGACTTGAATGCAGCTGCCTGAGATTCGTATTTCGAGACGTCGCACTGCTTGAAGCTGACTCGTGAGTCCGGATAGGAGGATCGGAGAGACTTTAGGGCTTCAGTCGCCATCGTCGGATTGATGTCGAGAATGGTGACCGTTGCATCTTTACTAAGGAGCATCTCGACGATGTACAGGCCGATGCCTGACGCTCCTCCTATTGACCGTAAGTAACGGATGGTCGAGCTTGAACTTCATGAACTGCTACGTACCGGTCACGATTGTATGAAGCCCTTTCAAGTCAACTCGGTCAGTCCCATTTGCAGCGCTCATCCTTTCAACGGCAGCAACTGTCCATCAATTGGTGAAGGGGAGTTCAGGCCTGCCATGGCCAGAGAGCGACGCTTTATCAGGAGTGCTTATACTATACAAGCGTATAGAGTTCTAATACTCGTCCCTTGTCAGGTGGTTCATCTGGGAGTCAGAAGGCAGGATTAGGTGCGGGCCGACGTTCGTGAGTGCCGATCGAACATATACTTTGCCTAATTTAGCTATTAGCCACTTTAACGCTGCAGTTGTTTGCTCTGGGTCATTAGTAGTGTGGTCGTCTACGCCCGGGGTGCTTTCATACAATCGTCCTCATGTCTTTCTTCCAGTCGTGCCAGCTGCACTGCTCTTCAGAAATTCTTTCCTTCCGCAGTGTCCTCTCGGCGAGCCTGCTCCTAGGAGCCATGTTATACTTGAAGTGCAATGTGTGGCTAGCGAAGGCGAGGTATCTCAACCCATCAATACTGATCCTCAGCCTTGATGAAGTTACCGCACCCGGCTTTCCTGTCGAAAGTGTCTGAAGACATATGCAACGGCAGCGAGCAATATAACCTGGGAGAGAACGGGGACCGCCATAATCAAAGTAACGCGGATTGCAAGTCCAAGCAGCAAGGCTCAGGACTTTCTAACGCCCATATGAAGGGACTGCAGGGCATGGAAGGGCAGAACGGGATACTTCCACAGCTTATCCTTTTGTCCCGACGACGTTCGAGCGTAATTCCATCACGAATAAGCTACTGCTCGTTAGCTAGAGTGCATGGCCTACACTGATAGGCATGTCATGAGACCAATGTTCGAAGCTTGACACGGGCAGAGAGGCTGGAAATGCGGAAGGCGTGATAACGTTGGCCGAAGATAGCATGATCCAGACTTAGCTCATATCCTTCCATGTATCGAAGGCTACTATGCTTGCAAGGCGCGTCCGCGGAAGTCGTGCAGCGTAGCCAAACGAAAGGCTATCAGTGTCCTTGCCTTCTTTAGCGTTCCAGCCTCTACGATGATGATCATCGCCCTGAGGCAAATTATTTGCCGTTCTTCAGGGAAGACTGACAGCGGTCGTGCGCAGAGGATGGAGGGACATTGAGTAGCGTGGGGTCAGGGGCGCAAGGAAACTCGTGCGTCGACCTCAGTGGCAGATGACGCAGTTTATAAACGCACAGCTACTTTCTTAAACCCACTCCCCCTGTTTATGGCATGTGAGCAACTGGAGCATTAAGGTAAGTAGCCTGTTCATGTGTATAAATGAGCGACGGTACCTAGGTCCATGGCCCAAGCAACGTTATACGCAAGAACGTGAGCACGAGAGTAGCGACTTCTTTGCATCTTGAGCGAGACAGCCGCAGATTAACCCTGGAAGACCCCGCTTGTCTGCCGGCAAAGTCAGATACAAAGAGCGCTGTGTCCAATGAACTTGCGGAGAACACACTCCAGAGGTTCGCCTGGAATTGTCGACAATAATACCACCAGCGGCCGATTGAATACGACGAATCCTAGACTCTTGCGGAGAAGACTGTCCATATTAGCGGAATCAAGTGTTATGCATCGGCAGCAGCGCTTCAAAATGAAACCGGTTCCTGAACATGCATGGTCTGTTGAGGATCGCAAGACGTCTGTGGCTGGGGATCGACGGCGGACCATGGAATGCAGATCGTAGATGACGGACGACAGGAGGGGGGGGGTCCAACTTGATGACACTTCAGAGACGGACCAATGTCCGACATCGATCAAGAGGAGATACTCGTGATGCACTCTTCCCCTGCCGGTGGCAGACTGTGGAACCGGCTCAAAGCCACCGGCGCCAGGCGCGCTTCGCGAGTCTTCCGCAGTTAATCGTGAGCTTATGCGCCCGATAAAGCCCCCGGTCGAAATGGACGAACTCACATAGAAGTCAAAAGGACGTCGGCCTTCGCGGACAAGTTTATACGACGTCGGATCAAAGGTAGAAGCTCAAGACTTCCGAATGAACGTGGAATCCACGAGCTGGACGTAGCGGACATCCGCGTACAGCCAAATGATGCTAGTGATACGGCATATTGTTCACAGGTTGAGGACCTGTACCTTGACTGCCTATTGTCTGCTTTGCGATGCCAACCTAAGTGCCATGTAAATGTCACATTAGGAGAGGTGATAATGTAGGTTCCTCTGGGAAAGGTGTGCTATGGATCAGCATCGATGACCCGACGGGACGAGGAGGCGCAGAGGATTTGATTTCAGGTTCAGAGCACCGGCCATAAGCTCGCTATCACGAATGGCCTCGTGTGACGTACCTGCATGTAACATGCATATAACTCGCCCAGCAGCAGCATCTCAATCCGCCGGCAGCCAAGAGTCCGAACTCAAAACATGCACGCGTGAAGTAAAGACGTACAGATTATACATTTGGCACAGACCTCACATTAATATCACGCTGGCATTTGTCTCTGGTCCCATTAAGCTCTACCATCGACTCTGCCCGGGCCTAAGAATATGAAAATATCTCAGTCCTGCAGGGGCCCACGCAGAAATAAACTAGGCACATCACCTGCGTTTACCCAGATGACCCAAATTGTCGTAAATTATCTTCTCCAGCCGGTCCCGCGTCTCCACGCACTGCGGGTCGAAGAAGGGGAACAGCTGCATGTTTACAATCGAGCCAACCCCGTTCACCGGATCTATGAAGTAGAAACTATTCGTCAGCCCCGCCCAGCCGAAAGACCCAGCCGGTCGCCCTGATTTCGTCTGGATCGCGATGTCAGTGTGTCGTGCTTAATTCCATGACTGCGTCAGCAGACATACCGGCGCCTTTGCGACGACGCAAGTCAGGAGATTCATGCCTTCCCCATCTCTCCTTGCCGTTGTTTTCGCAAACTCTGGCACGCTATTGTTCGGCAAGTCAATAATCTCGTCGTCCTTGACTTTCATTAGCGAATCGGAGGAATGAGGGCTTACTCGGAAGAGAAGAATGGCGAGGACGTCTTGTACAACGGCCTTGGCATTTTGATTCCTCGCTTAGCGAAGTCATCAGCGAAGGCCATGTCCCACGTCCCCCTGCTGAGAAGCTTGGAATCCTTCCGAAGCACGGCCTGGAGGATTTTAGCGTATCCTCGTGCATTGCCAAACAAGCATCCGCCAGCAAAATGCGCCTTTCCTGCCGGGGGATGACCATCGGTATGATATATCATGGCATTTGCCAAATCAAAACGCGCCGCAGGGTTACGGACATCTGTCTTGCCGTTCCGGACGTGGATAGGCCTGAGATGTGGCGCGATGGCCGGTGAAACGTGAAGATCAAGTTCCGAGGACTTAACGGAAAGGGGATGGAATAAAATATCATGGAACAGCTGTCGCAGGTTCCTGCCGGTGGAGCGCACCGCGAACTGTCCGAGCCAATCGGTAGAATGTCCATACCTAGATATACAGCGAATAGAGCGCATAAAAAATGTATGCATCGCGACAGTGAGCATCACTCACATGAACGTATGTCCGGGCTCGGTGACAGCCGGTATGTCGAAGTCCGATACATTGCCAGTCAGATACGAGAAGCCTTTATGGGGAACACTGCCATCGCTCGGATGATACTGGTGAAGATTGCACGATTAGTCGACAGTAGTCTCTATACCCACAAGCACGCACAAGCTCAGCGATCAGGGGATGGCTCCACCAATACGCTGCACCGGCCGTGTGCGTGAGCAGCATTCGCAGGGTAATTCGGCCTTTCTGGTCTCGTAGTTTCATGACCTTCTTCTTGTCAGGACCAATACCGTCGAAACCTTCAATTATCTTGGTGACAAGGTGGCCAGAAGACGGCCGGAATTCCGGCAGTACTTGAGCCAGCGCTTCGGGATCGTCTAGGTGACGTAGACTGAATCCATGCTTTGTGAGACCGCGCTCCAAGATGTGCAGGACGATGATAGACACAGTCAGTTTCGCGCAGCTGGCTAACCAGCCGACATGCTCTGGCTTGTATCTTTCGCCGCCCGGGGTCTTTTCGGAGGGGGCGACGGCTAGCCCCGATACGCCATCAAAAAGGATAGAATCGCTATCGAAGACCACGAGCTGAAAACCAGGGGCCACACCGTCCGCTACAGCATTATCGAGAGCTGCTTGGAGTTTCTCCGCAAGGGGCATGATGTCGCCAGAATCGCAAGGGTGCATGGGTAGAGGAATGAAGAAGCCGACTAAACCCAGTGCCTTTTATGGGAAGGAAAACGCGAATCCGTTAGCCACAGTGCATCGACGTCGTATGTCTCAGATGGATCGGTATTGTCTCAGAAGTCCATCAAACGATGTGCTCATGGGAGAAGCTTGACAGAAGCATGCGAGACGTCAGAGCCTCGATGCATTGCATACCGCAAAATATGCACCGCATGGACGATTTTTATTTGACAGAGCTAACGGAGTCCGCGAGAGGGGTCAGACATACCTTTTGATTGGCACGCATATTGCCCCACGAGTCTAACAGTTGTAGCGTATACCGCCATGGGAGGACGACCACTGAGAATAGTAGACCCATAGTGACGGGCAAGGGGTAGAGGCGGTCTGAAAATACAACGAACGTAAGATATGTTCGAGGGGAAGATGGAGTGACCTACCATAGCGCTTTGCGATGGCTAATAACTTGCGGCAATGTATCCTCACTAGACCATTCACCCGGCTGCAGGGCTTACTAGGAAAGGTCTAGCTCGCATGATCCCAGGTCGATTCTCCGCCGCTTCTAGGTGCCCTGATCCGCAGGTAATCTAGCTTACTTCTGAAGAGCTGCCAGGGCATCAGCCTTGTCAGGTTTACACGACCGTCATCTGTCTGGTCAATTTGACTCGATTAGACCATGTAGCTATACCAGCGTTGCTGCAACCGCGGAAGCAAAAGAAAGACGCCAACAGACAACCAACAGAAGCCGCACATGCTATCGTTTTCATCGCTATCACGATCGACCAGCGCAAGTTCGTCTTCGCCGCCGGGGCCAAACTGAGTAATGGCAGCAGTTGTGCCAGTTCCGTTAACATTGGAATCTCGTACTGCGGTACCATTGCCGTACGCGTCTGTTTCTGCCTCATTACAGTGGCTTATCAAGCTGGCATCGTATGTTTAGCATGGCGCCGCGGGTACATGAGGGTCAGGAACAAGGACTCATTTTGGAACTGCTGACTCTCCCACGAGCCGTCCGAAGTTCCCCGTTGGGCGGCGTTAGCTCCTGCTGGAATCCGACATGTTGTATGACGCCGTCAATAGTGTTCGCAGAAACGACTCTAGGAACATGTGGCATAGATCTCGTGTCTCTCGGAAGGACATGTCAGGTAGAACGGTTTCTACGTCGCAGAGAATGATAACTCTAGTAGGTTAACTCCCTTTGTCCGCAATGCTCGGATCATAAGGCCTTCATCAATCGTGGCTTTAGAAATACGCAGCCGGGCTAAGGAGATAGTAAGGCCCTACTCGGTTAGTACCCATAGGGTTCATCATGGTCGCAGTTGCTGATTGAACGTCACGAGACGTGGCAATGCGATGATACGCTCGTCGGGCAAGACGACGATAGACGCCACAGGACATCTAGCTGCCTGGGTCAGTATCTCCGCTAGATTTTACGCTCGCATTTCCCAAAGGACTTGTATTAGCACAGGGTACAACTCAGGGGAACCTTAACGTAAACAGTGGATAATAAGGTCAGCCACGCTGCAGGCTCCTCCAGTTCCACAAGAAATATGGAATTTCGGGCAGTTTGGTAGACGCATGACCGTCTTTTAGCCGCCAAAGTTACTACAGACGTTCTGGAGCTTGAAAGTAGAGCTTTGCATCTTCTGACTTCCCTGTCTCCCGTATTCTTCCACAGGAGTGCTCAAGCGTGGAGATTCTCTGCATTGCCCCTGCCACTTTGTGAAGCAATATTCCCTGACTGGGCTTTAAACTTGCATGCGACCATGAGGCCCCGGTATCGAAGTCAAGTTGGGTGAGTTTTGATACAGCCGACCCCATCTTTCAGCACGCACAGACGAGTCGCATGTCCTTCACAACGTATTGCTGCGTCCGCCCAAGCCAGTTATAGGCATCTTCTGTCGAGGGGTCCAGTTGCAGGCAAATATACCTTATCGATCCATCTTCCCGACCGCCACCAAGATACCAGCTGACGACTGTTTCTCCGATTAGGTATACCGGTGGTTATTCCCCGCTTGGCCATCTGTGATATGCATGTGGATCCGATGCTGATTGGTGCGGGTTTTCAGAGTCCTTGAACCCAGGCCGGTAACTATCATCAAACCTAGGAGCTGTCTCTCCCATGACAGACCGCCCATCGTGACGAGAGGCCGTTTTCGCCGGTCAGCAGCGCAACATGACAAGGGAGGACCTGTGCCTATCTATCGGACGGTTGGCCAAAGCGCTACCACGAATCCCTTTTGAGCCTCTTGTTCTTGCCTATGACCAAGACCATCTGTTTCGTGGAGCAATACTGAATTCCTTTTTGTAAAAGCGCTACAGGGTATCGAGGTCACCGCTGACCGTGAGTGGATTTCAGTACCGTTCCTCGTGGATCACAAAGTGCTCCACAGAAAGCAGTGTCTTCGTGAGTTGGATTGCATCTTCAGGTCCGAATTGCGGATTAGGCCAGTTACTACACCACTCCGTGGAAGTGCATTCTGGTCGAGGCTTGGGAGGCGGTAGCACTTCCTATGCTCTTCTGTGTGCATTTTTCTTCGACAATTGAAAATCGCTGCCAAAACCAGCAACATCTTTCCTTACGACCGTCCACCATTCTTCCCTCCCGCGCTTCTCTGGCCTATCAGGAGACCAAACTGACAAGACGCGCAGGCTTCTTTATTTTGATCTGGCTGCGGATGGGTAACTCGGACGGTTATTTTAGGTGCAGGTATGGACACACACAGAACCCTTATACCCTACCTCCTTAGTCCCGAGGCGTCAATTCCAGGTATGCAGGCTGATGCGAATACTGGTGGCAATACACATGCCTGTCTGACAGATCCGTACCTTTCCGCCTTCGCTACTACTCCTCCCGGCCCAACTCTATCTTACTCTATCGACCCATCGCGTTCTCGCAATTCGACGGTCGCTGTTGCTTCTCTTGAGTCGGGCGTGAATCCTTCCGCTTCGGGCGTCGTACCAGCGAGGCGTTCGTAATGAAGTGATGGAAGAGCTTCCGGGCTGGGTCTGTCGGTGACGGCTACAGTCGTGATTGGTTCCGTTGCAGCAGTGTTCTGCAAAAATTCATGAAACAGTCACTTGGTCGTCGGATCTTCTTGTATACCCAGCTTACCATCTCATGTTCAGCAAGGGACGCAATTTGTGAGCTGCTGGTGACGAGAGGCTTGCACCTATTGGTCGCGCCTCTCCTGGTTATCGCGGCAGGATTGTGCTTACGGGGAGTCAGCTGACATGCGCCTACAAGACCCAAATATACGACGAGCAGCGAGCCATTCACGATTATCCGAGCCTCACGCTAGCAGGATGCATTAATCAGATTCTCCTGGTAATCCGATTAGGCGGACATAGGCGCACTCTCTCGATCGAATGCTGTATCCCATACTGATATCCCACTGCGAGTGTTGGTTTGCAGTACGAACATGTCAGATTGTTTAGCACTGACGATCGCTATTGTTGGTACGCTTGCCCCTCTATTTGCTTCATGCGACTATTATAACAGCACCCTGCACCCACCAGGACCTACTGGATTCATCGGCAGCATCATCACTCCGACGTTCGTTAAGGCAGCAAAGGACGGCGAAATCGCTCAACTTCGCTTGCTCACGACCGACGTCAAGAAGCCGAAGATACAGAAGTACGTTGAAGACGGAGGAGAACAGGTAGAAGCCTTCGGTATCAACTATGATCAGCCGTCGACCCTGGAAGATGCCCTTCGTGGTGTTAATGTGCTCGTGAGCGTCATGGGCGCTGAAGGGGACTACTCGAAGAGGAAGACAGTGCTCCTGGATGCAGGTGAGTGCCACAGTACCTACGCCGTCAGAGTCGCACGATGATAACAGCTGATGCGCTTCTAGCATGTCAGTCAGGGGTGGAAGTGTACTTTCCCTCTGAGTGGTAAGTTCACAGTGCAGGACCGCCTATGCGCACAATTTTCTCATTAATTACGCTGGCAGGGGAACGAACCATAACAGGACTAAACGGTATCATCCCATATTCGAGGCAAAGAGCCACCACCATCACGACGCGGAGGCTCGTGGACTGAAGGTGGTTGCTGTATACACCGGGCTTATCATCGAGTTTTGCTTCTGCAAATGGTTTGGTATGTGGTGCGTTCACATGCACATTCCTTCATCTCATTTACCATACAGGGGTCGACTCTGCTAAGAATACTTGGGTCATACCGGGCACCGGTAATGAGCCTTGCGCAATGACTTCGTCAGCCGACTTAGGGCCCTACTCGCTAAGAGCTGTACTACTGTCCCACAATGAACCGGATAGGATGCCGTCCCAATTGGAGATTTACTCCGATAAAGGGTATGCCCATTTCACCCTACCCTAGCACGACCGTTTAGATTACTCTCCAGCACATGGAATTCATACGCAGACGCGATGGAAAAGGTGTCCGGAAACCCGATCCGACGGGAGTATCTCTCTCTTGAACAAGCGGTCAAGAACTATGACGCAGTGAAGGACACGCTGCCTCCGCACATGCTAGGCCCTTTCCTCCCGATCCTCACGGCAGAGAATGCGTTTGATCATTCGGAGGATGGTATCAAAGTGTTAAATCCTGATCATAAGTTCTTCAAGCCGAAGACTGTAGCCGAGTATGCTTTGGAGGTAAGCCTGGTATGTCGGCCGTTGGTGTGGCTGACAACCGCTTTATTTGATATCACAGGTGGATGGTAAACCATGGCTAAATTCGAGCCCTTTCGGGTGACAACACAGCGCTCGTCACAAGCTGTATTTGTATGTATAGAGGCGCCATGTACGATGAATCATTTTAGCGACGCAGGTACCGTGTCCCGCGCGGTGGGTATACAATGCGATACACAAGCGAAATTCAACGACGATAACAACGAGAGCGATGAGCGAAGAACGGACATCATTAAAATCTTCTAAGGTACGGTCGTGACGATTAGGTATACATGAGAGGTCATAAATAGCGATACAATGCGGGGACATGATGTCGAAAGAGGCGGTTGACGGAGGCAATACGCTGGTAAGCCCGTCTTCGCGTCGAAATATTGCAGTCGCGGCCTGCCGCGAGTGTCTGCGAGGAATTGGCGACGAATGGTCGTCAGTGGTCATATAATCATGACCAGTTCATTTCGGATTTGATCTCCCTTCCGGTGACGTCGCACGTAGGAACGGAGAAAGGGTACTTCGCAGTGCTGACGCTCTTTGCGAATTGATATCCATTCTGCCAGATGCTCTTGGGGCCCATGTGTAGCTGGGGGATAACCTGACGCTCGACCAGCATCTGCCGGAATAAAGGTAAGCTAGATCAGCCCACTCAAGGGCATAGGAAGGAAACATACCTGGAGCGCCGAGAATACCCAGTGCCGCGAGCACCATCGCCGTTCGTCCTGGACAACCTCTATCTCTCGCAAGAGCATCGAGAGACCGAGGCCCGAAACATTCTCATCATCGACTTTACACAGAAGTGTCATCGCCTCTATCCGCTGGTCCGAGTTCATGGTCGGCTTCCCCTCGTATACCCACATGTCGTCCCCGTCCCTGTCAATGTTCTTGACATGATACCGCCATGTCTGCACCTTCCGCGGGTCTGGGTTCTTCGGTGCCAGAATGAGCGCGGTGTGGTATTTCACATCGTCCCCCTGCGCCCTGCCCTCTGAGTAGTAGGCAATATATAGTCTATGTTTATTCGAGCGGTTGGAAGTGGGCTAGATTAATTTGACGTGAGTCTGTGATACCACCCGCATGAAACACCCAGCGTACCTTGGTCGGGACGGGACTGAAAGTCGGGTAAAGCGGCGTGGACATCATCTAGACGCACTTGAACGAGTGGATTCAGCAGAAAGAGGCGACGTGTAAAGTGAGTGAGTGGAATGCTATCCGGTCGACGCTCAGCGTCTTGGGGTTAGGCTTAAAGCTCCAGCTTCATGTTGCTCTTATGAGAAAGTACAAGCTATGTCACCAGAACGTACAAACAAATGGACAGCCTGAAGGAGCAACTACGGCCCCTCGTTTGCTTCCCGCCACCATGTCTATATTTGGGCATCCTCTTGTTCCACGGGACGAGCCTCACGCCTTATTGTTAGCCGAGATGGGTACTTCGGAACGAGGAGAGATGCAATACTCATCTGGATGCGTCAATTGTACAGCGAAGCCTCGTTTTCTCGGAAAATGTGATGTAGTGGGGAGTCTCTTATTGTCCCAGCTCGCCCCGATCAACAGGATGGCGTTGAGCGCCGTGTAGGAAGGGAAATCTCAAGGCGTACATAGGAGTCCACAGGTCCAAACCGAACTGGCCGATCCCAGCCATCGTGATCTGAACTCCGCGCGTTCGTCGAGAAGATGTACCGCTCTATACCCGATACAGTGTTTTCTTTGTACGAGATCTAACAGCATCTCTTTCATTATCGACCCTAAGCATCGCCGACAGCAGCACAAAGTAAAGGCACCAAGGACAATGTCCACGTTCTCGAGATTTCAAGGAACCAGAAACTTATCAACCCACCGAAATCACAGCTTGGCATATATCTTCGATACGTCAAGCAGATTCGACCCGTGGCCGGTTGCGTAAAGTGGCGGGTTGCGTAAAGTGGCGGTTGCGCAGGTAGATTATCCTTGGTGATCATAGTATACCAGGATGCACGCCTTTGTTGCCTGAACAAAAGGATGGAGTGACAAAGGTCATGGAAGCCCATCCCATTAACTGCCCTGCGCAAAGACGGCGATCGCGGGGGATATTCCCGGACTCTTTGTATACCAGAAGGGTTGATGTTGCGATGGAGGAGCCTAGGCGGATGCAGAATTCTTGAATTATCCGTGTCCCGCATCTAGCGGATCCTGAAGGAGTCAGTCAATATATATATCAATATCGTCGTAAGAAATTTAGTGGGAGATGCTGCATCCAGGGAGGGGAGCAATAGTCGGGTCCAGAAAAGCGCTTGCGTGGGCTGTCCAGGCGCCACGACTAAGTGAGTCACGGATAGGGTAGATGAGGAGTACACACACTTTTCGTAGAACTCTAGAGTTCGCGTCGTCTACCGACCAAATGATGAATATAGACATACAACCCATCATATCAGCCCGGCTGAATCCCTTGGAGACATTGCTATAGTTAAGAACTTCAGTCGACGTATCGATGTCATTACGAGCGCCAGACATCAGTGTCCAAGCCGGTTTCGAGATTCTACGCTCACTGTATCAACGTTGGACACCTCGGAACACTCTTAGACTCCTAAGTGACTCACGGTTTGTCGAAAGTGGCTCTGTAATCCGATTAGCGATAGCTATGACAGACTTTGACAGTGGACACTACCTAAGCAGAAGGCAGGGCGTAAGTGCTCTCAAGTGAGTTGCCTACATAGACCGTTACCTTACAGACCTCGAGATCGGTAAAATTGAACATATCCAAGCAGTTTCGAGTCGAATTTCGAGGAATAAGATGGAGGACTAGCTAGATGACATACAGTAGCTATAGTAAGTTAGCAGTTGCAGTTGTAATCATAGCACGGCGATTGCCGGCGGACTTCAGAAATGTGGCGCACACTGTCATGCTGAGGCGCAGCACTTCCAGGCAGCCAGACCATAACCACCACACAGCAGTGAGTACCGCCATTCCGCTCCCTTTGCTAAAGCTTAGGACAAACGTTTATTGCTGCAGCTTTCTCGAACTTTATCGTACATGAGAATTTCATCCGCTTTGACTCTGCTCGTCGCTGGCGCCGGGCTTGGTGAGCATATCTCTATCGCACAGATACTCAGGGCACGATTGACCAAACGGTTCGACCGTCTCTTATTTTACAGCTATAGAGCAAGTCAGCGCCAGCCCCATTCGAGTAGTCGTCGTCAGTTCGCATCAGGAGCTCTCCGCCTCCGGCCCAGGTATTCTGCGCATCGGCCATGCCGCCACGAACGCCCACCCGGAAATAGCACTCGCGCAGATGGGCACTAAGCCGCAGCTGATGGCCACGACCGAGTGGAAAGAGAGGCACGCCAGGCCCCAGCGCCTGTGCGGCAAGCTGAGGGAGAAGGCGCTGGCGATGTCCAACGGGATCCGCAAGATGCTCGGGATGCCGCTCGTCGAGGGCCGGCCCTTCCATCACGCCCACCACATGGGAACCGCGAAGGATGGCGGGAATAATACCTTCAAGGTGATGGGGTGGGTGGAGAAGGAGCCTACCCTCAAGCCGGTCGAGGCCGTTGAGGAGGAGCAGGCGCCCGGCCCCCAGCCCGAGGAGCCCAAAGGAAGGATCGTGTTCCCTGGACACCGCGTCATGAGGTGCCGCAGCTCGTCCTTCTTGAAGAGGATCCACCGCGCGCTCATGAGCCTCGGGCCCTGGGAGGGCCGCGCCGTCGCCTTTGTTCTCGGTACGTATGTTCAGGTTGATCGCGATGGATAGTCCTGATTCTTGTGTTTATCAGGTTGTGGTATCGGTGTTATCTTCCGCATGATTTGGGTGATGACCCTCGTCACCTATCGCCTGATCAAAGGGCGGAGGGAGCCCGAGGAGTACGAGTACGAGATCGTTTACGAGCAGGATGCCGAGGACCTCCTCGTCCCGCCGCCCCAGTACACCGACGAGAAGGTTGAGGCTGTGGATGCTAAGACCGCTCCCTCTCCTGCCCCGGCCACCCAAGCCTAAGCCCGTCGCTCCTTTCGAATGCCAGTTTCTTTTCCTGTGATTATCCAGAAGCTATGGAATAAACGCTGTTGCGTCTCCTTGATCATACTCCCTTCAGATACGGAATGGACTATCTATCTACCCTGTTGTAATACTTGTGAACATGATTCGTTTCAGGCCCTAGGGTGGCCCTCTTATCTCTACCTCGGGTCGGGTATCTCGCGTGTGAGGGCTCCCGAAAGTGGTTCAATTCAACTCTTTCACAAAAAACACTTGCTGCTGATTAGGCCTTCGGCCATGCCGGTTTTCTTGGTTTCTTCACGCAAACGAGAAGTAGCAGTTGATACAAAACACTTTGATGTAGAGGGATAAGCGCCACCCGCCACAATCAAGTAAAGTTGGTTCGAGCTATGACATTTGACAGTCCCATCCCGATTTCTTCCACCTCTCCCTCGATAGCCCCCAGTGCTCTTCTGCTACGCCCGAAGATGTTGCGATTCACCGCACAACTGATTATCCTATGCACGATTTGTGAGTCTGACACACCGGGCTTGTGGCAAAGATATGCTATTGCGCGCATGCGCGTCGCAACCTTCACGAAGATCCCCCTCCCCCCCGGAAGGCCTCACTCGTGCATTGGAACTCGTAGGGAACATGCCTATGATGTTAACGACCTGACCACTCGGCCTTTATGCGGTGCTGGAACTAGCTGAAGACGCTTTCGGACCAGGCTCCCTCGACGTGAATTGTCCTTGCCAATGTGGTTCCCGGCCTCGAGCGCTTTATGGTTCTGTAACTGGACGACTGTACAGGCTTCGCCCGACGTTATTCGACAAGCAACCTCTGACTACGGCTTCGGAGAGAATAAGCTGCGCATCATGATACTTTGTCGAGTTAAGCTGCAGGTGCCTCCCGACTCCCGAGTCCCCGCCAACATGATACCGTTGGAATAAACTAGCCCATCCGAGTCTCATCATAAGGAGACTATCTCGTCGGTAAGGACATGTCATATCACATAGCTACTAAAGATATATTCCTTGCTCCTAGGTTCAACGCGGTAGACAGTGGCCACGACTGTCTTGCCGTCCTCCTGCAGGGTTTACAGGACCTCCTGGCGTGTATAGCCCTCAGCAAACCTGCCTTGGCCGGTATCTCGCCCCACAGCGACCAGCAAGTTCTGCTTGATGTCCTGAGCTTCCACCCCATTTCCTCTTGCTTTTGTCCATTTCTTGCTGGGTTTTCTGCTCTCCGCCTTCGCCGACGCACTGGCGCCTTGCATGTACACTCCAATATACTATTCTCCCTGTACGTAGCCTCCTGAAATATACAAATGCTTGTTTATCGGGACCCCGAGTGAAGTCGCGTTCGCGTGAGAAAGCGTACAAACTCGCCAAAGCCTGCCGGATGTTGCCGATCTGAACCTTGCAAGTTGACCTTTCGCGACGCTCGCTTGGGCCGACCTTCGTTCTTCCTCCATCTCTTGCTTCAGCCGCCGCCGCCGCCGCCGCCGCCCGACGCGTCGATTTTCCATCGCACACAATGGCAAAGAAAGGCAAGACCGAGCACGAGCAGAGCTACTCGCCGCGCGACATCGTCCTCGCCAAGGTGCGCGGGTACCCTGCATGGCCCGGCATGGTGAGTTGCGCCGCCCGTTACGTGTCCGCTGCGTGCGCTGACGCGTAGCGCGCAGGTCGTCGACCCGGACACCGTCCCGCCCACCGTCGCCAAGGAGCGGCCACAGGGGAAAAAGAGCACGTTCTACTGCGTGCGCTTCTTCCCAGCCGGCGATTAGTGAGTGTTGCCCGCGTTTCCTGCGTGCTCGTGGCGGCTCACCGCGGTGGCACCAGCGCGTGGATAGTGCCCAAGGACATCTCGCGGCTGCAGAAGCACGAGATCGAGGCGTACATCTCCGAGCCGCACAAAAAGTCGGGGGACCTGCTCATCGGGTACAAGACGGCCCTGAACCCCGAAAAATGGGAGGAGGAGCGTGAGAACGCGCGTGCGGAGTACGAACAGTACGAGGCAGAGGCGGAAGTCGACCAGCTGGAGAGCGAGGTCGGCGAAGACGAGGACGGGGAGAAGAAGCCGAAGCCCAAGAAGCGAAAGAGGGAGATGGAGACGCCTGCAAAGTCCAAGGCCAAGTCCAAGGCGAAGAAGGAGCCCTCAGAGACGCCCGCTAAGAAGAAGGCCACGGGCGGGAGAAAGAAGAACGGCACTAAATCCAATGCAATGGTCGAATCTGAAGACGAAGGTGGTGCCGACGCAGATGCTCATGCCTCGAGAGGCAAGGAAGAGTCAGCGCCACCCACGAAGAGGAGCAAGCGGGAGGAGGACGAGGCCGATTGTGAGTTTTGCCCCTGAAAACAGTCCGCAATAACTGTGATTTGAACGCAATATGGTTCCTATCGACACAGCTGCACTAACGAACGATCCGGAGGCTACGAAAGTCAAGGATTGGAGACATAAGCTGCAAAAGGCCTTCTTAAATACTAAAGCTACTCCCAAGCCTGAGGTTAGCGCCGCGTTTCGCATGTATTGATGGTTACTGATGAGCCCAATAAACAGGAAATGCCCGACTTGGACAAGCTATTCACTACTGTCGAGACCTACGACAACATGACGCTCGAATATCTGCAATTCTCCAAGATCGGCAAAGTTATGCGCCACATACACGCATTAAAGACTGAGCAAGTTCCCCGAGACGACGAATTCAAGTTCCGCGAACGCGCGAAGGTTCTTGTTGACAAGTGGCACGAAATCCTGGACGCTAAGAAGGAGAAACCTGCCGGACCCAACGGCACGACCCCGGCCAAGAAGGAGGAAAAGGAGGAGAGCGAGGCGCCGAAAGCAGAAGCTGCGAAGGAAGAGGCGAAGGAAGAGGGCTCCGAGAAGATGCAGGTCGACACGGCGGAGGGCCCTGCTCCTGCTGCGGAGCCCGAGGCAGCCCCAGCCGTGGAAGAGAAAGCCAACGAGATGGACGTCGAGTCAACGGAAAAGCCCAAGGAAGAGGCTCCGGCGGAGGCGGCAGCAGGCGATGTCTCTGCTGTGACGGAGCAGGGTGATGTCTCCATGGCAGAATAAAACGCTCATTTTGCCCTTGCTCGAAAACCCTAAGCGTGCGTCCTCTATGCGGTATGTCTACCGTGCACCCGGCAGCCCTACATCCCTATATGCATTGCATTTTCACCGCCAACAACAGTGATGTCCTCCGGCTGTCGCCCCTCATGCCAGCCCGTCCTGTATTTGCCCTGTCCCTTCCGAGCCGTATAATCGACCTTTTGGCACCTCCAGTCTTCACTTTTCTGTACTGTCCTTTTATTTGCCATACTCTACTTACTTGTGAATAGGCCGAATTGTAGGAGATATCATATGAGACCTACATGTATCATGATCTGTATGCGCGGCGTGAAACGTGAGCTATAAACGACGATAGGAAACGTATTCCTTTCTTCCTTAGGACCACCAGTGCCGTCAATGGTTTTAGTACTGAGTTAAAGAATCTCTTGCAGCTCCTTTCTGTCCTACTCTCAGCCGCTGTACATGTTATCCCTGTTAGTCGTGGTCGTCTTTTACAGTCGTCCTCATGTCCTACCTCTAACTCCTTTCCACGTCTTGAGACTTGAGACTGGCATAGTCAACAAACCGAGGACATTACATTCCAGACAAGATGCTTGAGACTGCGAAGAAGAGCTCTTGATGTTTGGCTGGTCGTCGAGAGCGAACTGAGCTTCGAGCTCCTCGGTTGACGCCATACTCTGTCGTCAGCAGAGGATGGCATCGGTCAGCCGTGCGTTAGAAGCGGCGAGGCTGACAAGGATCTATCGTAAGGGCGCCACAGAGCACATTTAAACACGCAGGTATGTCGTAGAGTCCGTATATGCGCCCTTTGCAATTGACACAGGCCGCCCGTCAGTTACCCTACGCAATAAGACGCCAGATACATCCCCAGTACGCGAGCATGAGCTCTGCCGCGACAAATATCCACGAGCTCGGGACGGCAGACGGCTGGCACGGCGTCATCTCGCCCGACGGGCCCTTCCCCCCAGAGACAGGCCGCTACCACCTGTACATCGGCCTCTTCTGCCCCTTCGCGCACCGCGCGAACCTCGTGCGGCACATCAAGGGCCTCACGGACTTCATCGACGTCAGCATCGTCAAGCCGTACCCGAAAGGGGACGAGAAGGGCTGGCCGGGATGGCGGTTCCCCGGCAGCGCCGACGAGTACCCCCGCGCGACGGTGGACAAGCTATTCGGGAGCGAGTATCTGCATGAGGTGTACTTCAGGGCGGATAAGGAGTATAAGGGGCGGTATAGTGTGCCGCTGCTGTGGGACAAGAAGACGGGGACGATCGTCAACAATGTGAGTGACACAGACCTTTACTGAGCGCACGGGTATATTGAGTTATGCCCAGGAATCAGCCGAACTCCTCCGCTGGCTGCCGACTGCGTTCAACTCCCTCCTGGACGAGGAACACGCCAAGATCGACTTGTACCCCGAAGCTCTCCGCGCGCAGATCGACAGCATATCCGACTGGATGCAGCGCGACCTCAACACCGGCGTGTACAAAGCCGGCTTCGCCAATTCTCAGCAAGAGTACGACAAGAACGTCATCGCGCCCTTCGCTGCGCTGAACAAAGTGGAGGAGCTGATCGCGAGCAACAGCGGTCCATACGTGCTGGGCAAAACGCTGACTGAGCTGGATATCCGGCTGTATGCGACCGTGGTCCGGTTTGACACGGTGTACGTGCAGCACTTCAAGTGCAACATAGGGACGATCCGGCATAACTACCCCGTCATCAATAACTGGCTAAAGAATCTGTATTGGAATGTCCCGGCTTTCAGGGATACTACGGATTTCTTGCACATCAAGGAGAACGTGAGTGCAGGGTGGACTTCGACAAGGTCCTAATTGCTGATTAGTGGAAGAACAGTATACCAAGAGTCACTACGACATCAACCCTAAGGCCATCACGCCCATGGGTCCCTTCCCCGACGTTGAGGAGGGCGTTGAAGAGGACTTCAACAAGTTGAAGCCGGGAGGAGTGAAGTTACCCGCGGTCCTCGATTATTAATCAAGGTTGTAATATCGGAGTGCACATATTATTGGACGTCAGGACTAGATAACCGCAGAAGGTCCTGATCTTACGCCCAGCGACGGACCAGCAGTCATTGGACTTTGATTCAACTATGTACATTGCAGCACTCTGATAACATGGTACAATGAAGCGATTCGTGTCAAGGCATATTCACGGTCTGCATATACGAGAAATCAAAGGTTCTCATAGATATCAACTACAGATATTCATTTTGAATTCAAGAAGTAGATCGCTAGCATACTAGGCGACGAAATCAATCTCGAGAGACGTGCAAAGAGGAAAGTATACGCACGATAATTAGGATCATGGGCGACCAGAACTTCCAAGAGTCGGGTATCGTCTATCGTCCCTCGGATCAGGAGGATACGGCCTACCAGCGTAAGGGGGAGGAGATCTAGGTGGGGGAGGAGCCCGCCTGTCGTATGAGTTATATCTGACGGGATCCGTCAGTGTCCTCTCGCGCACGTATTCGCGATCTCGTGGAGGGCCGCCTGAAGCGTATCCCACAGGGCGGTCGTAGTAACTCGCGCTAGTCGTGGGAGGCGGCGTTGCCGCCCTAGACGCGTATTCAGAGGATGATACCAAGGGGTCCCGTCGGGGAGGCGAGTATATGCCTGAACCGGTGCTATAGGGTTCATCACGGGACCTCTTGTACGGTGGAGGCCGTAGGTCATCCACGGGACCAGCGAGACGACGCACTGGGCTTGGGCTACGCGGCCTAACGCGAGAGAATGGCGGAGGACTGGGTTCTCGATAAGGTGGTCGATCGAAGTCCCTAGGAGCATAGCCGCCTCTGTCCTCTGGATAAGCATCAGGCAACCTCGAAGCCAAAGGCGGACGCATAGGCTCTGCACGAGACGCTACGGGCGGAGGCGAATACGCTCTACGGTCTCGCTCGTAAGGAGGCCTTGCAGGAGGGGGAGACTCTCGACCATAGAAAGCACGGTCTCTATCATACTCTCGCGCTGGCGGTGGCGGAGCCGCTGCAGAACTCGTTCTCTCCCATCCAGTTGATTTGCTTTCCCAGTCAGGATCTCTTGCATCTCTGTAGGACCAATCTCTGCTATCCTCGTAATACTCTCGCCTTGGCTCAGGAGCAAAGCGTCGCACAGGGTCATCGGTAACAACCGGGGGAGGTGGTTCTCGTGTCCACGATGCCCGCTGCGCAGGTGGACGATCGAGAGGCGGAGGACTCCGGCGGTAAGGCGCACGGCCTCCGGGAGGAGGATCAACGTCCATGATATCTGAGCGGCGATCATCATACGACCTGTCCAGGTCAGCACGGGAGGGAGGAGGCCTTACATCGGGCCTCTCCCTAGAAACGTTGCGAGGAAGAGGCCTGTAGTCCCGTGCAGGTGGGGGCAGCAAACGACGAGGAGAAGGCGATCGTGGCTCGAGCTTTGGGCGGACATCATCACGAGGTAGAGGAGGCGGAGACCTACGAGGAGGGCTTGCCCCACGAGGAGGACGAGGCGGCGGCATCCTGTCTGCTGGAGGCGGGGATGGTCTGTATCGATCACCACCAGGGGGTGGCCCAGGACGTCCGCGCCTTTCGTCTATGGGCGGAGGAATAGTCCGATCGCTAGCAGGCGGCGGCCGACGAGGAGTATCATCGAGAGGTCTTACACCAGAGCGTGGTGGAGGACGGTCACGGTCAGCTGCGGAAATGGAAGGACGAGGTGCGCGATCATCTGGAGGAGGGCGTCGAGCCGCCGCCCTTGCATCTGCAACATCAGTTGGCCTTGGTGGCACTGGGACAGGACGCGAAGGGCGGTCATCCGGCTCCCGTGCCGAGGTAGAATGCCCAACTACACGGTCCGGTAATGAGGGGTTCTTGCTAACCTGCTCGTCAACGGGAGGTACAGAGCGGGGAGGCACAGCACGACTGTCAGCAAGAGGAGGAACAGCTCTATTACCACGGTCATCAGGTCTCACAGAATCAGGAGCGGGTCTAGGGGCATCACGTTCCTGAGGAGGCCCGCGACGGTCGTCTACAGGTCTCACAGGACGAGCATCAAGACTTCCAGCAGCAGGCCGAGCTTCGGAAATCTTGGGAGATGGAGGCACACGAGCAGGAGGAGCAGCACGAACATCACGAGCATCACCGGAGGGTGGACGCATAGGTCGATCATCAGGACCCGGAAGACGCGCACCGCGATCATCTGGTAATGCGGGCCTTGAAACAGCAGAAGGCGGCTTATCTACTACCATAGCATCATCTGAAGGCTTTGCATCGTACCGACGCGGAGGTGGAGGAGGATCCGAGCGACGAGGCTCGTAGTGCCGATCTTCAGGGGGAGGAGGCCTTCTCGCATTGCCGTTTCCATTACTTGCCTCGGGTGGCGCCCTAGGACGATCGTCGGGACGCCTCTCATCTCGCATAGGACGATAGGTATCCGTGCGACGATCACGGTCGAAGTCGCGGTCCCTCTCTCGATCCCTGATATCTCTGTCCCTGTCTCTGTCTCGGTCGAAGAACCTCTGGTCTCGCGGCGGGGGGCCACGAGAGTCGTTGCCAACAGACCGATCAGAAGGAGCGCGATTGAGGGATGAGGGCGGACGGTCGGCTTCAGGCCGTCCACGTCTGTCATCTTGTCCGTATGGCTGGCTCCATTGCTGTTTGCCATCAGGTCGAGCATCATCCTTACCGTTGTTGAGTGACGTTGTATCGCCTGAAGGATCCCCTCTTCCTTTCTCGGCAGGCAAAGGCCTGTCAAGCGTGGAGCGGGCATCCATTGACCGGTCCGGTCTTAGAGAATGGCTTGACGGAGGTCGATCATGACGAGCACCAAGTACTTCAGGCTTGGAGTCCGGAGGCAGCTCATTTCCAGATCTCACCACTTCATTCTTGTCGTTGGCCAATTGAGGCATACCCTATATACACACGAAGACGTCAGCGATCCAAAGAGACATTGCAACCTGAACCTCCAGGACATTATTGATGGATGACGTGGCGCTCACAGGTGTCTGAGCGCTGGGCTTCTTATCCCAAGACTCGCTACGAGGTCTGGTCGCAACGTTCCCGGCTGCTCCGTTTGAGTGACTCATCACAGGAGTACCAACAAGATCCGTCGGAATCTGCTCCGGATGAGGGGGCACCTGAGACACCGATGTCGTTCCAGTACGTGGCCCCATGTAAATGCTCGCCAGCGCAGCCGGGTTAGGAATGGGTTTGAAAACATCGTGCTGGTTATTCTTGATCATATCCTTGAGCTTCTCAAGAATCTCAAGATCATTTTTGCCAGGTGGAAGCTGCACGTTTTGCTGTTGTTGTGGATAGTACTGAAAAGGAGTCCCGACGGGCGGAGGCATAGAAGGCATGTAGTTGTTAGGATATCCAGAAAAGTTGGGCGGCACCATCTGAAAGCCGCTATTTTGACCTTGACCAGTGAAAGGACTCGGGACAGAGACAGCCGATTTGGGAGGGTCCTCTGAGGGCGTCGGAACGAGAAAAGTGGTATTTGGGTCCTCGGCAAGCGTGGTGACGGTCCTCTCGCGGTTCATGCTGTTGCGGGCCTTGCGCTTTTTGTTTTGCCTTGTGGACATTCCGTTATTTATTTGTTTAGCCCCCTGCGCCCCGTGCTAGTCAGATCCCCGTCGAACCGCCTTAGATTGAATTTCAAGGCTGTCCGACCCTGAACCCACCAATTCTGCCGCAGTCGCCGCTCGCTGCTAGTAGAGTTTAGTCTATGTGCTGCAGAAACAAAATCGCCAGAAGACAAGCAAGAAAGCAACGAGAAAAACAGGCGTCGTCGTGGTTAGGAGAACAAGCTACGCGACCACGCAGATGGGCTGATACCAGACAGCCGGTTGTGGCAGGCCTGCCGGTCGGCATGCGGCCTTGTTTCACAGCGTTTCATCGTTTCTTAGCCGTTTTCCTACTGGAATTACAACTGCGTATGTACAATTGCAAGAGACAAAACTATAGTGTATGTTGTTTCTACTTCTCGTATTCTATCACACCCGCCCGACGAAAGCATTAGGAGAGAAAATAGTCCTTTAGTCTACATCCATTTCAGACGGTCCCTTGGGCTGCTCGCCGCCCTCGGCCGGCTTCGCCTCCTCCTTGTTCTCAGGCTGAGGCGGTTGCTCCTGCTTGGGTGTCTCGGTGCCAGGCGCAGGTTGAGGCTTAGGCTTGGGCTTGGTGAGGATGGGAGTAGCGAAGTAGATGATCTCCTCGCGTTTCTTGAGGACCTCCTCCGACTTGAGCACGGGGTCGACGTTTTTGGGCCGTTCGGACTGCCGTGCAATCTGGTCCTCCAGCCACTTCTGGATCGTCGCGCACTTCTCAACGATGGACTGCTTGTCCTTCTCTTCGATGTGCGCGTACCGCTCGTCTCCAGAAGTGGCATAGCCCATGTAGGTGTTTATCGTCTCGCGCAGCTGGCTGACGACCCGTCCACGCTCCTCGGTCTCTCGCCAACGGAAGACGATGGGGTTGCCAATTTTCTTGGCGTCGTCGAGGCGTCCAACGTACGCCGACTTCGTTGCGTCCTCGCCCTCTTCTGAGTACAGCCAATCCTCGGACTCTTGCAACTTCTTGAGGAGCTGATCCTTCTCTTGCGGCTGGGTGTAGGCAGCATAGCGCTCGTCGAGCTTGCCTCGCATGTCGTAGACATACTCTTCCAGGGCGTTCTTGGCGTCCTAATCACGACGTCAGTCTCGCGAAGATAGTACACAACTCCCGTGAAGAACGCACCTCTGTATCCATGACAAGCTTGTCGGCGGCATGCATCTGAGCCTCCTGCTCCCTCCACTTCTCTAAGACGCTCTTGTCTAGCGCAGTGTTGGAAACAACGAACGGCAGGTCCTTCTTGACCACTTTCCGTTTCTTCGGCTGCGCTTGCTGAGTCTCACCGTCGACTTCCATAGGGGCCTCCTCCTGCTCAACCGTCTCCTCGATGTACGCCTGCTCAAAGCTGACGATACCGTGCGTGTTCAACCGGATCTTCAGCTTGACGCACGCCAAATCGCCCTTCGCGTCCGGCGTCACACTCTTGGCCGAGAATTTCGAGATCCAAGGGGTCACGCCACCAGGCAGCTCTGACAGGTCTGCGTACGCTACCTCGAGGTCGAACGCGGATTTGCGGTAGTAGGTGAGTACCTTCGTGGACGGCACGACGTTGCCCTTCGGGAACACAACGAGCTCCGTATCCTCGTCAGTATCCTCAGGCAGCTTCTCCCACTGTACTTTGATCGAGTACGGCGCGATGTCGTGCATTGTGAACTCCCGAACGCGGAAAACGGGCGAGAGCATCGCACAGGTGAAGGTGGCGCCGCGCGCGCACGCCTCGTCCTGGTTCAGCGTCGTCTTGAGCGTCTTCCCGGGGAATGCACTCTGGATCTTCGCGCGCACCGCGGGCACACGCGTCGACCCACCGACGAGCTCAACCGAGTCGATCTGGTCCAGGGGCACCTTGGCGTCTGCGAGCGCGCGCTCGACCACGCCGGGGATGCGGTCGAGGACGTGCGCGATCAGCTGCTCGTACTGCTCGCGGGTGAGCTTTGAGGATGCGTCGATATCGTTCATGATCGACTCGACGGACAGGTTCGACTCGGGGTTCGCGGAGAGAATCTTCTTGAGACGCTCGCATCCGGCGGCCAGACGGAACACAGCCTTGGGACTCGACATGACATCGATCTTGTACTTCTCCTTGAACTCCTCCGCGAAGTGCTGCACCAGGGCATAGTCGATGTCCCGACCGCCAAGGTGTCGGTCGTACGCGGTTGCCTTGACCTGGAGCTGGCCCTTGGAGAAGGCAACGACAGAGACAGTCATGTTCGAGTGGCCGACGTCGACGAACACGACGTGACGGGGGTTCTCAGGCTCCGGCAGGTCAGACTTCGTGATACCGTACCCGAGGGCGACGGCGGTTGAGTCGTTGACTACTCGCAAGCAGTTTAGGTTCGCAATTGCTGCGGCATCAAGGATCGCGCGTCTTTGCACTTCGGTATACCAGCCGGGCACCGCGATTACAATATCGCTGACGCCAGTCTTTAGCTCGTTCGCGGCGATATCCCGGAGCTTTCCAAAGTACATCGCAGTCAACTGCGTGGCGGAGAACTCGTGCTCCTCATTTTGGTACCGAACCTAGCCAAGTCGTTAGACACCGATGCAAGGTGAAAACTGTGCGATGCGCACCTTCACACCCACGCTCCTCTGTACGTCCACCAACTGCGCGTTCAGGAACTTTTTCTCGACCTCCTGTATCTCAGGATCATTCAGAGTTCGGCCGATGAGTCTCTTCAGCGAGCCGATCGTGTTCTTGAAGTTGGACGTCTCTTGCGTCTTTGCGGCTTCACCGATTGCTCTTAGCTTCGGCCCGAAACCGACGAGCGACCTATTTCGATCTGTGAGCATTGGGTCGACAATTTGGATGAAAGATACGAACGGAGTAGCACGGTTGGAGACTTCATTCGTGATAATGTCGATGCCGCGGTTTCGCGCAACACCAATCTAGACACCACACCACGATGTCAATATTTCTTCTACCACATGGAAGTCAGTACGCACCTTACTGTGCAAGGAGCCAAAATCAACGCCAACAACGGCCATTACACGGGTCGTGAATTAGTCGTTTCTTGAAAGTACAGAGACTGGAGAAGAAAGACGTGAAAGATGGGGCGCAGTTTGAGGAGACTTGAGGCCAGCAATCGTGCTGCCGGCCATTTTGATACATTGCCTCTTTCGGTGACGTTCTGGACGATTCCACTCCATTCCAAACTCGACGAGGGGATCACTGCGGTGTTTGCGTGAGCCGAAGTGAAGCCATCGTAAGACCCCGAAAACCGGGGTCTGGCCGAAGGGATCACCACTGGAAGTAAATTGACAGTATAGTCGAAGTAGCAGGGTGTGCAGACAGCTCACTCGAAGGCTATGCCATAGAAAAACAGGGAGAGGAGAGAACTGCACAAAAATAATAAAAAAACTGCCTGCGAGCGCGAATCAGAAGTATCAGCTCAGGAAGTCACGCAAAGAAGTGAAACCACTCAAACTGAGTTACAAGCATGATTGAACCAAGGTGCTTAACAGTCCTGTCTCGTAAGACTAGTGCCAGCTAAAGCCGATTGCCTAGTATATGCGCGCCGTCAGATGCCCAGGTATGCGAGAGCACATCGAGCTGCACAACTCGTGAACAGGCTTGATGAATGCCATACTAGAACTGAAGCTCGGTCACTACAGTGTGTTAAATGAGGATTTAATGGGCTTACGTTTGTTGTGGCCCGGGTAGTCCTTCAGAGACCTCCCCTCTTTGATAACAGACGATCTAAGCGTCACAAATCAGAAGACATAAATTTTCTATAGAACCCGATATTACCAGTATTCGTTGCCTTCAAGAACCGAAAGCCAGACTTGCCACCGCGCACACGGTGGTTGCAGCCACCCAGCAAGGTGCACCGGGTCCTCATGCCACAACGACTTTGAAGTTGATCGAATCCCGTCGGACTGTCGGACAAATTCAGGCTGGACTGATATCGATGCCTCGCGTCTGCCACACTGCTAAGGTCAGGGATTCATATGAAGGTAACGCTGTCATAGCTGTCACTGTACTAAGTTGCTCTCGAGATGGTTAAACAAGGCGGGACCCGTTCCAGGTCTTGCAGCGTCGTACTAGATCTACCATACTTACATTGTAAGTATGTCAAGTCCTGCAGCACGAGCCCTGAGTGCGAGACGGCATCTATGGGGGATTCAAGGATATGCTGGGTGATACGTTCGTCACTAATAAAGACGGAAGAGCTTCATTTAGGCCCGAGCAGGTACTATTAATCGTACATACGAGCTGACTTCATCGGTCGAGATATATGACTCAGAGCAAAATGTTAAGGGCATGAAGCTCTAGCTGCTAAGCCCGAGTCTTCTGAGGGAAGTTGTTGTCAAAGGTGAGTTCCTCCGCCTCCTTACTACGAGGCCTTATGCTACATTTGAAGGGCAACGGATGGCTAAAGTGAGCCGTGAAGTCAGCATTCACGACGCGTCTCAGCAGATCTGGCGGGAAACTCGCCTGACCAGCCCGTCGGTATACTTTACTGATGGCACAATCTCTTGCCCGTTCTCATCTGTTGCTTTCGAGATGTCAAAACAGGCAAGCACGGACGCCACAACGATCCATATTGCAGCATCCGCAAAATGTCGGCCTGGGCAAATGCTGCTCACGCAATATAAATATACAATTGGTGGTCGAAAAGCGTACAGCATACCGTCGACCCAAACCAAATGCTGTGAGGGGATACTCATCGCTGATAGTCCCATCGTTATTCAAGAAGCGCTCCGGTTTGAACTCGTAGGGATCTTTGTAGACCCGCTTCTTTGTAGACCCGCTTCTTTGTAGACCCGCTTCTTTGTAGACCCGCTCATCCATATGTACCACCCTGCCATGCAGGAAACAAGGTGAGTTGGGCATGGAAATGTACCTCGATTATTTTACCATGTGTTCATGATAATGGTCGCACCTGGGAGGGAATCCGTGAGAGGAGTAAAACAGGAGCTGAGGCCTATACTGACCCTTAGGTACAAAATACCCGTTGTAAACATCGGGCTCCGTCGTTGCATGCGCGACACCTGTATGGCAGTATGAACACACCTACATGGCAGCTCCATGCTCCAAAGGCAATGGACTTACTCAGTGGGGTAACCACACCCCATCTCAGAGCCTCCCTGCAGACCGCTTCCACATACGGGAGCGACATCCTATCCTTGAATTCGGGTAAGCGGCTGGTCCCTACGGCAGTGTCTATATCTTTCTGTGCTTTTTTCCAGCACATCCGGATAAAGAACCATTGCTAGAAGGACCATCTCTATCGCGGATACGGTCTGGAATCCCGTCAGTCCTTGTGGTTGAGAGAGTCCTGAGGGCCACGTCTGCTCACAGCATCTGCACCAGCTGTGGAGTAGTGTGAGTCAAAAGCCACTCAGCTCAAGTTGATGTTGCCTACCGTTGTACCCAACGCCTGCGACACCCTTAATAATTTCTTCTAGCGGATGAGTGCCTTCATGAGGTGGCAAGCGTTCCAGGAGCTCGGATGATATGCATCTCTTTCCCAACCCTAAAGCCTGAGGCGGCGATGAGCTCTCAAACTGCTGTTATTGCCCTTGAATAGTCACCATATTTGACTTCACGAACTCGAACGGCGCCGTGGTCATCTCCGTCACTAACCTAACGCAGTTCTGAGCGTAGACTTTGAATTCCATCCCTGGGAGCCAGGAGGGTAGATACTGCACTATAGGACGGATTCAGTACATCTGACCGCCAATGTGCCAGTAACAAACCTTCAGGAATAATATCAAGGATTGCTGCACCAGGAAAACTGGATTCGGACATCATCTGCGTTGCTCTCTCCACGAGATCAACAAATTTGTCATTTTCCTAGGCAATTTCATAACCATAGAGTACGAGCATTGTATTTGCCGACGCGAAACTGTAGGTGCGTTAATAGTAATAACAAAGGCGCATAAAACAACATTAATCACTTACTGTTGTATGTGATCTCCGAACTTGTCCGGTGAACGAAGCAGCCTAGCGAGTAGTTCACGCGTCTTTGTGACTGTTGTCGAAGTGTATTCGGCAACACGTTCCGCACGAAAGACCTGTTGGAACAGTCTTCGGTACGTCCGCCAACGAGGACCATAGGGTAGAAATGCGAAATTGAAGTGGTAACCCATCCTACCTCGTCATGTTAAGCGTCAAAGGATTAAATCACCCCATAACCTACAAGTCCAGCATTCGGAAACCCGGCCTGCTGGAATATATACTGGAACGCTTCTCCAGGAGGTCATTAGCTATCTTTGCCGAACTTATTATAATGATATGCTCGGTCAATAAGCGGATGTGCATTATATCACCTGGGGGACATGTGCAGTCAAACTCTGCTGAATGATGCAGTAGTAATAAGTGCACACCATATAGTTTCGCCCAGTCGGCGTACTGAAGCCAAGACCTCTGGGTAGGGTTCTGAAAGTAGTTCGCGACGATGGACAAGGGCTTGGGACCCGGGGGATAAGGTAAACGAAGCGGATTGGCTGCACGCCAAGACTTGTACTTTCTAGCAATAAAAGCAAATAGCAGGCAGACAAGAAGTAGCGTGGTATCTGCTGTAGCCATGAAGAAAAAGCAAGATATGCTCGGGTCCTTGTCAAAGGTTGGTCGAACAGGTAGAGGTGAAATTAGACGACATTCTGTGGTCTGGATTTATATCCCATGCTGAGCCCCACCATGAACATGTGTAATCAGAGCACTTACATTTATCTTTCATCCCTAAAATTCTGTCAACCGTCTTTGAGTTGCCCATGATATGGACGCCGTCATGATCGAGTCCCTAGATAGCAAGACTACGAGTCCATTCAAACAGGAAGATAAACCGTTGACACATGACCCGGAAGCTCAAACCAGACGCTCGGACCTCCGAAGGCTGACATGCATACCTCCGGCTTTCGTGCGCGTTCCTCCCCAAGTCTCTATTTTGAGGCAAAGGAGATAGCATAAATACATGCCCATTGCGTAGAGTGACCTGCATCATCATAGATCCCTTTGTTTGGGTCTTTGAGAGGCCAGCGGATAGGCTACTGAAAGTTCGCGTATCCTGGAAGCTGGATATTCAGGTGCAAATGGGACATACACGTTTCGGCAACGGAGTACTCGTCTGACCAAACAACACGTAACAATCTACCCGCATCTCTATAAGAGATGCTGGCTTGTTTCATTAATGAGCACTTCGAATTCCTTGCTTCTCGGATGAATCTTGTACATGAACGGCTCGGGATGGCTAGGTAGTTATATGTTATCAACAGTATTGATCAGTCTACAGTTCCCACGTACCTGATGATAGTATCAGTGAACTGGACCGGCGGATCTATGTCGTGCCCTTTCTCATCCTTTGCTTTAGTGATATCGAACCCAGCTAAAACAAGGGCGATCTCGGTCCATATCATGGCATCTGCCAGATGACGCCCTGGACATATCCTGCAGGACATCAAACCTTACGATAATATTTCGCGATATAGGCACGTACCTTCTTCCGTGTCCGAAAGCCATGATGGGATACTCATCACTGATGCTCCCATCCGAATTCAGAAAACGCTCAGGTTTGAAGACCTCGGGTTCATCATAGATGCGTTCATCATGATGGATTGCCCTTGGAATATCATTATCACTGTAGCTAAAAGGTGCGGAGGGCATATTACCATGTATTCTGGAGAACAATGGTCCCTAATGACGCGGTTGAGTGCCTTTGCGCTCAGGTTTGCACATCGCTGACCTTTGGGGATGAAGTACCCGTCATATATGTCATCCTCAAGAGCAGCTCTTGGAACAGCTATAGAATACAAGTAAGCGATAGGCACCGGAGGAAAGATATGGACGACACACATAACGGAGTTATGGAATGCCACCTGATGAGCTCTCTGAAGAACGCCTCAACATAAGGCAATGAGGGCCTGTCCTCCAAGCTCGGAAGCCGAGTCTTGCCGATAACACGATCAATTTCGGCTTGTGCTTTATTCGTAGCTTCGGGATACAAAACCATTGCGAGTATGCTTGCCGACGCGGCGGACGAAGACTACAATCCTGAAAGTGAGCTGTTAATCGCAAGATCAGGAGATAGGTGATTTACCGTGTCAGCTCCAGCTATCATACGAGTCGCTCAGCATCGATTCGACGTACGCTTGCGAGATCTTACCGGCGTACGTGATGGCACCAACGTCCTTGATGACATCTTCCGACTCAGGTGTCAGCTTGCCATCTTCAGCGAAGCGACCAATAAGTTCCGACGTCACACACTTGGTGGGCACCCCAAGATCCTGCAAGGGATTAAGCACCTACTGAAGGAACCTACAGAAGGGCGTACTATGCGCGCTTTAACAAAATGATACGGAGCTCTCTTCATTTCTGTGGTTAGTTTCCTGCATGCCTCTGCAAAGCGTTTGAACCTCATTCCAGGCAACCACGCCGGAAGGTGTCGCACTAAGCACATCTCCGATCAGAGGTTCGCCACACGTATGTTAAAAAACCACCTGCGAACATATGGGAAAGGCGTTGGCAATTACAGCGCCAGGGAATGTCGCATGACCGAGCATATCCACGGATGCCTCTACCATAGCCACGTATTCATCGTTGCTAGAGGCAACCTCATAGTTGTAGGCAATCGCCATAGATATTGCAGCAGTATAGCTTTGCACCAGCAGCTGTGATGAATATCTCGGGACGAGTGTCAGTCCACATACTGTTGAATATGCTTCAGGAAGGCCTCAGGGTTCCCTAACAGGTTGCGAAGTAATTCATGCGCCTTGCTGGTGACAGTTGGGTGATACTCCTTGCTTTTCGCGGCTGTGAACTGCTGATGGAACTCTCGTCGCCGCTGTCGCCAAGCAAGCCCGTAAGGCATGAGACCGATGTTCCAATCCCAGCCCATCCTAGTCTATTTAATGAGCGCAGCGCATGTCAATGTGCTGAGGACTCACATCTGTATCATCGGCACGATAGGCCTATCAGAATATATCCTGTTGCGCTTCTCCAACAAGTCCACTGTCACCCGCTTAGAGTTTAGGATGATATAATGTTGGCCTAGGACGTTCAGATGGATGAGCTCGCCTGTTCGACGAATAACAGAGAGGTCAGCGTCATTCGAAGTGCAGATACATCTCCTACCGTAATCTCTTCCCCATGCCGCATACGTCTTCCAGGGGGTCTTCTTGGGAATGTCGAAGTGATTGCCGACGATGGGCAATGGTTTCGGGCCCGGTGGGTAGGGAAGAGTTGATGGGTTCGACGCTCTTTTGCGAGCGTATTGCTTCACAACGAAGAAAACAGGTAAAACGGCAAGACCCAGCGCCAGGGCTACAATCATTGTGGATTAGCTAGGGATCGGATACTTGTAGAGCCAGTGCATCTTTCTCGGTACTCCTATATATCAAGCTCCAGCGCGACAGGGACCAGGAGGACGACATCCTTTGCGTCATCTGGACGCCTGGACATATCAGCGGCAATACCTCACAGCTGAGTATATAAAGAGAATAACTCGGCCAACATCATCTGGGCGCAGTGGAGAAGTAGCGATGCTAAATCGAGCACCCACTGAGAACGCGCTGGCGGAGCTCCGTGGCATACCTTAACCTCCGCACAGGAACCAAGGACACTCGCAGTCACACACACCTGGTGGTCCGTGATTGATCGTGTACAGACTTCCGTAGATTATACCAGGGACGATGGGAAACGGAAGACCGTGCCATACCGTAAGGCTTACGCTCTTTCGCAAGGTGGCTCACGTCGCATACTCTAATTGATTCCGCGCATGGATTCGAGGTGCCTAAATTGCAACCGATGATTGATGTCCTGTCCGATGTGCACGGGTGTTCCTGACAGAGGAAACGGAAGGCATAGCACTGTGGGGAAAGACAGAGAGGAAAACATTGAGACACTCGTGCACTATCCTGAAACAGCTCGTTGATATAAGTTGTACGAGAATAGAAGGAAAGATCCTACCTGCAATATCGTAAGGCATTCTGACGATCGTCGTCCCGAAGGCACTTCTACCCAAGAGGGCACCTCACCTGGTTAACCGGATGATGAAGACCATCACAACAAAACTTATGAGCACAGCAACTACGCTGAAAATCACCAAGCACGTCGTCCCCCCGCTCTTCCCTCTGAAATCCCGCACTCGTACCCGCTCCTTCTTCATCACATTGTAGTTTGTCTCGAGCTTCTCCTGTGTCTCCTGGACGAGCGCCTGATCCTTCGCAAGCGTCGATGAAAAGTGGACTGCGTTGGCTTTGAGCTGCGTAGCCATCTGCGCTAGCTGCGCGGATAATTCTTCATGAAGTAGATTCGATGACTGTAGAGGGACAGTAGACGAGGTGGGGAGGGAAGGAAGAGTAGACTGGGGAAGGGGAGGCGCGATCAAGGACGTTCGAGACAGGTCTGGTTCTGGAGGAAGGGCTTCCGATGGTGACAAAAGTAAGTCAGCGGCCGGGAGGACCTTTTGCACAGTCTCGGGAGAGGCAGCGGTTTCGGTTGAAAAGTTATCTTTCGACTGCAATCGGGTAGGAAGTGGAGTGACAACCTGGGGCTTGGGGAGCGTAGGTAAAATAGGTTCCGGACGGATAGGCTCTGGCTCAAGGACCTGATGACGAATGACGAAGCCATAAACGTCTGCATATTCTATCGTGTGTAGTACGATTCTTCTGGGGGACTCACCTTCAGGGTCTTCTCCAGAGTAGCCTCAAGGCGCGCGAGCGTCGTCCTGAAGTTGTCATACCGCCGTTGCCTACATCCATCACGACTTACGGGTCGACTTCAGCTCCAGAGAAGAAGATGGCGTACGACTGTAGTTCTGCCTGTATCTCTGGCGTTCTGAGCAGCTTCTGGGCGTACTTGACTTTCTGAGCAGAGTAATTCCATAAGGTCTCTGAACCCAACGACACTTCGTCGCACCTGCATTGCTCCTTGTGCCCTGATATATTTCTCCGTTTTCTCCGGGTGTTCACCACCATTATTATCCCCCAACCCCTCTTCAAAGTCGTGACTGACTGATTGATCCAGCCTCTTTACCAGCCTAACCAAGTTGATCTTGTCATGCTGGGACTGCTCGGCGGATCGAAAGCTCATTATGCAAGGACTTCCACAGCGGCACGCTAGAGGATGGTGGTACGAAGACAAGTCCCAGCTTTGGATTACAAGTTTATAATATACAGCAAGTAATGACACGAGACACGTCGATGCCACGACCGGCGGTAGGCGTTGCGTCGCAGCGCGGGCCACAATTCTCACGCCACCAAGTTCAGTTACACTTGGAACACCTGCAACAGGTTTGTGGCATATCGTCGCTGTTGTATGACCGTCTGCTGCGTATGATAGTAGGAAACTTCCTTTGATCGCTACGTAGAGAGAATAAGAGCATGCCTCGGGAACCGCGGCGGAGTCAGCCTGCGTAAGATCATAGCGTAGCCCCAAGACCCAGCTTTGTTTTCTTGTAGACAGCCGCTAGAGGTGCTTCTAATCCGCCCGACAATCCAATTCGGTCTCCGTCGGACCAGCCCATACCGGCCAGCATGCGGAATCCAACGTTCGTGCTGTCAATCTTGGGCGCCGCCTATTCAATGATCGCGTGAGCTATACACCGCCCAGGCCACGACGATGTTTCGTACCTTGCCAACTTCATCTCCCTCTCTATGCTTGGGCAATGCTGCAGGCACTCTCCTGCCTTTCCCGCCAGGAGTGCCCCAGCCGTCGCCTGCCCCTCCATAATCGCTCTTGAACCTCCTCATGATCCTCGTCACCTTCTTCTCATTGATATACACTCCGGTCTTGGTAGTTTTGATCAGGGTAGTATATCTATCGGCTCCAGATCCCTTGCTCTTGCTTGTCAAATTGAACGCACCCGCCAACTCGTGAACGATCTTCCTCGTACCCTTGTCGCACGGCGGCAGCGCCATGGACTGCGACCCACCAATGTCCGCAATGAACCTACGGATCTGCCGTTCCAGCGAGACCATATTCACGACCCGATTGGGCACTTCGATGCTAGGGTCAAGGCGCGCAGCGGCACGCATTGTCTTACGACCTTTCTTCCCGCCTTTCTTGCGGGCTAGCGGGTCTGCGGCTGCTTCTATCCGAGCATGTTCCCGTTGCCGCTTATACTCCGCCTTCTTGGCGCGGTCTCGTTGCCACTGGTCCTGAAGTTCAGGGGGGAGGTCCTTCCCTTTATCCTTCCTCCGCTCTGAGGCAGATAGGATTAACGTCCCGTTAACGATGCCGAAAAGACAGCAAGAACTTACTCGCTGGCGCAAACTCCTCCAACTCATCAAACGTCCCTTGCTGTATGGCCCGGAATAACTTGTTTCTCTCCTTCCTGTTGCTGCGGCCATTGAGAATGTCCTCATTTCCGTCGATGAAGTCCTATGTACCGTAAGCACCGTAGGCGCTCGAATTAATTAAACGTTCACCTGCACCGCAGCGACCAAATCGTCGTCGTCTGACCAAGGTGCGTATTCCACCGAGACATCATCGTCTGATAGAGTGTCCAACATTGACAAAGGGTCTTTGGCGACTTGTTTGCCCTTTGAGGCATTGCGCAGTCGTTCCAGTCTCGCCTGGAAACCTCGCCTGGGACTTTCGTCCACATCGCTGTCGTCGTCGTCGTCGTCATCTTCATCCTCATCATCATCACTCGGCGGACCAGCACCCTCCTCTGCTATCAGCACCCTCTCCTCCTCATCAAATACCAGTTCCTCCTCTTCGTCCTCATCGCCTTCCTCGTCTTCTTCCTCACTACTCACCTCGTCCTCCTGTTCATCCTCCGCCTGTATCCGCTCCATATCCTCCAGATCACCCGCACTCATATGCACATTCTTCGGGCCCATGCTCTCCACAAACCGCTGCATCACGCTCAAATCGACGTCCGCATCCACAGCCATATCCCCCGACCCCTTTCCTTCACCCTCGCTCTCCTCGCTCTCATCCCCCCACACCACATCATCGTCCCCCCTCCTCCGCTCGTCGCGTCTCGGATCATCGCCCCACAGCTCCCTCTCCTCCCTCGCCGCACCGAACGACCCGAACGCGCGGTCCAGCAGCCCGCGCCTCCGTCCACCCTTCTTCCCCCGCCAATTCGCCAACAGCGACTTGGGCCGGTTCGCGTACCTCCTTTGTTGCTTCCTCGCCGGGCTATTCCCGAACGAGAGCGACACGGACGAGAACGCGGGCGCGGGGAGCGTGGACGGCGAGGGCGGCCGCGTCTCTTCTCGCGATGAGGTCCCGGCTGCGATCTGCTGCGGCGAGATGAACACGATCACTTCGTCGTCCTCGTCGGCCGGTTTGCTGCCCAATGGCGCCTCTACCTCCGAGCGGTCGTAAATGACGGCGTCTTGCCCGTCCTGCCTCTCTGGTGCGGCTGGTCCCGTGTCGACGTAGAAGCCGAGCTGCGTTGGCTGATTACCTGTGACCTGGGGGGTCTGGTCTTCTCCAAGTGAGTCTAACTTCTCACCAATAGGTATGTCCCCTTCCAGCGCTTCGTATACCACAGTCTCCGGTTCCGTTGTAGCTGGAGTAACGTCCGCGTAGAACCCGGTCTCCTCCAGGGCAGTAGTTGCAGTCGTTATGGTTCCTATTTCTGAGGTCGCTGTTGATAGTACAGCTGGTTCAGTAGACGTGCTCGATGTTTCCACCCGCACTTCGACTTTGGAGCCGGTAAATCTGTGGGGGTCTGCAGATGGTCCGGCCTTCTCCTGGTGCTTGATACTCATGGCGATCTTATCAACCTCTTCCCGCATCTTCCCCATGTCCTCAAAGTCGATCTCCTCGATCTCCTCGCTCGCGCCTCCCTCGTCTGCCGCATCTTTCGGAGTCTCGTGATGGAACACCTTGAACACTCTGTCGGCGGTGGGGACGTGGTCAGCGGCCTCGGATTCATCCTCGTTCATCGTTTCGAAGATCTCTTCCTGCTCCTCGAATAACCTCGGCGTGTGCTGGCTCTTCACGAAGATTACGGGACGGAGGTACGGTCTGTCCTGGTACAGCAGCTTCGATAGCGGGGCGTTCTTGTTGAAAGCTTTCTTCTGCGCTCCTCGGGTGGAGGTATGGGTGTCGGCGCCTCTACCTCGACCAGGGGTGGAAGTGGTATCTATCCCTCTGCCTCGTCCCCGACCCTGTACGGGCGTCGCTGAACCGGACGCGACGGGCGTCATGGGACGAGAACGGGAGTTGGGCGTCTTGGGTGTAACTCGACCTCTTGGGCTGTTCGCCCCACGATTGTGACCGCCTCGGCCTCGAATGAAGTGCGGACCGGGATGAGGGACGTCTATTAGGATAGCCAATTAGTTCATTCTCATGCACAGGCCGGAAATCGATGGGCGTTCGAAGTCGAAGGCGGTGCAAAGACAATTCTAACAAAACAGATAGACCTAAGCCCACACGTACCATCTCGCTCGTTCCGAAACTGCAGGACAAAGTCCAAATCCTCATCGTACCCGATCCCCCTCCCCCTCCCGCCTCTCCATCCCCCACGGCCTCGTCCCCTTCCTCCCCTTCCTCTAGGTTGATTCGGCCCACCTCTGGGCGATCCACGGAAACCACGGCCTTGTGAATTTCCAGACATAGCTGCGAATGCGGTGTGGGGTTGCCTGGTGTTGCGTATATGCTACAAAATTGAGTCGAACGATCTATGCGAGATGCCGGTATCGATACAGAGCAAGATATAATCAGTCAAGAGAAAATGTTCAAACAAGTGTAACAGTGGTTGCACTGAGAGTCAGAGCGCAAAGCAGTCCCGCCGGCGTTTTGTGGCGAAGCTGTGAAGTCACGTTCTTCGGCTGTCGAAACGCCACAACGGCAGCCACAAACAAACGTCTATGATGCTTGAATTCCCAAATGCCCTCGGCATTCGTGAAATTCGAACGATCACAAAGACCTGTCGCCGCCCAGTCGTTGGAGTCGAGATGACGGCGTTTACAAACATGTTCTGCTGTAGCCTCAGGCCGAATTATAATGTACGAAGATCAGGGTGGGTATTATTTTCTGTTTTTTATCCCGGGTACTCGACGTAGTGCCGTTGTGGATGTTGTCACTGTAGGTAGGTGACGTATACCTCACTTGCATCTGGTAGCATTGGCAAGAAATGTTACGGAGGATGACATATATACGAAGAGTACTTCATCCCCAAAGGTCGGGAGAAAACAGTAAGATAGGGCCAGTCCATACACGACTACCTTGGTCACACCGTGACAATCACGTGTTTTGCCTATATATGGCAGGTCAGTGTAAGGAAATCGAGGAGATCATCGATAGAAATCACCACTGTCGAGCTTATTATAATCTCCATGGGTCGAGATCCTCAAATGTTTTTTATAGGAACTATTTGTATGTACTGTATCTTTGATTCCTATAAAAAACATCTGTGGTTTTCTACCTGTGCCCAAAGTTATAAGACCGACTTCGTGCTTTCCCCGCCAAGTGTGACAAAAATAGTCACGTGATAGTAGTCGTACATGAGCTGGCCCTATCTTAACTCGTATGAAACCCACCGCTGACACGATTTCACTAGGCGCTGTAGTACTTCATAATAGATGGTATATGGTCCTAGTCTCACAACTAAGTACTATGTAGGGGTATATACCATGAACGTCTACATGGCGATCCTGAGTCATTCAGGCCTGAACGGTTCCTCAATCCAGACGGGTACACAAGTGATTCCTGTCCCAGCCTCGGAAGCTGGGAACGAAACTAATGTTCCGTTCCGCGTTACCGATACACTCTTTAGGTATGCATTATATGTGCCCAGAGTAACCTGGTTGGTACTGACGCTCTTCACGTACATGTCCATAGCCATGGCGAGCCAAGTGCTTGTAGGATCTCCCCGCGTAGCAGTGCAGTCGAAACACTCATCCGAGAGCCACATCCACATATATAGGGGTGGTGGATAACTCTCCTCACCGTTCTGCTTGAAGAATGGAGTGGGAGATGGAAGAGTCTCCTAGTCACTCATGGCGATTTCGATCAATATGTTACATTAAGAATAAGGCATACGTTCAATCTTCAGTCAGTGACGTCTCCCGTTCAAAGGCTTGGAAGTACTATTAGTGAGGCCATGCCCTGTCTGAATCGAGCTACATGTTGAGACCGCGGCAGGCAATGGGGCTGGAAGATGTAAAATGTCGACGCTCAGCACGCTTCAGTGCACAATCACAACAACAGTCGAACCTCTTCAAATGTACTTCGCTATATCTCACATTTGATAAGGTTAGCGGCTCTTGCGCTGCGCGGCGTTATGGAGCATTTGAATGGAACAGACTGGCTGCAGACGGTACCAAGGTAGTCAAATCCGAAAGGCTCCTGTGCAGTATTAGCAGAACGCATACCTCAGTAACCCGTCCCCAAGCTCGCCGGTGACGGACATCTCATTCCCTACTGCATCGTTGGCTGGCTTTACATTGAACGCAGCGACGATCGACACAAGCCAGATGTTCTCAAGCGCCATATGCCTGCCTGGACATAGTCTGTGTACTGTGAGCGTCAATCGAGGAAATATTACAGGTCCATAGGGACGGCCATACCCCAACGCTTGGATCGGAAAGTCCTCCCTCAAGGTGCTATCATCTTTGAGCCATCTCTCCCGGCCGGTACAACGCTCTCAGGTTCCAGTTGGTTGTCCTCATTATTATTGGCCATGCATGTAACATACCATGCATTACCGTATATTATAGCTCCTGAATAGAGTGTCATCCCATGCACTCACCGTGCTTGATGAGGTGCAGTGTACCGACAGAGAGGCGACGCCGGGTGATCACCAGGTTTTAGAATCGCCGGGCATCAGTTCAGGTTAGTGTCTAGTGTCAGTTGCCATGCTCAGGAATCCATATCTTCACTTCCAGTCGCAGATTGGTTTCTTGAGTGGTGTCGTGAACGATCATAGGACAGACCATCGAAGGGGGATCAAGCGGTCGTCACACGGGATTCAAGCTTTAGACAAGGGGAGCAGAAGAACCACGACGCATCACGAACGTTCAAATTTCCAAGCGTACCCCGCGTTGTGCGCCGAATACGACAAATATTCTGGACGCGCGTCGTTGACTGCTTCTCCCTGGGAGTGTGCAGCCCGCTGTTAAGTGATCCAAATATTGTTGACAGTGTGGCTCTTGAAAGAATTTGTGATATCGAGTGTCCTGAGGATGAAATATCCTAGGCAGCTGGGGAGAATTTGTACAAGTCTGGGGAGTTATGAAGTCCAGTTCGAATTTGACGCGACTCCTCAAAGCATTCAAAGGTGTCGCATGGGCACCACATTCGACTTCTTGCTCTCGACAGAACACTGAGGACAGGTTGCTTGATGTAACGACATACGACACACAGCGCCGTGTGCCTTCAGTAGGCTCAGTTGAAAGTAACTCAGACCTTCTGCCAGTTCAATCGGAGGAGTAAGGCGTGAGAAACCCGTGCCACAATCCCTTTGCCACAAAATGCGACCGTAAAACAAGGGTTACTCCGAGGATAATCCTACGTCATCCGTGACATGAGATATGTACGACTTCTGTGTTTAGATCTAGTGGTGGAGATGCTACAGCAATACAACTAACGATACAGCGTGCCTAGGGATGCGAATGTACAAAATGCAGTTGACCAGTAGGTAATGTGTATAGAGTTTCTGAGCATTATCAACAGGTCCAGCTTCACACCACTCCAGTCGACTTCGACGACGCTTGGGAGTCAGCCCACCCCATCTCCTTCACCGCCTCCAAAAACCTCACCCAGCTCCCCTCCTCCTTCCCAAACGCCCGCCGTATCGTCGCGTCACAATGCAGCCCCCCATACACCGCGTCCTCCCTCACGTCCACACCCTGCTCCTTCATGCGCTTGACCAGCTTCTGAATGTCGTCCGCGAACAGCTCCGAATCGCCGTACTGGATCCACACCTTCGTCTTGTGGGGCGCTTCGGAAAGGTACTGGAACTGCCCGGCTAGGGCGGGGGAGAAATACGGAGACGAGGCGAGCGAGTCGGCGGGGAAGTGATATGCCTGGAGGGGGACGATGGCTTTGCGGTACCCTGGGAAGCGGAAGTCTGTTCGCAGAGGACGTGCGTCGAATCGAGAGAGGTTACAGGCAGGCTGGTGTTCGCGAGGTGAGTCTTTGGGAGCTCCAAACGACGGACCAACTACTCACCGACATTAGTGCTGCGGCACCCACCATGCCGAAATCGATACCGTCCCTTTTGAGATCACCCAGGTACGTCATTAACGCCAGGTGCAGGTACGCGCCGGCGCTCTCCCCGACCAACATGATGTTCTCCGGCTTGAACCCAAGCTGCTGAGTGAGGTACGAGTAGCCGGCTAGAGCATCGAGGAGTTGCGCCGGGAAGGCGGTGGAGGGGTTGATGGCTGGACGGCTATTGATAGCCAAGACTCGCAGGTGAGTGGAGAGTGCAAGGCCGTACGGCACGGGACTGGTAAGGGCCTTGGGAGTGCGTAAGGCATACCTGAATCGAGACGCAAAGATGAACACGTACATGGATGCCGCCTCCAGGTGCGAATATGATCACTCGTTCTCCCTCAGCCGCCTTCACCTCCACGCCATCGCCGTTCGCCCATCGACTGTCCTCTCTGAACACCCAGAAACCCGGCACATCCACCATCCTCACATGTTTATCCCCGATAGTTGCAATGCCTTTCCTCCATTTATCCTCTACCTTCGCAATCCTCACCTGCTGCACCTTCGTCCCCTTCCCGACGCGCCACTTCGCAAACTTACGGATTTTCCACGAAGCGGGGTCAAAATCGAACTGAGACAGCGAAATTGGCTCTGAAGCAGGTTTCCGCGAAGCCAGAGACGTCGGTTTGCGGACAACGTAGTAATAGAGCCGTCCCGACGAAACGAACAGCTCCTCGAAGAGTCCCCATGCAGGGTGCGTCGGGCCAACAATGAGGTGCCTGAGCGTCTCGTACGCGGCTGCCCATGGTAGGATGAATGCGTAGGCCGTTGTGGCAAATATTCGGACGAGCATGTTGGCGGGAGGAGGAGATGGAACCAGAACCAATGCGGTATTAAATGTGGGGCGTGCTAGTCCAAATATATCGACTGTGCCATCCGATCAGGAACATTAATGACGCATCGAAGAACGCAGCGTGTACAAGTTGATGTGGCAGTCAAAAAGCCACAATCTGGATGAAGAGGGGGGGGGGGACCGACAGCTTCGCGTGCTTTCTCATGCAGGTTGGTATACAATCTGCCGGCGGCAGAGAGACGGCCCCGCGACCCGAGGCATAACGAAAGCAAGCTCTGCTGGATAAAGAACGAGCGGGTCAGATTGAGGACCATTTATTCGGGGAAGACGAAGAGATGATCCATAACCGGAAGCCACAGAGGAGATAGCAACATAACCTGGCCCAGCATATCAAACCCTGAGTTCTCAACGTACCGGCAAAAGGCAAAATTGTTCAATGAACGTGCAGGGAGTCGTCTTCTGCAGAGTGCATCTATCTCAAAGACAACTACGGGGACTCCACAGACGTATAACGATATGGAGAAACTCCTTGAAGACGAATCTCTATAGCAAAGAGTGCGCTGCAGAAACTGGCGCGATCAATTTAGGCTCGATACCAGCCACTTCGCAATTCAAGCTCCGCTCGTAATACTCGCTACACTGCGAAGCGGCTGGGAACTACGGTCGCCCTTTTGGCGGGATGCGCGTGACACGCGCCAACTATGAGTGGGACTTCGTGATTTGAGAGCCTCATAACTCAGAAAAATCATGCCTTGGGAGATTTACACCATTGTAGGTTTTGAAGGCCATAGATTCATTTGACATAGGTCAAATTTCGATGAATTTGGACTGACTCAAGGAGAAAATCCTCTTTTCTCACCTATTCCAGTCAACTCCATTCACTTCAAAAACATCATTGAACAATGTGTGCCAGAGACGATTTTGTACGTCTGAGGGGCAAATTTTTCTAAGTCGGAGTCACGCTTGGCGGGGAAGGTTGTGACCCCGCTATGTGACTATCCGTTGTCACCAGTCCGTTCGCAAGCTCACGCCTTCCATCACTCCGAAACCAAAAAAGGAAGGCGTGTGCATTGCGTACAGGACTGGTCGCGAGTCTACGATCAATTGAAAACCACGCCTATCTTCGGCGTCTCATTCATATGCGAATACAGTGCTTTGCATAAAAGTCCGGAAACCGCGATTCGCGAAATGTTGTTTGTGCCAGCCAAACAAACCTATATGGGGTAGTTGATCACCGTAGCGCGGGCTGTTGGCGGGAGCTTCGACATCCATGTATCATTGTATGAGGGTCGTTCTTGGGGGATTTTGACCTCTGCGTGCTCGATATCCTGAAGAGATGCAGATCTGAACGTTATTCAGCCTTGAGACGGGCATTTGCGTCCCAGGAGTAATATAGGCTGACTCGAGGACCGTCGCGCCCTAGGTCAGATGTTACCCTACAGTGGCGGACAAAAGTATCTGCACTGCCGCATCTTCGGGGGAAAAGCGGCTGTCTTTGTCTCTTAGCTTACACTTTCATTCCAGAAATTGTATGTACATGAAGATAGTCTAATATACTACCTTCCCCACCAATTTTATGGGGTGGCAGCTTGGAGGATTATGAGCCAGGGAGTCATTATGCCTCGACGTGTGACAAGAGTGACTGTCACAGCGCTGTTTCCGTCGACAACCGACCGAATCCTACCCTCAACTTGACTCCCCTGCCCGAACTTTGCTCACATACAGACTCTCTATGACCTACACATCACCATCCAAATGTGGCAGGATCGTCGAACTCTACAACTCTGGGTGCAAAGCCGATGACATTGCGAAGCAGTTCAGCATCTCAAAGCAGGCCGTGTTCGACATCGTCAAATGTTACAAGACTACTGGGAGTTGCTATCCCCGTCCCAAATCAGGCCGTCCAAGGAAGCTCACACCCCAGGACCGCAAATTTGCTGCCCAGTTGCTTGACAGAGGCCGGTGCCGTAATGCCGTCGACCTGCGGGACAACTACTTTGAACATGTCACTGCCCGGACTGTTCGCCGTGCCTTGCACAAGGAAGGACTTCATGCTAGGGTTCGTAGGAAGGTCCCCTTCCTGCCAAGCATCGGGCTGCCAGGTGGGCTTGGGCGCGTTGTGTTGCAGGTTGGAGTGTGGGGGTCTGGAAACAGGTCATTTTCTCGGATGAGTCCAAATTCAATTTATTCACTTCGGATGGGCGGGATTATTGTTGGAGGAGGCCAGGAGATGCAATCCAGCAGCGGTATACCCAGAAGACCTGGAAGCATGGTGGTGGGCATGTGATGGTGTGGGGATGCATGACATGGAAGGGTGTTGGGTGTCTTGTTCGGATCGAGGGAACCATGACAGCAACAGAGTATGTCCAGATTCTTCAAGGACAGCTTCTAGGGACCATGTCGGACTATAGGATGAACCCCCGGCATTTTATCTTCCAGCAGGACAATGATCCAAAGCACCGCTCACGCCTTGCCCAAACCTGGTTCGAAGATAATCTTGTCCGTTGTCAGACTAGGAGATCGTTCGAATGCCAAACTAAGCTGTCGCTGCGCGCTGAACGTATCCCTTCCAGGCCTGAACTGTACCACAAGTACCAGCTTCAAGCCACTACATTTGGAATATACAGATCGGTAATGGAAGGTTTGGTGGACAGTATCTTCAATAACTGGCTGGGAATCGACAATGAAGACATATACGACATTGACTTCAATCATGCAAAGCACTTGCTGATGCAAGGAGAACAGTTTCGGCGCAGCATCAAAGCAGGAGGACTGTGAGAATATTCAGGGCGCAGAATATTCTAGGAGGATCCGAGGCATTCCACTGTTTTCCCTTGACATGACTCATTCTATGTCCATATGACTCATTCCATGCCTTTATGACTCACTCCCTTACATATGATATGACTCATGCTATGCGGATATGACTCATTCTATGTCAATATGACTCATGCTATTCCCTTCTATTTATAGAGATGAGTCATGTTGACTCAGCCTATGCTCAAGGACCAATCACAAGTCCCCAAGCTAGCTGACTCATCCTATTTTCTCACACTATTGTACACTATTCTCTCACACTATTGTCTATGTTGCCTAGTAACCAGGCAATTCTCCCACCCTATTGTTATGAATTTCAAATTACTGTAGGGTATATAAGGAGCTCAGTAGACAGTCTTAGGAGGGACCCCCAATAATAATAAGAGACCCTCTAAATACCAGAGAGCCTCATTGGTTCAAGTCAGCCTCAGAATCAGTTGTACTACTGTGTGCATCTGTACTGTCTTGGTTCCACAAAGTGCTGGAACAAGCAGTGTTAGTCTGGACTTAAGCTATCTGTGACACCT